>NW_017728942.1:1941373-2023932 GCF_001723895.1 Crocodylus porosus
GGGATGGGGGAAGGGCGGCTCTCACCACTGTGTGCACTCCTGTGCAAGCATGGAGTGGGGTCCCCTCCTGGATCTGTGTGCAGGGTGAGGGTGGGCTGCTGCTGCAGGTTTTGGCCTGGGCACCAAAATTACTTGCCATGGCATAGCTTAGATCAGGCTCACCATGTTTTGGCCTATTTAAACCCTCCTAATGCCTGCATGTCTGGGTGTTTAGATTGAGCTAACCCTGGTTAGATGGATCTAAATGTAATGTTTGTACGTACCCTTGGTTGTCATCCTAGCAAGTGAGCACCTGTTTCTACTTCCAAATGTCTCCTCCAGTTCCACCTTGGCTTCTCTCCACTCCCCGGCATCTCCTAGTTATTGGCCTCCCTCAGGGTTTTGCCTGTGACTGTGTCCTCTTCTCCAACTACACCTTCTCCCCAGGCAGCCACATCTTTAATGAACAAGGCTAACATTTCCAGATTTTCCTTTTCTGCATATCAGATTTCCTCCTTCATTAATCCAGGGCAGTTTCCAACGAACTGGCTAAAATGGAAATGTTTATCTCCAAAATCCTAGTTGTTTCACTTCTGCTTTCACCGTGGCCAGCCCCACTATGCTTCTCCTTTCCCCATATAACACCTTTGGGGTAATTTTCAGAACTTCTCTCATCACATCACCCATTGCTGCTAACTATCGTATTCTCATTGCTCTTCCCCCTATGGTAGTGGTATGGCCTCAGGGGAGGCAGCACAGTCCAGCCTGGTGCATGCAAGGGTCATTTCAATGCCACGAGCCAGAAGAAATTTTTGAACCCACATTTCACTGGGGTTCCAGGGATTCCAAGCCATGAACAAGAATATTCAGTCACATCTTCCAGTGCTTGAGTAGGTCAGAAAAAGTGACTCACTCATCACTTCCTGTAAACTATTTCCCCCTTAGGTTTCCATTCAGCCTTTGCAGCTAAGGAGCTTAGTAGACTTCATGCCACATACACAGTATGGCCCAGGTTTTGGCATTAGGTGTTAACTATGCTTATATGGAAAAGCACATTGTACATCATAACGTACATTAATACCTTCACACAAAATCAACCCTGTTGAGGTTCAAATTCCAACTTTAGTAAACTACTTTTAAGCATATCTTCCACTTTTTAAATAAGTATTAAACAATTCTCTATAGAATTATTGGTTTTTCATTTAAATATCTACAACAACTAAAATACAATTTGACTCTGGCTCAGTGAAATGCAAATTCAGTAAATTCCAACCTATCAAGCAGAATTTTTACTGTAAAAGGGTTTCACAGAAATAATAGCTGTCAGCTAACAATTAATACACCCAACAACTTTAAGTACTGCATTGAACTTTAATGAAAGGTTACTTAGTCTGTTAAATTGCTTCATACCTTGTAAGACTAAAGTGAGGTAAAAATTAACATTAGTATTCCAGTAAGGGAACGTGCAAACAAAATTCACCTTAATGACAGGGGAGTGTAATGTTTTCATTGAATATTGTGAACTGTGTTTCCATTAAAAAATTGCCACGGAATTAAAAATGTCATCCTGTAAGTGACTTCATCTACAGTACAATTGTATCTTTGAGGTTTCAGATGCCTTACTATGTAGGAGATTAATATTTTTGTATTTATGAACTAAACCCCTTTGAAAATGTGGTTTGTAATATTTCTATTTGCCAGTGATGCCTGTGTCAGATGCTGCTGTGAGTGCCATGGTAACACTTGCTCCAGTAGGTGTTTAGTAATGTACTCTGTATCACACACACAGACCATAGGCACATTGGTTCTAGCACTAGGCTCTGCCCTTAATCTTTTCCCACACTTCAAGTATCAGAGGATTGGTTTACTATTGCCACCAGAAACTAAAAGCTGTAATACAAAGATCAAACATTAGATCATAACTCTGTTTCAAACAGCAGTCCCCTAAAAGGTCCAAACCATGCTCCAAGCCAGCACTGCTGTTGTGCTGCTGACACCATGAGCCTGCTGATGGGGCCTGGCAACCAGCTGCTTATTTATCCAGCTTCTTACTTGGTTGTCTCTCCCTGGCCAGTCCCAAGCTCCTGCCTCTGCTCCTGGTTCCAGCTGCTGACTCTGTTACTCTGGTGATTATGGAGCAGGACAGAGGTGGGTGTTCCCATCCCCCTGCATTGCAATCTATGGATTTCAGTCTATACTGCGCACATACGTATTGGAGATGAGACCAAGCAGCTAAACTGAAAGCATTACTTATGTCCAGGCCTACAATTCAAACATCCTCCAGTGCTGTAGGGTTCCATGAAATCTTAGTTAAGCAGGTGGGCATAACAGCCATCCTTCTTCCTAGAAAGATGTACCAAGCAATCAAGATCCTTTGTGGAATTTATAGCTAAATACTAGAAACCCTGGTCCAAAACACAGATCATGTACAGCTAGAAAGTGAAATATATAGATGGCGTCTGAATGTGAACAATGGAGGTGAGATATTGTGGGAAGAAGCTGTGTGTATCTGAGAAAGCCCGACAAGGAATGCCTAGAAGCAGCGAGGAAGCCCCATGGAAGCAGGATTAGTGTGACCCAGGAAAGGCTACAAGTTCTTGGGCTGATTGCTGGCTGGAAGGTGGCCAGGAACTGTGAACAAAGAAACTTTCTCTTAATCTTTGATTCCTTCTGTAATCAGAGAAACAGGGTTTTGTGTATGTTCTTTGTAAATAAACAGAACAGCATCAAAGAAACAACTGAGCGTATTATCGTTTTTCTTCCTAACAGAAATAACTTGCAGAACTTCATATATTAACTAGCTAGTCAGGTCAATAACAATATCACGTTACCATTACACACACATTTAAACTTGTTTTCTTATGTCTCCGTACCTTGCCTTTCTATGTAAAAAACAGAGGACTGCAGGTCTCTGTATGTTCAGTATAGAGGTGAAAGAGAGAACAAGAAAGGCAATGTAATTATTTTCTCTGGTACTGGCCTTGGCCACTGGAACATTAATTTGTGGCATCAATAGACCTAGTCAAAACATTGAGCCTAATGTGCATATTCGAAGTAGGGATCTAGCTGTGATGGTAAAACAGTTTTTGTCTGCTTGTTTGGCTGTTTTTCTTATAACTTTTATTGGAAAACTGGGAGGCATGTTGGGCAAACTTTTGGGCATACACCTCCCTTCTTCAGCCTGGAACATTCAAACATATTTTTATGTAGTTTGCTCCTCTACCTGTCTACCTTTCACCTTCTCTTTTACCCACTGACAAACATAGTAGCAAGATTGGCGCTATTAAAAGACTTTTTCTTATCTGAGAATCAAAGTGAACAGGACTCATCTTTGGGATTTTTCCTACAGGGTGAGGCACGTTACAGGACAGTAAACAGGGATGTCACATTCTTTGGCTAAACAGAAGACTTCATTCAGTGCTGTGCGCACGCACGCACACACACACACGTACATAATTAAAATCACTACTTCACTGCTTGCCATCATAGCGCCAGTTGGATGGGTGGGTTCTTTTCCAGCTCTGAACAATATATGGGCCCAGAGACGGTTCTCTTTAATGCAGTTATTCTACAATATTGAAAATGAAATTGAAGTCAAGTGATGTGACAACCCCTGAACACACATTTTCTTGATCATCTCTAGACCATATTCATGAAAAGTGATTTATAAAATACAAATAGATTTTGGCATGAAGTAAGCTTAAATTGACTGCTTTCTATCAAGAATTAATATTAACCAGAGCTTGTCAGTTACTAAATATTTATTTTAGGAATACATACAGCCTCTGCTTTCATGTAGGTTAAGCTGTAATCTTTGGCTTGTCAGTTCCAGGATATAGCAGTGGATAAATCATGCACTCTTGAACTGATAGATGTCAGAGCCGTTGTATACAAATGGAGGGATATGTCAATGAACACCCTAGTTTAGGTTACATTTACTATAAACATTGACATTCCTTTGCAATGAGACCATTTGCTGGCTAAGCAGTCACAGCTTCACAGGATTTGATGCTTTTGTGCTCAATCAGGTTCTAATGATTTCAGATGTTTGCAATTAATGAACCATTAGATTAATTGGTTGAGTACAGCAAGACTGGTTTAAGAATTGGGTCAGAACCACAGACAAGCTATTACCTGAAGTGACAGCAATCACCACAGGCAAAACAGTGAGAAATTGAATTAATGATTTTACTCACTCTCTCCCTCTTTCTCTCTCTCTCTGCAAAAATTAGCAGTTGAGCAGTGTTTAAGTTGAGTGAATGTGGTAAGTGATATAGGTAAGGGGGTGAAACCCCCCCATCAGCATTGCTCTTCATTTCTGAAGATGGAGGATCCTTTACGTGTAGGATATCTGTTGAATATAAAGAAGGTACAATATTTCTCTTGGCTCACCTGCCTGAATCCCCCACAAAGCTTTCTTCCTAAGCCAATGTGTTTTATTAATTATGTACCACATAAGGCACCCTAGTAAAATGATTAACTATACTTCAGAACAGCTGAAATAAATAAGCCTAGCATCAATATATGATCATGTAGGCTTGATAGAAACCCCAGGGCAGCCATCTTTTAAGAAGTGTACATAAGGACATTTACTCCCAGCTGATCTCTAAGGTGCTTAAAGTCTGACAGTGTAACGAGTTGTCACAATGAGGTGGATGACAGTTTAGCTGAATCTGTAATTTGAAGAGTAAAATTAACCCTGGATGCACAATATTTTTTGTCCGTTTTCTCTCGTGGAAAGGGTACTCTAATCAGTTTCTCTGTCACCTTGTCATGGAAAAGAACAGTTTTCCAGTGTATCACCCCAGAAATCTGGTGTATTTATGAGGGCTGCCACTACTTCTCATAACACATAAAGCTTTTTTTTCTGGCACTTTTCTTTTAAAGGAAAAATAGAGTGCAACAGGTACACCCATTGGAAGACATGACCTTGATTCAGAGGAAGCATGTAGACATACATGTTCACATGAGAAGTAGGAAGGGAGCATGAGCTAGTGGTTGGAGCAGAGGACTGAAAGATGAGATTTGCATCATATGTGTCTTACAGTTCCATTGACTCAGCACGGTCCTCATGTATTGACATTAAAGGAAACATTACCACTGAAGCCAACGTGAGGGGTATGGATCAGGCCCTGTGAGCTTGAGTAAGTCACCTAATGTCCCTGTCTCCGTGCCCCCATGTCTAAAATGCATATGGTGCATTACATACGCTCCATACATACCTTTGTGATTCCCAGATAAAATAGGTTATATAAACATTTAGCTCTGTTAGTACAGGTTCAAACAAGGAGTCCTTGTGACATCATTATTTGAGACTATACTTTACATTTACAAAAATATTGGTTAGAATAAAAAGGAGAGAGAGCCTGAAAATAATCTGTGTATTTTTAATTATGTACGAGGATGGTTTTGTTGCTGTGGTTGGTGGTATGGAGAAGGAGATAAAACAATGAGGTTGTATTTGGGTGTGGGTTGGGTTCTTTTTTTTTTTTTTTAATTATCTATGTGTATGGACTGTGGATGTGAACATTTCGGATGCAGTCAGGTTTTCTCCATGGCCAAATGCACAGGCTCAGATCTATGCCTACAGATAACATCACACACACAATGTCCTGTGGAGCACTGCATAAGTGTTAGCAGGGTTAGGGACATGGGCTGTACACCAGCAGTATCTGATCTGCATATTTAGGGCCAGATCTTGATCTACCATGTAGGCACCTAAACAGGATTTAGACAGAATTAAAGCAGCCGGATTCCCAAGAGTGAGCCAAATCAACTCTGTTCAGCAGCTGCAAGTCTGCAGACATCCCTAGATTCACTTTGTGCCTCTGTTTTGGCCTGAAAAGATCTCTAAAAGTATAAAATGAGTAACTGAGTGTCCTCAGAAGTGAGCCACACCAGCCATGCAGGCATCTTGCTCCTGCTTTGGTTCTGCTGTGACACAAATTAGTGCTGGGAGATGCAAAAGCTCTACTCAAGTCCCTAGTTACTGAGACCAGGGTGGAACACACTCAGCACCTGTTTGATGCAAATAACGTACATTCAGGTCAATATATGTGGCTGCTCTTGGCTATAGCCTCTGTTTGCCCAATAATGGTGGTAGTAGCACTTCCCCAGGAAGTCAAAGACTTGGTTCCCACACTCACCTCAGTCTTGGGGGAATTCGCAACCACATCCCCCACTTCCCAAGAGAGTGCTCTAATCATTGGGCTATGGGCCAGGTAGTGGGGAGGGGGAGGGAGGGTTTTCCTCTTCTCTTGACCTGCCCCATTGGGCAGTCAAGAGTGCAAGGTTCATGGGGCCAGCAAAGCCAGCGTGAGCAGAACTGTAGCCTAGTAACTGTGCCAGCTCTATGGCAGAGGGGAGTCCTGGGCTCTGTCCACTGCTGCCACAGGTCTTTTTTTAAACAGTGGCTCTGTAATGTAAAATGCATAAGCACATCCGTCAGCAACTACTGGAACCTAGGACTGCTCCTTTCCAAAGGACACCCTCCTCACTAGGCCACACTCTCACCCTGCCACCCTGGCTCCAGGGACTCACCCCACAACCATTTTAAGCGTTGCATCACCTAAGTGGAGAGGCCTCAGAGCTCAGTTAGAATCTGGCCCTTACTGCCCCTTTGCCTCTTCCCGCTCCTTGACTACCACATAGACACACAGAACATATCTATTTCTGTTTGACCTTAAAGCAACATCTGGAGCAAACAAGCGTGGCAAAATAAAAACAATTAGCAACCAGATGAAACAGCTTTTAAAACAAAATCTAGAATGGTTGAGGCACTAGTCCCTGATCCAAAGGCTGCTGAAGTCAATGGGAATCTTTTGAAACCCCACTCAGAGCACTGGAAAGCAAGAAATATTGCAATATACTTTCTACATTGAATATTAAGCTTGATAGATACTGAAAGACCTGCAGGTGGCTTTCTGTCCTACCCCACCAGGGACTCAGACAAGGCCCATTGACATTAATGGGCATTAGAATAGTTATTTAAGGGCAAAACACTGTGCATGAGAGTAACTTTACTTCTATGAGTAGCCCCAGTGAGATTACTTGCATCCCAGTCTTGAAGGATTGAGATCATAGAGATTTTTGATTTTTATTTTAGGAGGGAATGCAAAGCATCCCATAACAGAAAGGACTGAATTCTTCAGATGAAGAACAAAGAATATGAATTAAGTCTTTAAAAGGAAAAAAAAAATCACACTGTAAATAAACCCCTGTAATTATGCATCACAAAAAAGTCAACTCCAAATGGTTCAGTAATCTCATTACCAAGCACTCTAATAATCATTGCAGTATTCTCCATCTCCCATAAGATAATGAGCAGCCCACTGCATGTTGCAAAAATAAAAAAATAAGTAAGTAACAATTTCTCATCTAAATATTTAACAAAATGAATAAGTTTGCCTAAAGGTTTGAGACTGAACCTTAGTGTAGCAAATCTTTAATTTACAATGTGTTCTCAGTTTTAAAGGGGAAAAAATCAGTTAAGCTGAAAATTCTGAGTTCAAGTGAAACAAGACTTTCATACCAATCCAAGAACGGCCTTTCTAAAGTCTTTCTATAGTGCAAAAATTAGCTTACATTAAAGGCAATAGTTAGTAAGCAACTTTGTCATATTCAAAGCAGCATCATGCCCATTAACATTTCTATAGTTCCTCAATTACATTATAAATCAAAACCAAAAGACAATGTAATTATGAGACTGCATAGATTGCATCAAAACTTAAGGTACTCACTCTTGGATCCCGCCATCCTCTTGCCCTGTTTTATTTTCCGTAACAGCAGAAACACAATGCTCATAAATAACATTTTACCTTACTAAGTAACTGACTGAGCAGGACAACTTGGGTCAGGAAAAGTCTTTTCAAAGACTATAGATACTTTCCCTGGATTTCATGACTTGGCTGAAGACAACAGGACACCCCCCAGCCCCCACATGAGCCAGCCAGTGCAGATTATTGTGCTCCTGCCAGAATGAAGCACAGTTCACAGCTTTCAAGGTCTAGTCCTGATCCTTAAATGTTTTCTTGTGATAGGATCCAACCCATAATAGGCTGCAGGCATATCTCACTGCATTCACTGGGAGTTTCACAACTGGCACAGTCTCTGGTCTGGGACTCAGGTAGATGATTTAGGACATGCATACGCAACAAAAGACAAATTTATCTGACAATCTGCTCGTTCAACCCAGTGGTGTACAGAGCATTCGGCGCCACGAGCACGCTCCAGCAACCTCGGCATCATTGTATTCAGCCTCCCTGTGCTTCAAAATGGTGGCGGGGGTGCTTTAACTACAACTTGTTGAACTAGTTTTAGTTAAATGCCCCTGCTGCCACTGAAATGCAGGATGCTGAATATGCGAGACACTTCAGGTGCTTTAATTAGAGGGGCTCCTGAGAGGCTCAGGAGTGCTTTAATTAAAGCACTCCCCCCCTCCACGCACGCACATCCTGGACCATGTGCAAAGATGCCCAAAGAAATTAAGTGACTTGCCCTGATCAGATCACTGGGACACTGCAGAGCCAGAAACCTAACTCCTGCACTCTCATCCTGTATCGTAACCTCAGAATTGCCCATCTTCATTGAACTCATTTCTCTCTGAAGTGGCTTCCAGGACTTGTGCTAAGATAACTTTCCTTGGATTACTAGCCTCGGATGACCAGGTCTAGGAAATCCCTGGCCTATGCAAAGTCCATCTAGAATGAGGGTCCAGTAGAATAAGACAGGCAACAGAAATCAAACCAATGCCAAAAGCAGAAATGCCCTGTACAGAAACAGCACATGCAGTCCCCTGGGAAGTTTCTGGAGACAGCAGAAACCCAAAAGAAACCCAGTGAAATGGGCAGACCCCCAGGCTAAGTCAGAAAAGCTTTCTCTACCTGCCTTCCAACCACCCCCAAAAGCTCACCTTAGTTGAATTCTCATCCTCCTACCGGTCTATAACAGTGGCAGTGGATCAAACTATATATCAGTTGGAAGGAACACATCCTACCGCCTTTTCCCTTTATATTAAACCCGTGAAGTCCAGGGGAGCCTTCTGGTACATTTGATTTAGAAGTCAGGCTGGATTTGCACCTTATAGACTAACCAAACTTCAAACTAAGATGGCTAACCATGTCCCTCTACACTTGATCTAATCAGTATTCCTTAATGTGACTGGGAAGCTTGGGCTTTTCTACACCAGCACATTTAGTCTCATTTACAGATATGCTGCACACTGCACAGGTCACTAGAAAATGCTCTTTGGGAAATAATTCTGCATAGACAGACGGATGCATCCAAGCACTTGAGCGCTTTACCCAATTTGGGATTTTTTGTAACTCATCATTTCAATACTTCAGAATGTGTAAGTGCTTCACCGGGCCTCCCTGACCCCCAGTTTTCTGCACACCTGGTATTGTACACCTCAAAGCCTGCTGCAGTTCAACAGGGTGGATACATACCTATGTAGTTTAAGTACCTTCAGACCCTGAGCAATGAATGCGGCTTTGCAAATATAAAATATGATTAGAGCAATATGTGACAGTAATTAGTAAATCTATTGTCATTGCCAACCAAAAGGGAAAGCAGGAGAAACAGACTGGACTTGAGGCGGAGATACAGAATTAGAGGGAGAGAACCAGTGGATTTGGACAAAGCATTATGGATAAAAATATTTATGGGCTTTAAAGAAACCAGGCTTCCTTGAAGATAGTATTGCATATGGGATACATATGGGATAGGGGTGCAAGGAGGAGATGGGAAAGGAGAGGTGTGTTCAGATAAATTTACCTGACCACTAATATGTATTTTAATACAAGATCCTCCTAAACATCAGCAGCCGTTTATATACAGGGTGGAAAAAGGGATGTAATGACATATAATCCCTTTAACCCTTTCTTTGGTTAAGTAACCGCAACAATATTTTCAAGGTTATGTTAAAATAACAGGGCTGTCTGCGGGAATTTATCCCCACTAGTGTTTGTGTACTGTATATATGTATACCACATGAGCAGCTCATAAATCCTCCTCATAAATGCTGTTATCTCCACCATGAGCAGTTTTTCATTTTTATGGTAGTATAACTTTAAGGTGTGGTGTCCATAGAGTTGTACCTCGTTCCACACTGCATCCCCTGCCTTACTAACACCTGATCCCAATAAAGTGCTGGACACTTCACTCTCACTGAGCCTCCTCCTGACACCGAAAAAGAGCCCTCCAGTTCTGACCACAGAAGGATAAGCTACTACTCCAATTCAGTCCATATGTGCTAATTTGCAGCTGCCTGGAATTCCTTCTTAATCCCCTTTACAACCAACAACCAACATCCAATCTCCTCTGTTGATAAAGATAAGCAGGCTCTCCTCCATCCAAAGTATGTGCCTTCTCAGACAGTCTTTAATAGCAGGCCTGATGCTTTTACATGCACCCATTCCAACTGGACAGGACAACTGCCTCTGAACAAATCTAGACAGAGTATGGAGAAGTAAGAGTAAGTTCCTTAAAAGGTACTTGAATTGGAAACCAGCTTAAGAGTAAAATGAAATTAATGGATGGCACTGTGGCGATAAAAAGAATCAGGGCAAATGCACACAGCAGTGAGCAACTGCATGCATGCACCCTAATAGGCTTATAAGTAATAAAGGTCTATCTATGCATCAATCTGCTATTACATTCACACAAATACAAAATGATTAGTACGGTGGAACGCTAAATTTACTTGCTGTTCATATCTGTCCATCCTGAAGTTTGGAGCTGCTAACTCCAGACTTCTGAATCTGAACTCAAATGTTGTTTTCTTCAATTTCCTTTCCTTTTATGACCTTTTTTCTGTTGCTACCTTGATTTATGGTCATTTGTGTGATTGCATTGCTTTGCTTTATGGCAGTTTATGTCATTCCGGTCTTGTCATAAATGACTACCATAAAGTGAGGTAAAATATCATAAAACATTAGTGAGTCACTGATATTCAAGGTTCTTGAGTACAAGCACTGACAGGTAGCAACCACAGAAGAACTGTGCCATTTGAAGGATGTATCATTATGAATACATGTGTGTAGTGAGATCTGGATGAACAGATGCTGGTGTGACTTAGGAGATCAGAAGAGATAATTTTAAAGGGCAATGCTGAGTTATTTTTCAGAACTTGCAACAATCTCCCTTTTCTCAGTATTTTTGACAATAAACAAGTTTTGAGAAACAGAACCAAAAATGTCTTCCCTTAGGAGATCCCCTGGACTTTATTTCATGAGCATGCTGGTGTGGATTCATCCAGCTACTGGTGCTCTGGCTTCAATGTAATGTGATCCATAGTGTTATTCATGAGTGCTAGGTTTGGATACTGGGCTGGGATGCTTCTTGCTGCTCAGCTGTGCATCCTTGTTCATAGCTGAAAATTTGGCTTCTAAACACTGGACTATGCATATTGGTTGGACTTTAGGGTTGCTCATGACACTCAGGTTTGATACTGTAGAGTTCTTCATCAAAGCTGGTCTGATCATATTGATTTAGTTTAGGTAAAGAGACATTTCTATCTAACAAGCCAAACATTTTTTGCCAGGCACATCACCTGGTTATTGAAAAAGGATTTAAGCCTTTGTATTATATTAAAAAATAAAATTAATTCTTGCTATTCATGCTTTGCATGCTGTAAAAATAAATGCACACCTCCTTTAGCAGTTGCTTACGTATTAAGAAGCTCTTCTGTATTAAGTATTAATAATGGCACTTTCTATTATAAATTCTACTATCACAGCCTTTTAGTATGTAGTGAAATTTCATTCCAGAGTGGAAATCAGGATTCTCACAGTTTTTACACTGGGAACATATTTTCTTCTTAGAAAATAAAAAGACTATCAGTTTGCAAATGTATTTTGGTTGGTGGAAGGTAATAAAATTTGTTAGCATTTTAAAATGGCTTTTTACCCCCTGCTACTACTTTAGAATGAAACAGGAAGGTCAGCTCTACAGCTATTTATTTCTTAACAATATTTCATTCTTTTTGTGGACTTGAACCTTTGGATACTTTTTGGGGGGAAATTCCTATTTAGTACAGTAAAAGATGCTTTTTTTAAAACTGATCCCTGCACTTGAAGAATGTATTCATTACATAAGATTTTGTTGCATCAGAAGTCCAACTCTTGTCATGTAATTTCATTCACTTCAGATGCTGCTATAAACGTGCCCTTCCCAACGCACAGAGGCTTTTCATTTGTGTCGCGGGCAATTTTATCTCATCATGCTGCAGTTTCCCAATTCATTTCTAACATGCCTCTACACAAATTGTTAATTATAAATGCTCATTTTCCTTGAGACCTAGGGTTCCATTCTGATCTCAAATATACCACCAGTATAATGGCACTGGGTGGGGCCTCCTACATCCCAGCAGTTGAATCAGGCCAGCTGGAAATTTCCTTTGCATAGCAAGTTCTTAACAGTCACAGATCCTTTGTACATAGCTCCTGTGCTCCCCTTTTCCTCACCAATAACACATGGTAGCGCACTATGACTGCTAGGGATGGAAAAAGGATATGCACAGCATGGAGTAATCTTAGCAATTCCCAGCTAATTATGCAGCCCACTGGCAGCTGTCAAAAGTCAGAGTGGCCCCCAGACTTCTTAAATCTACACCAGGGCAGGCAAAGATGGGCCAGGAGAAGGAAACGCCTGACTGTTCCCACCTCGCAAATCAGATCTGGGTACAGCAGAACAACTGGGCCATTGGCACTGCTTGAAGTTATTCTGGATTTATATCAGCATTTGGTGAAATCAATACTGTACTATGTTACACTAGTTGTATTAGTGTTTAGAAAGCATGAGCCCAGAAGAGGTCTGGTACCTGTTCTGTCTGACCTACCATTTTGGCATACGGGTTAAAGGTGGCAGAGAACTTCCCCAGCCAAAAATCTGCCCCTACCAATCTCCGGAGATGTCCCCTTTTCATTTTTTCCCCCTGTTTCCCTCTCTTTTCTCTCTTTTTTCCTTTACTCTGTGCTCACAAAAATGCTCATTTAATGTGAAGATGTTAAACAAGTATAGAGCTTCACAATGAGCATTGGAGAATGGTTTTTATTCCAGCCTCCCAAATAGTGTATTGATGAGAGAGGAACCAATTCTTTTGGGAAAAAGAAAAGATGATAGAATGGGCTTTAACACCATATTTCCAAATTTCTGTCAACTTTTCTCAAAGAAAAAAAAAAAACCCGTCCAGAAACAGCTTCAGTATTCTTCAAATTTCATGTCAAGAGCTCTTTTTTTTTTCTTTAAGAAAATGCCCATCTATCATTTTTGACATAGAGTATCCATCATTATAGAAGCAAAAATAATTTTCAGGGCTGTCAGTGAGTGTACACAACCCAGGCGCCCATCCCACCACGGTAGAGCTAAGGGCGAGGTGGAGCCGACATGTCAACCCTGGCGCTCTGGGGAGAGACTTTTCCAACATCACAAAATAAGAACTCAACCTTCTTGGAGCAGAAACTTTTTTTACCTCCAAAGTAACTAAGGTCAAAATGGTACTGGCAGCTCCTCTGGAGACCAATGATGTATCACATGCATTTTTCTGTTTTAAATATGGATAAATTAAATGTAAATATTGACTGTAGTTGAATTATGTGACCTCTTAACTTGAAGAGTGAAGGCACAGTTCCAGGGTACGATTGATACCAGAAATCGGCAGTGATTGGTATGTCAGCTTCCTAAAGTATCAGCAATATTTTGGATACGACTGAAAAAATAATAAGGGCGCTCATGCTAGAAACAAGTCCAATATCCCAGATGCCCAGGGAACAGCATGTCTCGTCACTGGATGAGGAGTCAGGAGATCTGAGGGCCTGTTCCCTGGCCAGTGACTTTCTTGGAGTAATTAAACATCAGTTCCTGATCCATAACACAGAAAAAAATAGCTTCCTAATTCACAGGGGCCCTACCCTGTAATATTTATTTTCACTTCTCATTTCCAGGCGTTAAAATAGTATGGATATAGGGGACAAGTATGAAGCTAGATAGGTAAAGTCCCTCTGCATAAAGTTGGGTGTAATATTTTCCTTCAGCTTCCTACTAGACACTGGTTAATACTGCTGATCACCAAAGAATAACTTCTGCAATTCAGTGAAGACTGCCTCCCTTCAGTGGTGGGAGGGTAATACAAGAGACTCTCTGATCTTGCCTCTGGAAGTTAATGGGAATTTCCTCTTGCTTTCAGTGGGAATAAGATGGAGATCTTTGTTGGTAATCATATTTATGGCTAAGAATCATCCTGAGCACTGGGATTAGCGTGATGCTCTAATAGGGGAAGAGTGGCTACAGCCTGTTCCAGTGAGTTTTCTCCCTTCGCCCCCCCCACAAAAAATATCACACAAGAGGGAAAATGACAACATTCTTGGATATTTCTTTAATGATGCAAGGCCTTATCCTATGACAGTGCAGAAGTGCTTATTTCAACTTTACTGGTTTGACTAACATTGTCAAAATGAAAATGTTAAACCAAAGAGTTTGGGCCTTGTTGGAACAAAACACTTTGATAAGGTCATTTCAAGATCTCCAAAGAGTCTCTTTCCTGCAGAATGGAAATTCTCAGTTTCATCCAAGGAACAGGAGAATGAATTTGACAGCCACAAAAAGGGGGCTAAAAGTTGATCTAAATTCTAGCCAATTGGTCAGTTAGTGATCAGTAACGTGACTCATTAAAGAGTCTGAAATCCTTTAATATAAACTAACTGAAGGAAGAAACAAGAAAAGGTCTGGCTAGGAAAACAAAGACAGCCTCTTATACCTGAGCATAGATGGAATAAAAGAATAAATTAGAAGTCTCCTGTACCTTTTGCATGGCTGTAATATGAAAGAAAGAGAATCAATGCTCACCCAAGCAAAAAGAAGTCATTGGTTTAGCATTATGAGGACACTCTGCATGATCTATTCTAAGCTTCATTACAATTATTGTGACTAAAGGCTGAGAAATTTAGCACAACTGAGACTAAGTGATAAATAATGCCTTAGAATATCTGCCGCTTGCATTAAGCAGACAGCCTAAAGAGTTAATAATGCCTCTAATAATTTTTTAATAGCCTCTAGACACTTCACACAATAAATAGACCTGTTGTGAAAATACTTTAGAACATGCAGGGAAGTATCCACATGTGCTGTGCCCTTTAAAAAGTCTTAAATAGAGCACAATTATAGATTTAAAGATTTTAATTGATTTAAATTGTTGGCGGAGTATAAAACTTTATATGATGCATGAAGCCTCTTAAGGCTTGAAAACCATAATTATCTACATCTGTCTCCCACTGCACCCCCAAAGCTTTTCTTTTACTGCTTTAGATATTATATAAAGTAAACGGAAGAGCTGTTCATATGAATTGCCAAGTGAAATGCATTTAAAATACCTAAGAAACATATGGTGCTATATCTTCAGCATGCAGAGGTGGGGGCTTGGCTGGAATGAGGATTTCAAGTCCCCAGAACTGCCAGGAAATCAACCATTAGGTATGGTCTATGTTAATCACACTAGTTTAATTACATTGAAAGAGCTCTGCCAGTGCAAATCCTCAACTGAGTCTAGCTGCACCAATGCAAAACTATACAGCTTATTTCCATTAGGAATTTGCACTAGTGAGTGCAAGGGTGAGCAGAGAAAGGACTATAGAGAATGACAATATTAAGAGTCTGATATTTGACCAAAATAAGAAGTAGCTGGATAATGGCAAGGAATATTTTGCTGATTCCAGTTTAATATAACCAGCCCCCATAAACATGAGATCCACAATAAACCAGGGCTTGTATTCTTTCTCCTATCTCTGTAGTACAGCTCTGCAAAAAAAGGAGTTTTCCATATCCAAACCACCATGTAAACCCCTTTTTGGTTGTTTGCTGAATGAATTTTGCAGCTGTTCATATCATCCGAGTCCATTCTGAACTCCAGGTTTAAACAGCCACAAGTAAAAAAAGTTTTGTCTGCTTTCAAATTTTGCTCAAAACTGGTACAAGTTTCAAGTTCAAATATCATCGTTATAACAGAAAAAGGACCTAAGGTTAAAATACTGGACTGGCACATAAGAGATGGGGCCCCCAACTTGATTAAGGTCTCTAGGCAGTATTAAATAATGATAAGCAATAAGCTTATGTGATAAGCATTAAGCAAAGTATAAATAGCTAGATAGCAGATGGATTTGGTACAGCAAGGGAGTCAACTCAAGATCATCAAAATGTTAATTTTATGAACCTAACCCTGATTAGGGGGGTTATAATGCAGACTTAACACTTTCATTTTGCACTGTTCTGCTCTGTAAATGCAGAAATGTAAACATTTCCCAGATCTGTGCCTAATTCTACAGATGTAATGCCAGTTCACAAACAATGCCGAGTTAAGAACTTTCTGTAGCTTCTGCTTCGTTAGGAACCCGTTAATGGGGGAGAGAAGGGGGAGAGGGAATCTTAGCAAATCATGGAATTAACAAAAAAAGACAGAATCACCAGGGAAAGAAATTGTTTTTCCAAGCTAAGAGGATTTTACCAACAACGGTTAGGTAAAAGTGGAATTAATAACTAATAGAAGTGGTGAAGCATATCCCTGCACAGGCCAATTTGAAAGGTTTGTTATTAAAAACAACAAATGTGTTCATAACCCCCTAGGTTATACGGTGAAGGATATTATGGGATTGTAGGCTTGTGCGGGCCAATTACCTTTGACTCTTTATTTATGAGTTACCATTCCCAATGGGACAGGTACGAGAGTTTCTTCCACTGACATGTGCTTCAGAGAAAGTTATGGATCAAAGTGATCCCTTGATATATAACCTGACATATTTTCCTGACTTGACAGAGGAAAGGTGGCACATTTAGCAGTCACTATGACCTCAGCAAAAGGACAGAAACATCCTGGCTGCTGGGAAATAGTATCATTATGGCAGCTGAAGAATCAGCAATTAATAGAAGGTGAGAATGATCTGTTACAGAAACACTATTTAGCCGTTCAGAATTTTTAGCATATGGGGGAAAAATTAGGAACTGTCATTCTTGTTCACAATACTTATATGACTGGCACATAACACGTCTTAGTAATCTGAAGTGGAAATACAGGGCCTTCTCTTTTGGAAATGCTTGGAAAAACCCATAGAAAGTTGGGTTTTCATAGCTTGCAGTATAAAGTGGAATGGCACTGAGTAATTTTACTGAGAGGCAACCAATAGCAGAGGGGATAAAATGCTTCTGATCATTTGAGAAGAGAGGCAAATTACTGCCATTGACCAGACTGCAAACTACATTTATTGATTATTTTAATTTTCTCTCTCTGACACGCAGTTAAATGCCTATTTGCTCAGGTTTCAAGGTAAGTAAAAGGTTATCTTCTTCATTGTTTGTAACTAGGACAGTTGCAGAGCGGGAGGGGATTCGGTACTAGGTTACTGCTACAAAGCAAAAAATCAGAGATGATTAAGAAGAGAACTATTCATGTGTATGTCTGTGTGCACACGTGAGGGAGGGAGAGAAACAGACGGGAAGGAGGTGTGTGTACACACACAAGTGTGTGAGACAATGCAGGAGAGGATTTGTGAATACGTTTAGGGGAATAGACTGGCAAGCAATGAATTTAAATAAAAGAGAGACAAATGTTCTATTCTCACTGATTAGATGTTCTAACCTTGAGAAAAGCTTGTGTGAAATTAAAAAAAAAGTCATGACAATATGTGTTAGGAGGAAATTAAGTAAAAGCTTAAGGGAGAATGATGAGATGGAAGAGGTGTGCCTTTCTGTTGATCCTTTTCACTAAATTACCATTGCCTTTATCTACAGGGATCCTTGGTCTGTTTATGCATAGAGTCTACTGATGTTTTTCCTCCAGATAATAATTATGACTAGCAAAACCTTTATTGTAAACTGACTATTCAGCAGTTAAGCTACAGTTACTAAAGCTATAATGGGGGCACATAACTACACAGCATACTGTAGACAGTGGAGAGTTTCAAGGAGAGAATTTCTTCTTGAAGGCCAAATCCTGCTCTCATTTATGTAGGTGTAAATCTGAAGCTAGGATAATGAAATGGTGGTGAATTTATATCCCCCTTTACAACAATTTACATCCATTACTACAGCATATACCATAGAGATGCATCATAACCCCTGCTACCATATCTCAACCAGTGAGTAAGCAATTTGCAGAACAGGCTTTAAAACCGGATTGAGTGAGAAGAGAATCATGTTCAGAGACTTCCCCTGAGCTAATAACCTTCCAAGCAGTTTATATCCAAGATGTATTTTATTCTTATTCTACTGGCACTTTATCAAATGGCTGGTTCCAGTTTTCTGTCACAAGAAACTGGCACAACCCAGATGGGGTGGTTGCAGATTGGGTAGAAATACAGAGAAATTAAGGACTAGATTTTCATAGGTGTCTATTAGTTTTGGGTGCCTCATTGATTTGGTTCCCCTGTTTCAGAAATATTGAGGGTAATTTTAAGTATTGCCAAGTAACTACAGACCACATGTACTTCGCTACCTGGAGCTGTGGGCTGGTCAGCACTTCTGAAAATGAACCCCTAGAACGAAGTAGTCACTGGCAGCATGGGTTTAAAGTGAAGCTTTAGTTCAGTCTAAGGTTTGAAACAAGAGCAGGCCACACACAGGAATCACAGTCCTTTACTGAAATATCTAGTGAAGAAAGACGACAATTTAGTTCATGTCCAACTACTTTGTACCTTTTGGGGTTTAAGCATTTACCCAAGTCTTTTGGAAAGGTATTTGGCAGCAGTCGCTTGCTATTTTCCTCTACCTTCCCCCCCCCGTCCTACTGTCATTCTGATCTAAGTGCTGTGTATGATTTACCAGATCCAACCTGTCTAAATGATGAAAATGAGAAAGCTTTTACCAAGTATCTATATTACAGATACATAACTATTATGTATATTGCCCTGAATGTTTTTATATCCAGCTAAATACAGCAGGGCCATTAATTTGATACTAAGCGTGGAGTCTGTTTAAAAATTCACCAGATGAATAACGAATCCTAATGCTGGCAAAGCAAACATAGCCCTTTTTCAGAAGCTTTTGAAGATACCAGTGGGTTTTTGATAGCTGGCTAAAGGTCCAGCCTGAACGAGATCTATTGGGTTACAGAATAACATACTGAGGGAAGTGGTAAAAACCCTACTGCTTAAAATAAAATGGAAAATAAACACTAGAAAATATACTGTAGGAAAGGATCTTATACTGGCATGGGAATTATGTAGGTAGGACCTGAAATGTCTTTTCTATTTCCTGAATTCTATGAAAGAAATCCTGGTCTTAGTGAAAAGGAATTTTGCCATTTATTGAAATAAGGTTGGATATTTCACCTTATAATTTAAAGATTACCTCTATGAAGGCACAATCGCTTACTCTTCTCCTCAGCCTACTTTTAGGTTGGGAAAGAAAAACACGTTTAACAAAATTCAAATACTAATTTGCTCTTAAAAATATTTTAGAGAAACATTTGATTACGAAGCTGCCAATATCTATTACTCACTGCTGATGTTTGCAGAGAAACTTGAACACTTGAGGGTCCTTTACCAATCAGTCTACAAAATTCTGGTTACAACATATCACCACTGACTGGAAAGATAAAGGGCCACATTTTGTTTATAGATGAACCTGGTAGAGCGAAGTCAGCATAAGGGAGGAGAGGCAATGTGGAATGGGTGCATTTGCGAAAAAAAGAAAAGAAAGCCCTTACAATAGCATTTGCATGAACAAAATACATGGGTTTTGAATGTACAAATGTTAGTTTTGCGCATACCAACAGCTCTGCTGTCAGCTATATCAAGGGTATTTTCATCAACCCAATTACAAGTAAAGTTGAAAATAAGTCTGTTACAGGATCACTCTTTTGAGGTTCAGATTATTCTACAGAGTACGAATATTTGCTCTGTGCTTCAGCTCTTCATGCTCATACACAATAAAATGGCTTTCCAGGTGACATCAACTATTTATACCAACAGAAGATATTAGGTGCAGCCAGAAGCGACAATTTTTGCCTGATCCGGCCCCTGAAAGTGCTCTATAGTCATGACCAAACACAAGTGCATGACCACAGAGTGCTTTAAAAGTGCCCAATCCTGTGACAATCTGAACCCTCATTATATGCTCCAAAATGGAGGGCTTTTAATAACTTGTGTCTATGCGCACTGGGAGCAGGGCTGGGCTGAAGCAGCTTAGCCCTGCTTCTAGCGCTGTCTTCAGAATTAGAGGGGGGGAAGGGAAAGGCAGGGAGCGGAGGAAGCTCTGGGGGTCAGACCCTTTCCTCCAATAATCCTCCCCATCAGCTTTGGCCATGGAATTAGAAACTGCTGCAGACTGAAGTCCATTCTAGTGCACAGTGAACATATATTGCAAAATAATGTTTGTTTATATGCGTCACTCCTAATGCTAACCTTTTCCAAGGAAGAACAGCAGGCCTGAGTTATTGTGGCTCACTTACTATACACTATACATAGCAGTGTAACACCAGAGTTCAGTTCATATATTATGCTGGTATAAGTGAGATCAGAATCCAACCCAGTTTGTTTAATTTAATTCTAGGTCTTTTAGGTTGCAAATGAAACAGATTTTTATTTAAACCCCCATCTAAGAGTGTCATTATCCACAAATCTGCTCATAAATGTTTTGGCAACTGACAAAAAAAAATTAACTTCAGAAGAGGAAGCCATTAGGATGAAAACATTTCAAATCATGTCATTCATCAGCATCTCTGCTCATCCAACAAAACTTGCCTTTGTTACAGGCAATTGTGGTGGTTAATCTCTGTACTTTTCAGCAACACATTTTTCTGATTAAAAAATATAATCATAATGGCATTAGTTTGAGCTGGGAAAAACCTATTAGTTCACCAAGTCCTGCTCCCTTCCAAGGCATGATATAAACCCTGGCAGAGGATACGTCAACTATTAAACTGATCTTATGCTTAGGGTTAGCCAACAGGCTGCATACTGAAATCTTGCTCTGTGTGGCATAATACTTTATGTAACAATAAAGAACAGTTGTTGTGGCCATTTTTAAATTTATGTTTATTAATTCAACAGCCATAAACTTGCGGCCTCAGTAACCTCACAATTTATTACTAGGATTTTTATTGGCCTTTTTAATGACCTATTTTAGTGACCTGTCTGACGCATTTTCTAAGAATCCCAATTTTCAGCGTGTCATACATACACACTCTGAAACCAACCATTTTTGGTGTTTTAATATAACATTTGGCCTGACTGATTCAGCAAACAAGTGCTAACATTTTTGAAACTAGTAATACCCTTTGGATATTACAACGAGGGGTGGCAGTATAAAATCCACAGACAGATACCACTGTCAATGTATTCAGCCCATGTTTAAGTGCCGTGTTTGTGGTCACATAATGGGTTAATGGAAGATCCAGGATAAAATCTAGTCTCCTGACTCCTCTTACTTGATCACACTGCATTTCCCTATAGAGGTGTTGGCAGTAACATCTGGATTCTACCTTAGGGGAACATGGAGGGCAATTAGGGATGCCAGGGGAACTGGTCAGCAGAGAATGACGAAATACGGAGGAATGGATGGAAAGGGAGGAGGATAGGGTAGAGGGAGTAAAGAGCTTTAGAGGATCTATCATGAACAGTAATGGTGAATGAAAGAGTCTTTGGGAATATTTTTGCTGGAGCTTGGAGGTATTGCCAGTAGCTTACAACTTCATTTCTAATTCTTCCCTCCTCCTACTTTTTTACAGCTCAATACTTGAGCTATTTTGATGTCCTACCAGCTTCTCCATATATAACACCATTAAACACCCAGTTTGTGATATCCTTTGTCTCAGTTTTTACTTGCTCTTGTGATATGGCATTTACGTTGTATTCACTCCTCTCACAAACAGCACAGATCACGGTCACTATTAAAAAGACAATAAAATATCCTGCTCTCACCAAAATATTAGCAGAAGCCCAACTGAAGGGGGGGGGCTCAGAATAATTCTTAATTAATTAATTTTTTTACAGATTCTTGGAGAAGACTATTCCCTTTGCTTGAAATGATCATATTGCAGAAATTTATACAGCAATCCATTCTTCTATTCACATCCATCTCAGTAAATCCTTCATGAGTGAAAGACTGTTAGTGACCTTTGTCACCCCTTTTAATTTAGGCATCTTGATGTGGATATGCTCCTTTAAACATCTACAAGGGCTTCCTTTTCACCTTAACATTCTTGTATAATGGTTTCTGTACAATTAAGGAATTATGAAGGCTCCCATCAATATGTCACTATTAAATTTATTGTCCCTATATATCAATATATTTCAAAGGATTATATCATACGTTTCATTTTGAAATATATGAGTATTTCCCCACTGCTCACAGGAAGATTTCATTATTGGTTACAACCATGGATCACCCTTCAAATAAACTAAGAGCTTTCACCTAAAGCTCAAACTGATCCCCATTTTTAGTAATTAAGAAAATTTCCATTAGGACTGTACTTAGATGTTACAATAAATAAGAGGTAATTCCTTTCATTTTAATAAACAGATTCACACTACTGTTAAAGATCAGATGGAGGCCTTTGTCTTCTCCTCTCCTACATGTAGTTTCTCTTTAAATAATTATCCCTCCTTGCTTTTTTTGCTTTCTGGCTGGAAACACGAAAGAAGGGACCCAATCCAGCTACTTCTTTCATATTGATGGACCATTAAGCAAAACCTTACTGAAGTCAGAAAGTCTTCACAGAAGTGCAGAGATTTGCTCAGGCATTGTAATTTGCAGGATTAGTGTGAAAAGTCCAATTTGAATAGGTGTTGGCTGAGGCCTTACATACTATGGGAGGTCTTAAAAATCCAAAGTAGTTTTGTGAACCAAATCAGTCACATATGCCAGAAAAGAATGTGAAATTCAGTTACATGTACTTAGTTTCAGCTGGGTAGTTAATAGGCTAGATGGTTTAGTCTAAGCCCTAGAACATTGCTTTCAAATATCTATTTTATAATGTAAATATATATATAATGCAATTATTCAGCAGGCGTGCATATATTTAGTTTTTGCTTTACTTCAGGAAATTGCAATTACAAACGTAAGGATAGACATTTCAGTTTGATGAATTTAACAGCTATATTGAAGATAATCAGAAGAGTTCTTCCCATAAAGGTTAACAACAGATAATTACTTGCTCAGGAAATAACTAAAATGACATGGTTTTGCTGCTTTGTTTTTACTGAAGTTTTATGATGCTCCCTTCTTGCCACTTACAAATGAAACAAATGAGGTTAGATGGCAAAGATTATGAAAGGAATTAGCAATAATGAGTCTAGTAACTAAAAACATTAGTAGAGAAAATTGAGTTGACCTTACTTTTATAATTATTCATTTTCTTAATTGTTTTTTCTGGAATAATTGGAATGAAATTAAATAATACCAAGTACAAGCCTCACATGTGATTGCATATTTGGCATAGATTAATAACTTTCCCAAATATGGATTCTGTTGCCCATCCTAGAGGTCACCCTGCTGGCAAAATGCCTGTCTTGATCTGCAACCTGGCTAGAGAAATTCTCAGAAAGCAAAGCCTGATCTTCTACACAGATACATATTTTTTTTCTAGCTGCCATGGAAGTGACACATGAGTTATCACGCCATGTTGTGTAGTGGCTGCATAGCCACAAATCAGAAGCTAGTGCGGGAGGTAACTACTGGAATTAACCTTTGAGGATCGCTGTCCTGTATTTTTCTGTATTGTCTGCAAACCCTCCAATGCTACTCATGTTGAGTTGTCCCATTGACTTCAGCAGTTGCGGCAGATCAAAGCAGGAAGATCCAGACAGTGTGTATCACAGCTATCATCAAATGTTTTCTTAACCCAGACCTGCTGTAAAGTAGTCTTATTCTGTCTTCTTTCAGCCAATCAATAAATCAGTTCCACCAAAGCCTGTGGAACTATTTGCAGGAGTACGTGCTCTATTTACCTAAAGGGTTGTTGGCTGTAGCTGTGTTGGTCTAAGGACATAGGCAGACAAGGTTCTTGGGTAAATGTGATATCTTTTATTAGACCAACTAAATAGTTGGAAAAAGTGTTCTTTGCAAGCTTTTGGGAACAAACACTCACAAGCACAGACATCTACTGGATGCAAAAAGTCACGGACTAAATATAGACATTGGATTTATGGCACATTATAACCTGCCTGCCATCTGCTGACCCCAGGTAACCCGTCTGCATTTTACCAGCTCCGTTCTGTCATACGTTCTACGTCCCCACACCACCTCCTGCCCCGCACCTATTGTCTCCCATTCCTTCCTGCCACACATTTTTATTTTCAGAGACCTACATTTTGCATCTTGGCTTCTATTCTACCCTGGAGAGCAGGCAAACACCCACAGACTCTCCCTGTGCCTGAAGGAGGCTGTTGTGCCTGAAAGCTTGCAAAGAACCTTGTCTGCCTATTTACCGATATGAACCAGGGTTAGAGAATCTGTTCTCGTCTTATCATGAGACAGTATTATGATTTCTGTCAGCTAATAAAAGATAAAAGCTCTCAAGATCAGGACAGAGCTCCCCAAGATTTGCACAACAGGCAAATTTAATTACAGCCCTGTATAAGTACTAAAGATTATTCAACCCATCCCATCTTCTCTGCGCTTCTTTTCAGAACTATGCTTTCTAGTAAAACAGATCAGAACTCTTTCAAAATCTGTGGTACAAAATACATAGGAAGTGAAACCAAAGCAGAGCTGAAATAAGTGAAAATACATAGAGACTTGTATTAAAGGGCTGAAAGCAAAGTTTGAGTAAAGTCCCGTTCACAGATCTTTCTTTGGTCCTTTGATCTCAGGAATTTGGAATTTACAAATTACAAATATTAGTGAATTCAAAGCCCACAACAGCCCTGGGAATTAGGAGAGCATTATTATCATAGAGAGATCAAATGCCTTGTCTAAGGTTATGTATAGGTCTGTGGTCACACAAGACCATACCTTCCAGACAAATGCCTTCACTACACAATCCTGAAACCAGGTCAGATGAGATTTAAATGCCTGTTAGTGAGGCTGGATTGCGTTATGAACCATCCAGACTTCTTTTCCAAGCCAGGGCCAGCTGTGGTTGCTGTGGTGTTTTCTTTGAGTTTCACTGGGAATTTTGGACCCAAATCTCAAAGCAAAGCCCATGTAAAACTAATAAAGGTTCTGATGGGCCCCTGTGAATCAAATGCCACCAAGTTTTGTATCGCTCTTGTTCCATTATCAAATTCAATTAAAAAAATCCCAACTAATGGGTAATTGTCACCAAGCCAAGCTTCATATTGTGTTCAATTTGATACAGTACTGAGTAGTAAGTTATCAAATGGGGAAATGGGAATTCGTGGCACTCCCTCTCCAATTACTAATTCTGCAGAAACACAAACAGCTCAGCAAAGGGACACAGTGGCCGCTCTCAGGCTTTTTACAAACAAACCAACCTAGTAGTTGAGAGGATATTCAGTGTTAAGCAGGACTTTGCTTTTCCACTCTGCCCACCAGTCCTTTCATTTCTTTGTTTTAGAGCTTTAATAATTGATTGTTAAAAAAAAACCAAGCAAAAATACAATCCCTGACACACCAATGTAAGCACAATGGCCGGTTTTAGTTGCCACAATTAGAACAGAATTTGTGCAGTCACATGAGCAGAGTCCTGCCTATACACATACCCCTTTCTTTTCAGCTGGTCTTTACAGTGCTGTGTAAGGGCACGGGAAGGCATTCATCTGAAGTGCTGAGAATATCTGGGAAATCTGTCGTGCCACAAAAACATGGTGCGATGCGCATGTACATCTGTTCAAGTGACTGGTTGTCTGGACTGCCACAAAACAAGGTGACAGCTGGTATTGCTAGTACTCTGCAGTGGGAGAGGGGTTGGGGGAGGGCTAGAATGCTGAGATCCCAGCATGCTTTGCAAGGGCTCCCAACCCCAGAGCTCCCAAGGGCAGCTGACTGCAGAGGGAAGTGCTGATTGGCTGGCCCCCCAGGGACCATACCCACTATACTCATCTTCCCATGTTGAGAGTTCAGAGCCACACTTTCCTAGTCAGTTCCCGCTCCCAAAGGCTCGGCCACTCACATGCCCTGTAGCTCCTGATCCCGTAGCACTGGCAAGTCATGTGTGTGCTGTATTCCTGCAGCACAGTCAAGGCCTTCCCCTGCTTCTTTAGCAAGTTCATTCAGCTCATGTGCAGGTTTGTATGCAGCACCATGCACAGCCACGTGGACACAACTGGTCAAACATGTCATTTGAGCTCTGCACCTGGTTCCTGTCCCCTAACAGCTTCACGGCCAATGCTACACTAGACATCATGTTGGCTGAGTGCTCTGGAATCACTTACATATTGTGTATTGGTGCTGGGGCACGTAACATGAACACTGACTGCTGAGAACAAGTTGTCTTGGGGACCAGGGATGCCAAGTAGTGCCAGCACAACTTCAGTACATGGTAAAATGCCACAAAGAATGATGTTCATGGTGCAGCTGTCCCAGTGTATATTAAACAAAGCTTTCCCCCCTCTCCCCCAACCATGTCCAGCTGGCTGGCCAGAAATTCTGGTTACTAGAGTGTGCCGGTTAGTAAAATCCCGGAAAACAGGGATTTTACTGTACATAAACCCATAGAAGTGACTGGAAACTAGTTCAAATCTGCAACACAACAGAAGTTCAGTGCATATTAATTGCTTTCAGAATGGCCGAAACTTGTTTAAGATAAACCTGAATGGATGTAGTATCAAACTTCACTTAGGTTAAATCAATTTATTGAACTTCTGTCCCAGGTCTCCTCCAGATTCAAGTTTCAAGTTAACTGACAGTCTCCTAGCATCCCAAGGTGCTTTGCATCTCCTCGTAAACCCCCTCTTGCAGGGTGAGAAGGCTAAATTTGGCCCAAGCTGCCTGCTCCAGCAGAGCAGGGAGGCATGCTCTGGTGCCTCCCCTTCCCCCTCCACCCTGGGCTTCTGGCTTGGCCCACTGCAGGCATGTGGCTGCATTTCCAGAATCAAAAGTGAATGTCTGTTCACTTGCTTATTGGTTCAATCGATGCAGCTTAAATTAACCTGTGAAGATTGAATTGATTCAGCCTTGGGCTTTTTGGTTGTCTGTACTTAGCTTTGAAGTCCAAGTTTCTAGAGAGATTCAAGAAGCCCCCCTCTTATTATGACTCTTCTTGATATTATTCTCTACATCTTTTATAGCACTTATTATCCATTGATCTCAGAACACTTCAGGGAGAGTTAAACATCCTTATCCCCATTTTACAAATGGGGAACCTGGAACACAGAAATGTATTGTGTTTGGCCAAGGTCATGTAGTAGATTCAGAGCAGAGCCCCCCAGCCCCTGCCTTCTGTGTCCTATGCCACAATAGGTGACACTGCCTGGTTTCTGGAGGTCTAAAACGGAGCCTGTTTTATTAGCAAAACTGGATCCAGTCTGCTGGTGCACCTGAAGCTCCTGCTGATTTGCATAACCCATCAGAAGTAGGCCCATGAGAAGAATGGCAATAGTATAGTGGGTTAAAAAGGGAATATCAATTTATCTCAGATAAAAATATTCATAGAATCATAGAAATTAAGGACTGGAAGGGACCAAAAGATCATTGAGTCCAGCCCCTCTGCTTTGAGCAGGAATACCGCTGAGAACAAATGATCCCATTAAGGTGTCTGTCCAGTCTTCTCTTGAAGACTTCCAAGGTTGGGGACTGCACCATCTCCTTGGGAAGTCTATTCCAGATTCTGGTCACCCTTACTGTAACTAAGTTTTTTTCTTGCATCCAACCTGAAACCTCCCTCTGAGTTTATGGCCATTTCTCCTTGTCTTTCCCTGGGCCACTCTAGCGAACAGCTTTTCTCCCAGTTCCTGATATTCACCCCTTACATACTTCTAGATGGCCACCAAGTCCCCCCTCAGTTTTCTATTCCACAGGCTGGACAGTGTCAGATCCTGTAGTCTTTATTCCTAAGGTTTGTCCTCCAGGCCCTAAATCATTCTTGTGGCCCTTCTCTGGACTCTTTCAAGATTCTCCACATTTTTTTGAAGTGCGGCACACAGAACTGGACACAATACTACAGCTGGGGTCTCACCAGCACCTAGCAGAGAAGAAGTATCACTTCCTTAGCCCTGCTCATGATGTATTAGCTAATGCATCCCAGTATGCTATTAGCTCTGTTGACTAGAGCATCAGACTGGCAGCTCATGTTCACTCTGTGATCAACCATAACCCCGAGGTTTCTTTCAGCCATTGTGCTGGCCAGGACATCTCTTTCTAACCCATATTCATGTCACTAGCTACTGCTATCCTTAGAGAAAGCACTTTGCATTTATCCTTACTGAACTGCATTCACTTCCACTCTGCCCACTTTTCCATCTTGTCTAGGTGCGGTTGGATCCTGTAGCATGATCACTTTTCACCATAACTCAGTATTGTCCACACTTTTGGCCAGCATGCTTTCCACATCCTCATCAAAACCTTGGATAAAGATGTTGAACAGCTTGGGGCCAAGAACCAAATCCTGCAGGACAAGACTGGCCACCTCCTGCCAGGATGATACAGACCTGTCTACTAATACTCTCTGGGTTTGACACCTTAGCCAGTTCCCAACCCACCTGACCATGGACTCTGCCAGCCCACAATCTCCCAGTTTTTTTTTTTTTTTATAAGAAGATCATGGGAGACCATATCAAAGGCCTTTTTAAAATCCAAGTATATGACATCAATCGAATCTCCCACATCTAAGTGGTTTTGTTTCTTGATCATAGAAGGAGATGAGGTTGGTTAGACACAATCTGCCCGCAATTAAATCTTGGTTATCCTTCAGTATCATGCCTTCTGCCAATCTCTTACAAATGGACTTCTTGATAATTTTTTCCAAAATTTTACCCAGTATCAAGGTCAAACTAACTGGCCTATAGTTTCCTAGATCCTGCCTCCTCCCCTTCTTAAAGATTGGAACCACACTGGCCCTTTTTCAGTCTTTTGGGACGTCTCCTGAGCACCATGAGTCTTCCAATACCTTCGCCAATGGTCCCACAATGACTCCAGCCAATTATATTAAAGTTTGTTGACTGAATTAGGGCTTTCTTGACATCATTAGAAACTGCACATGCCTGTATATGTGAGGGAAAAATGTAGCCTTTTCAAGGTTCCTCCCTCTTATGTGTCTATAGCAAATGTCACATATGCAACAAATGTATTTTTCAATCTTGTTATGAAGGTCCTTAATCCGGCTTAAGCATTACATGCTTCCTACTCATAATAGACCAATAAAAGATCTCACTCAGAGCTGTGTTATTAAAATCATATTTGTCCATTCCTATTTATTATATATAAAAGCCCCACAACTGGATTTGAAGCTATTTCCTGTGAATTCATCTTATGTTGGCACAAAACATTTGTGAATTTCATTCAATCTTCATTTTAAATGATTTTTAACAGCCAGGCGCTCAGTTAAGGACTGTTAGGAATTCAAATGATACCAGGCATCCAAGATGTCTCAAGAGACAGCTTTCAAATCACAAGCAAGGTATATTTTCCTTTAGGAATTATATATAGAAAAAAAGAGAGCTAATGACTACATATTTCTCTGAAGCAGACAGGCTTACTTACATTGCGAAATCAATTGGCTCACAGATCCTTAAAAGGGCAGCTTCTATTTTTTGCACAAAAGTCCATCTGAAATGGCCCAAGCCTGGGCATTTCACCAGATTTCAGTCATCGTCATGTCTAAGGGTAGGTGCATAATTCTTGCATGCAGGAGAACTGATTTGTATTATTATTGATTACTGCTTAGTGCTTAGTAGCATTCTGTGACCCATCTTGCATGCTGGCACCAGGGATTGAGGGGGTATAAAGGCCCTCTATAGCTGCTTTCTGCCCAGGCACTAGCCTGCCACTTCCCACAGGATTGCTGACAACTCTCCTCATGCAGGAAGAAGGGGTGAAGGCTTGACTTCTCCAAAGCAGCTGACAAGGAAGTTACCCTCCTGCCCAGAGGAACATTCTCAGTGATGCCTATGGATTGATAACACTGCAGGCTTAGAGTAAGATCAGGGCTGGTACAGAAACAAATGTTTCTTAAAACTTTACAGGTGTTTAATCCCATTTAATGAAGATATTTTAAATGATGTGATTTGGCCTCTGCATTTAGGCACATCACAATGTTTTGCTAACTAGGAGCCATTTCCATTCCCCTTCTTTGCTTTATTCTTGATTTCCCTTCCTTTTTAGTGGCAAATAAACATCCCTTTGTTTAAGCACATTGGCAATGGCACTTGCTAGGACAGAAGATAATCACTGTTGGAAGCTCCCAAGGTAAAGAATTTGATCACAGACATAAAAGAACCGGGTGAGCAAAGATCAGCCTGAGTGTTTTGTCAAAGGGAGAGCTGGCAAAGGTCACTGTGGGCACAGAGACCTCATGGGCAATTTGGCTCTGAGAAGCAGTAAATCCTGTGGAGTTTTTGAAGTAATAATAGTTCTAAACATTTCCCATGGACTGGAGGGACCAGACCACTCCACCCGCTTTGTGTGGCTTTTATAGAGAGCCTATCACCTTGGTATTTAAGAAGTGAGAACAAGAGTTTGATTCATTGTTCTGGAGTGGCCAGTGTTGTTTAATCACAATGCATTTCAGTACTTTAAATCTTTTTTTTTTTTCTTATGGCACAAAGAACATTTCCCAGAAGTCCTGAACCAGAGAGGCATTATCATTATTAGGTTACTTCCATCCTCACCCCCCCCCGCCAAGGGAGGCTATTGCCTAAAGAAGTCGACAAGTGTAGTGTAGCTTTCTTACTTCAAGTAGGAGCAGTGACCATTAGAGCTAGAACTGAATGCAAATAAAGAAAGAAGTTGACACAATACTATCTCAGTTGGAGGGGTGGGGTGCACAAGGCTTTCCAACTTCCTGAAAAGAGAAGACATTCCTCTGGAACTCACTTGCAGGGTGTCCCAACCTTAGTCCTCCCTCCATAATTACAGCCCCCCACTTTCCACGTTAATTCCAATCACCATCTTCTGCCTTTCAAGTTGCTATCATTTTCTATCCAGCTCATCTGCACCTGCAACTGTCTCTAATTTCAGCTCCTCTTCCTCTCCTCTCTATCTATCTGCTGTTGGTTTCCCTGATTTCAACCATTACCTGGTCATTCAACATCAACTCCAAGACCCTCTCACCTCCAGTCTATTAGCATCATGGCTTCTCACCTGGGGCCTCTCCTCATTGCCTTCTCCTTTCTCTTACCTGGGATATGTTGGTTGATCCTCTCCAGGCTTCTCTCCTCTCCACCCTTGACTCCCCTCTCCACCCTTGACTCCCCTGCCCCTCTTTCTCATTGCAACTTCCTCATGTTCCCTAGTCCTGGATCTGGCCTGATATATGCTCTTCTTGATCCCCCTCTTAGGCTGCAGAGCAATCCAATGTCCCAGTTAATACTCTACATTACGAATGTATTCCTTTCTTCCCATCTGACTAACCAAACAACTTGTATTTCTTCAATTTAATTCAAGCCCTCATCCACAATCCTGGCTGCCACTTCTCTAGTTTTGACTCACTCCTCAAACTTTCCCTTTCAGCTACCTCCACTTCTTTCTCTGCATATGATCTTGCTAATTTGTTCCAAGAAAAATTTGACAAAAATACCATCTGGCCTTCTCCCTCCCTTTTCTTGCTTTCCCTAGCCCCCTTCTGCCTCTTACAAATCTTTTCTCTTCCTCCTCCTCATCATCACAGATGCAGAAGGTTCTTGTCTGCTCTCCTCTCACCTCTTTCCCTAGTCAGCCATTCTCACTCCATTTCCTGATTCCCCTAGTGCTCACCCTCATCCCTGCCCTTATTCTGGTTTAACTTCTTGTTCTATTTTGGTTCCTTCTCCTTGCAATAAAACTTTCTCTCCCACCTTAAAAGGAACAGAGAAAATGTCTGAACCAAGTATTGCCCTATCTCCCTTTTCAATTAAGCTCATTGAATGCACTGTCTATAGGCATTGCTTGGAGTTCCTCTTCCCTAGCTTCTCCCTAACTTGATTTCCTCTTTGAAACCAGTTTCTCCTGACCCCTCCATAACCATGTCTCAAAACCAGTATGCCATCCTCATGAACCTGTCAGACACTTTGAAACAGATTATATTTCTCTGTGGAGGTCCTTCACCTTCATTTTAGTGGTCCTGGTTTTATTGAGTAGTCCTCACCAACCTAGAGTATAATCACATGTCTTTCATCTGGATGCTGTGGCAGGACTTACAGTGAGCAGATGCCAGTATTTTTGCTCTCACTAAATCAGTATTACCCTGTAATCAGCATTACCTGGCATCATAAATAGCTTTTTATTAAGCAGCCTTTATACAGAACATATAGTCATTTTCCAAATGAAGGGAAATGCTTCAATCAGTCCCCGGTTTTGATTTACAACCAATAACACTGTGGACTCAACAAATGGAGATTGCTGACTACTGAGAACAATGAACTTGTTAGTTAACAGAATTAACAGTGCGTTGTTTAACTATAATGACAGCAATAAAACAGGAGATGTGAAGTTGATACAGTCACAACTGAATCGTAATGGATGAGATATTTACGGCAAAGCTGTTAAAACATTGAATAAAATATGGGAAGAGCAAAAGCAGATGTGGTTTTATTCTTCTGAGTTGAAGCTTGTAAAGTATGAGATAGTATGAGTAATAATCACAGGTTCTAGTTCACAATGCATTAATAAATATTGATATGGTGCCAGTGCTGAAACTTTCCAGATACAGAAATAAAGTGAGAAAGCATGCTCTTGCATTATGTATTACTAAGTTTAGAGTTTATGGCACACACAGCAGTATCTCTGTTATGATATTACACACTCACACACACACACACACACACACTCACATACACACCCTTATATAGTTAGAGATTACACAGACTAAATGAACAGTACTTGTTCTATATTTCTAGCTGGAAAAGTATCAATTAAAAGTTGTGTCTTGGTCTGATCCTAGAACATATTTTATATTCTTATTCTATCCCCTTTACCATAGCATCTGAGTGACTCACTATACTTTAAGATAGTTATTGTCACAACATTCCGGTGAGATATGTTACTAATACTTTCTCAAGTTATAGTTGGGGAATTCAGGAACAGAGGCTAAGTACAGATATTCAAGAAGCCTGCAGTGGCAGTGCTCTAACTTTCGAGCTTTCGTCTAAGTGCCCCTGTTTAGGTTGGGAGGAAGCAGAACACATATTAGGGGAGGGAGCTCAAAACCTGCTTGCACGGCCCGAGTGAAGCAGGTCAGGGGGCTCTCACATGCCTCCCAGAGTGCCCTGCCGGCTCCCAAGCTGCTGAAGACTCCCAAGCAGAGCTGAACAGCTGAGTTGCCCCTAATTGGCTGTTTGGGACATCACAGGTGCCCACCTGGACCTGATGTGGCAGTGGCTCATCATGGCATGCATCTTCATAGCCATGAGCCACCCATATAGCCACTCAGCATGCCCTGCACCTGGTGTGTGTGTGTGCACATGTGTGTGTGTCCTGGGTAGATGGAATCTGCACACTGAGCAATAATACCAGATTGTGGCTTACAGATGGCCAGAGGGAAGGGGGGGTGGGGAGAGAGGCTGGAAACAGGGACTTTGCTGACTCTTGTCAGTGACAGCCCAGGGATGGGGCTGGCCTGGCGCTCTGTCAAGGGGGTTGAGCAGGGTGCTGCAATGGTCCATGGGATGTCAGTGGAACGTGGTCTACCGTGAATGACATTGGGATATGGTACAGCTTTTTTTATGGTGCTTTAACTTACAACGCTGAAGTCTGATACCACATCCATCCGTTCATGGTTTTCTTGGAGCAGGATCTCCATTTTTACAGCATCTATGTGCCCTAAGCATCTATGTGGTTATGGCTATAGAGCATTATCTGCATGCCTAACACGCAATAAGTGTAACCTCTGTACCTGACCAGAAACACTAGGGCCATGTCAACACAGCAGACTTTCTGAGCTTCAGAACGGGACCATCAAGAACAATGCTCTTCGGTGGGAGGCTGCCTCCTGATCTGGAGGCTGCGTAGCTGCATCGGCTTCTTCTCTACTGACACTCAGCAATGGCAACTTGCTCCAAGTGCCATATGGATGTGGGTGCACTGCTTCTGAAGAAACCCCACCTGGAACAGTGAAGCATGCTCAAAAGCACTGCTCTGGAACATTTACTTGTAGATACGACCTAGGTCACATAGAAAGTCTGGGATAAAGAAGGGAATCAAACCCTGGTTTCTTAGGGTGCCTGTAGATGTGCAGGGCACCTGCTCCAATAATGCTGTAATTACAGCACATTACAGCACATAAGCGCAGACTCAGTTGATCGAGTCTCAGTTAATCGAGTCCACTGGAGCGTGTTAATTAGCATGCTCCAACAACCTCAGCATCTCGTGTATTCAGCATCCTCATGCTTCAAAACAGCGGTGAGGACACTTAGATGCTCGTCAAATGAATGCCCCCACTGCCATTTTGAAGTGCAAGATGCTGAATACATGAAACATTGTGGGTGCTTTAATTACAGCGGCTCGGAAGAGCACCCCACCTCTAATTAAAGCACCCCTCTCCTCCCACCTCAGAAGCATGTACCTTAGGTCCCAAACTACTTCCCTCATAACTTCCTCTCATGACTTCCGAGGAAATTCCAGTGCCTTACCTATATGAAATCCAAGCTGCATCACCCATTGCTGACACCCATAAAGAATTTTTGTTCTTTTTTCCTTTTCCAAAGAGCACGACTTCTGTTTGTATGCATAATATGCTACAGGAACTATGCGAATCAAATACATCTCATGACTGCTCAGGGTTCTCACAAGGTTCAATTTACAGGAAAAAAATGATATAACAGTTACCTAGCTATGAGTTATTGATTGATAGTAACAGAAATCTGACATACCACTGGCATTTTCAAAATGCTACTCTGTATAAACATAGGTGCAGGTAAGTTTTATCATTGTACATGCTGTCATACATGAGATTTCATAATCAAATATTCTTTTTGTTTCAAAAAAATGTTATTATTTTTCAGGAAATTTCCATAGTAGCCCCCCTGTTGGGAAAGAATGGATATAACATTCCCTTGACTTATGGATACCCTCAATTCTTCATTAATCATCAGAGTCAAATAATCTCAAAAGGGAAAATCTACAGTACCAAGCCTCATTTCCTCATATTAAGATGTATCTCAAAGGATATTTTTTTTTCCTGGTTTCAAACCGCGAAGCAGATTTACATTGGCTGGTCAGATGTTAGGAGTTGTGTACTGTGGCTTAGTGCATGAGGAGCTAACTCTTCACATCTGGCCTGGGACTATGTAATCAGACTAATTCAGAAGGGGCACTAGATGCATCTGACAAGAGGGAACTATATTCTCATTTTCTGTGCTTAATTGTAAATAGCCTCATGTCTTCTGTGGTCCGTGTCTATGGCCCAACAATCTCTCTGATATTACATACAGACATGGAATCTGAGGGCAGAGCTGGGATAGAATCCAGATTTTGGGTTTGTGCTTTAATCACTAGATAGCTTCTTCCCTCAGCGTGGGGTTCTTCCTCATGTTTTATATCACTGAATTATTTGCTTTTGCGCTATTTCAGGTCAAGTTTTGTGTTTACAATAGGCTTTTTATGAGTACATTTGCTCAGGTTAGGTAGCCAGAAATAAATGTGCTGCATTTGACAGTTCTGCTCACTCTCACGTTTGTGACTCAGTTGTATTTTGGGACACGCACCTTGGCTGAACTACACAAGTTTAGATCTGTACTTCAGACACAAGTCCTCACAGCTTTTGCAAAAAAACACTGAGTAGGAGTCCTGTTTGGATTCCAAACAGGTTACCAGAACAGTTCTTACATACTTGACTACTCATTCATAGATTTCATAGACATTAGGGCTGGAAGGGACCTTGCAAGATCATCAGGTCCAGCGCCTTGCCCAAGGGGCAGGAAGTCAGCTGGGGTCAGATCACCCCAGCAAGATAAGCATCCAAGCATTTCTTAAGGGTATCCAGAGTAGTTGCTTGCACCACTTCTTGGGGGAGTCTATTCCAGACTCTGGAGACCCAGACGGTAAAGAAGTTTTTCCTTATGTCTAGTCTAATATGGTCTTCTAGCAGTTTGTGACTGTTAGATCTCTGTCTTCCCTTGGGGTGCCCTAGTGAACAGATGTTTTCTCAGTTCCTGATGTACACTCTTTAAATACTTTTAGGCTGCCACCAAGTCACCCTTGAGCCTTCGCTTCTTCAGGCTGAAGAGACCCATGCCTCCCAGCCTCTTCTCACAAGGCCTGTTCTCTTGAACTCTAATCATGTGCATGGCTCTCCTCTGGACTCTGTCAAGCTTCTCCGCATCCTTTCTAAAGTGTGGATCCCAGAATTGGATTCAATACTCCAGCTGTGGCCTCACCAAGGCTGAGTAAAGTGGGAGGTTGACTTCTTGGATCTTGCTTGAGATGCATAGGTAGAGACAAGCCAGAGTTTATTTGCTTTACCAGCTTTGGCATTGCATTGGTGGCTCATGCTCATCTTGTGTTCAATCATGACCCCCAAGTCTCTTTTGGTCATGGTACTAGTGAGTGTAGCACTGCTGAACCTATAAGTATGATGTGGGTTTTTTCTCCCAAGGTGGAGCACCTTGTATTTCTCTGTGTTGAATGTCATCAGGTTTTGATCTTCCCACCTTGTGAGACTGTCCAGGTCAGCCTGAACTGCTAGTCTGTCCTTTAGCGTGACCACACTTGCTGTCATCTGCGAACTTAGCCCAAATGCAGATAATTTATGAATATATTAAAGAGTACTGGTCTGAGTACTAAGCCATGGGGGATGCCACTGGTCACTGTGTTGACTCGGTTCCATCAACTATCACTCTCTAGATGCAACCATGGAGCCAGTTCCCCAGCCATCAGACTGTAAGGTTGTTGAGGTTGTAGTTCCCCAATTCTACCATGAGGACATCATGAGAGACCAAGTCAAAGGCTTTTTAAAAATCTAAATATATGACATCAACCTCTTCTCCTTTGTCCAGGTGATGTGTCACCTGGTCATAGAAGGAAATGCGGTTGGTCAGGCAAGACCTACCCACAATAAAGCCATACTGGCTCTCTCTAAGAATGCTGTCTTCCATTAGCTGTTGTTGAGAGTTTCTTTGACGATTTTTGCCAAGATCTTTCCAGGGACTGAGGTCAAACTGATTGGCCTGTAGTTCCCTGGATTAACCTTCCTTCCTTTCTTGAAAATAGGCACCATATTGGCCCTCTTCCAATCTTCAGGAACCTCTCATGAGTACCATGAGTTCTCAAATATCCTTGCCACTGGTTGTGCTATGATGTCAGCCAAGTCTTTTAACACTCTTGGGTGCATTCCATCTGGGCCAACTGACTTGTGGATGTCCAGCCTCTCAAGCTGTTTCCTCAGAAGATCTTCTCCAATTATAGGTGTATGATTGCCCTTGCTCTGGTAGTCTTGCATCCTGTCAGGCAGGGTGATCCCATTGGGCTGGTGGAAAACTGATGCAAAGTAATTGTTGGGGAGATTGGCTTTTTCCTGGAAAAATGAATTCAGCAAAAGGCATTACAAATATTGTAATGTTAGTCAGTTTTGGACAACAGCCATATTTCTACTGCCAGAAATCCACTGGGTTGGGAGGATGAGATAGTTAAAATGTTACCTGTCCTGGGTCCAACTTATAATTGAAAATAGTGGCCTTGTGCAGACATTCAGTTTCTCCTGGGAGAGTCACTGCTTTCCCAGGAAAAACTGTAAGTGTACAGATTTTCAGGCTTTTTCTCCCACAGTAAAAATGGCCACCGTGGGAAAAAAAAATGTGGGAATAGCTACAGTTAAATCACTCCTGAGACAGCAAATGTCTGTACATGCTGTGACTTGTCTCAGAAGACAACATAACCTTCCAACATTTCCTCCCCAATCCCAGAAAGAAAATGTGTCGCTTGCTGGACTCTGATGCTCCAGAGAGTCCAGAGAGTTACAATCCTCACAATCTGCTGCAGGAAAACACAAGCTAACCATGGGCAATCTGGGTCAGCCAATCAGAACTGTTTTATGCCCTGCTTCCACCTGTTGCCAGGCAGGCTATGGAAGCCTGCAAAGCATGACTCCCCTTCCCTGCCTCCAGGAGTGCAGTGTCAGTACTACAAGCACTTTACTCTTCTGAGCCTCAGCACTGAATGTCTATACATGAGGCTCTGGGTTAATTTCTCAACTTGGAGAACAAACCTAGGAGAATTCTCTCAGATTATTTGAATGTATATACACAGATAATGCCAGTAATAGAGGCTCATTTGATGAAGCTCGAAGACACAACAATGTGCATCTATTATTTATATGTTATATTTAAATTAACCAAATACATTCATGGGTTTCATGGCAAAAGGTTTATATTATATTTAACAAAAAGAGAAGTGAAAATGTGTATTATATTTTTAAAAAAGAGAAGTGAAAACGTAAGATCCTTCCATGTAGAAAAAAGATGGTATTCCTTCTTATAGAGTCTAATAGCATATTGTGTTAGCTTATCAATTCTTTGGAGCAAGGACCATCCTCCATACTGTTTGTAAAACATCAGCTACAACAGAACTCCAGTTGTGACTAAGGTCTGCAGATATCACCAGAGTACAAACAACAATATGCAATAATAAATGTATATCTGAGACAACGACGATGATGACGATGATGATGATAGATAGATATGGGATTTACCCAAAGAACCTTGTTCACCTTCATTGAGGCATGATAAAGTATCCAACTAACTTCTATTAATTTCACTACAATCCAGACAACGGTTCGCCTATTTACAAATGGAAAAATAAACCCTAAAGGAAAGATGAAACAGATTTGCAGATGGTGAAAGCCAGTATAATTCCACTGTAGCCCATGATACTGTGTCAATTTCCAGCTGCTGAGAAAGTAGCCCTGTGATTTACTCACCTTACAGGATCATTTGTAGACCAGAATCCAAGGGTCCCTGGTATCAAGTCCTTTCTAATCACTGGACTAACTCATACTTTTTGGTGTTCTTCAATATGGATGAGACTAAATAGGAAATAATAAACCCTGATTTTTAAGCAAGCTGAATGTGTTAACTGGATGTGCATAATTTGTATGTGCCAATGTGTGTGCAAATCTGGTACTTGGATTAAATGATTAGCAATGGTCTAAATAAACGGCCGCTGTGGTTTCTAGGCATCCATTTTAAAAAAGAAAATTAGGCAAAACACAATGTTAAGTAATATATTCTAAATGTTTCTCAAACCCCCTCCTCGGGGAAACGTCTTTTGCATCCTTAATGTCATCATCCATGAACCTGATCCATGTCTATTCAGTGTCAGTACTATTACTGATGTTAAATTTCAGGCACTGATTTAGATTTCTATGACAGATGGACTCCCGTCCATTAGGTACTGAGCTGAAACCACTAAACTCATTTCACTTAGGATCGCAAGTCTGAATTGAGTATTAGGGATAAATGGTCAGTGCTTTAATGGTCATTTTACACTTTATCATCAAGTCATGCATTCAGCGCACATGCCATTTAAGTCTTCCTTTCTGCTCCCTCTAATATATTATAGCACAAATGAATATGGCAAACAAACATCAAAAAAAGCAACCTCTGCTTATTGTTGTTGTTTTACTTTAACTAAGTGGTGGAATTGTTCCATTATACTCATTTCCTGCAAAATATGTATCTCTAGGACCTTACTGCAGTAAAGCACAGCGCTGCTTCAGTCATCTCCTGTATGGAGTGCTTCTGCTTTACATACTGACACGCATTTTAACATGAAAAAGGTCAGAGATGGAAACAGCACAGCTTGTTGCTGTGACAGCAGACATTTAACAGAAAGACTTCTGGACACACTACAGTTTAAAATAATTTAGTAAAATAATTGCCATGATTGATTTTTTAGGTCCCTGAGTTCAGACCGCACACTTTTGTGTGACAACTCCCTTCAGTGGGTTTTTTTTAAATTTTTTTTTTTAACAGCAATGACAAGAAATGCATTTCAAATAAGTTCTGCGTGCCTGTCAAAGTTTGATTACATTCACAAACTCTGCTGTCATTTGTTGGCTAAGTCTTGTACGCAGAATTGTCGCCAATGCCGGCTTTGTCCAAACAGCTGTTCCTGCTGGTGGCATCAGGCTTCCGCAAATCATGTTGTTCAAATGAACTTTCGATAGCCTGCCCTTCTGACAAACTAAGCCCAGCTTGCAAGGAATGCAGTTCTTGCTTTTGTTACAAACACAGACGTTGCTACAGCAATGGCCACATCAGGACTGTATAATACATCTGCCCCTAAAAAGAATTAGTATAGTTATTACAAAAAGAAAGCCAGGAAGGATTAGGTTTGGAGGAGGAAGGGGAGCTATATAATATCAAAGACAAGCCAAATTGCTGAACACAGAAGAAGCAGAGAGCAGCGTCCACCAAGGCCAACACTATGCAAAGCTTATATACTGTGTGCAGCGCTTAGATCCTATAGTCCAGGTAGAAACAGAACTACTTTAGACAGGCCTTTGGCAGAGTTACACTAAGGATGAATATTCAAATAAAAATTAAAGCTAAAGAAATAAAATCCCAACTGAACCCATCAACCGCCATCCTTTAAAGAACTACAAGTTACATTTAGTTCAGAGTTGAGTGTGAGATGTGATGGAAGCAACTAAATTAGTGGGGTTGCCCGTACCTACACCAGGTCTGAATTAGCTTAGGACTACATTGCTAAATTTCAACAATGTGTACATTTGCATGTTCAAATCATTAAACCCCTGGGGGGAAAATGAAAGCAAATGGCATGTACTTTGATTGGGATGCTACAAGTAAACTACAACTATGGCATTGGAGGAGATCAAAAATGCTGACAATGAAGGGGTGTACAACTCCCCTTACTGCACTCTTAGCTTCTATAGTGTTGCTTGTGATGACAGAGTAGCATCCTGCCCATGAAAACAGAGAGCCTGTGCTTGTCTTTTCTCATTTCTAAGAAGACTTTGACAAAGAACTGAAACCTTCCCATTTACAGGCCTTGGCAAATTTGGGGTATATAACGTATGTCCCTTGCGCACGTGTGGCCACATTGTAAAACCACCAAACCCTGGCCCTGAATCACTGCCTCTAGACCAGTATGATATAAAGTGATATAGGAAGGAATCTCATAGCAGAATAAGTTGGCAGATTTAAAGAAGAAAATCTGTCTAGAGCTCAAATACAAATGGATTGACAAAACTAGTTAGAACAAACTCAGAACTACTCTCATGGAACAGGTGCACCATATCTTCATTTTAGCTTGCATACAATAATTGCTTAAAACCCAGTTTACTGGAAAATTAAAGAAAACTAGACATGATCCTGATTTCTGGTTCGGGAAAAATGAATATATCAGATTATTTTCCTAAATTCATCATTGCCATCAAAGGTAGAGCTGTGTAACATGCCAGTAATAAATCTAGAAACATGAAAACTGTTAGGGTTACAGATTGAAAATGTTGGTTTTTCCTCATTCAAATGAACAATGTTTCAGTGATGAGCTCAAAAAAAAAAAAATCATCAATAAATAACTGATCACGTGAATTGGACCTGCTTTTTTACATTCATGAGCAATCTAGAAAAATATTTTACTGCTTATTTTTACCCTGCAGATTATTCGCAAATGGTTCATTGTGAATATTCACAACTCACCCAATATTTACTGATTAGTTAAACAAAGCATGTGTTAGTGTTTCTTTTTCATGATAGGTGAAGTTACATAATTAAGCAACCAGATCCAAGTTGTATATATAATTTTTGAAAGTCCAACTGAAAATTTTGCTTTTCAATCATTGATCTTTAAATTCATATTTTGTACATATTCATGTCAGCAATGCTGAAGTATTTCAAGGTCCGTTGAAAACAAATGTGAAGGGTCATAGACATAGCAGAATCAAAATTAATTTTCTAGGTCAGGTGAAAATTTGCAGAATTTTCTGCCGCTAAGTACTCGGCACTTCTTGCCAAACGTGCCCCACAGGAATCACAGAAGAAGTCAAAATCAGTCACAGGGACAGAGGAGACGTGGTGTACTTAGCAGATGGTGAGAGCTGAATAAAATAAAAGCAAAAACAATAGGGATAATATTCTGATGTTGTATTTAGATGTGAGCTTTCATCCAAGGATCTCAAATCATTTCAGTTTAGGAGACAACCCGCTCAGATGCTGCTGCCTCCAGGTAAAGTAAATGTACCACACAGACATGGGTGCTATTATGGAGAAAATAAGTGGCTTTCTCATAGTCACAACCAACTAGAAACACATGTGGGGAGCAGGAATACCTGACTCAAAGGACTCTTTCTTTTTTCATCATTAATCCTGCAGCTCATTCACTTGAAGAACATACTCACTTCAGGGACCATTTTGGGACAACTAGGCTAGTAGCAAGTATTAACTTTAAAGTATTGCATTAAAGTAAGGAATGTAATACTTAAGAAGTTAAGTATTGAATTTCTGCCTCTATTCTTAATGTTTCTGATTCTGACAGTTCCAAACTGATGTCAAAAGTTGCTTTCACTTTATTTTCTAGGCTGTGCTGGGGTTTTCATTCATCACAAACAAAATTAAACCTTTAAAATAGCCTAAGGCTTGTAGGCATTTATTAATGGTTTCAGAGGCTTTTTCCTATTCTGTAATGCAGGCTTCATCATATTCATTTTGCTACACTCCATTTTTAAATAGTAAACACTGAAAAAAATTACAGCAAGTTGGGAGCTAGGGAAAACTTAAAAAGAAAAAAAAAAGAAAAAAATAGATACCTATATTGTAAAGGACAAGGAGTTAGATTGTCATGCAACTGAAAGGAAATCAATAGGACAACTTTGGAGACCCATTTCAATCTGTTGTTGACATTGTTTTCTGGTAGTAATTTTCTCAAAATGTTAACAGTATTGAGTTTGCTTATTGATTCTATTATTTTTGACCTTGCATTAGTGCGGGCTAATCTTAAATGCCATAAAATTTCCTTTCACAGCTAAAATTATTGTATGGCTCTAGGGGAAAGTTACAATCAGGTCATGCTCCACCTTAAGATTTTGATGAGTGAATAACCAGCAATAATGAGTTATTTTGACTCTGGATATACCTTCCCGTTGTTTACATGTTAATAAACAGTTTAAACAGGGTCAACATACACGTAATCAGCATATTGACCAAAATACTGAACTCATGATAAATTGAGTCAATAATGCAAACATATATATATACAGACTGAGATGGAAGCCAGTGTTACTTGCTTGCCTGAGGATGCAGTTGCAAAGAACACTACAACGTAGCCGTCTTCTGTAACATTTATTATACACCAACAAAAGTGATTACACAGCCATGCTGTAATATTAGGAAACAAAATAAAAGAGGGTGGGCACTGAAAATACCCTCTGAGTATAATATTTTCTATCAAAAACTCTTTCCCTATATCTTTCTCTCACTTAATGCAAACATTATATATATATATATATATAAAATGTCTGCATTACTTCAATCCCCTTGCGCACATGCATTATGATGCTATCTTTAATTACAGGAGCGCGCACACACTATTTTTTTCTAGAACCCCCATTTTATTCGCTGCAGAGAATAAGCAGTCTGCACAGACAGAGCAGCTCTTCAGTAATTTGTTTTCTCTTCATTGTTCAGTGCTACATTTACTGCATGGTATTCAAATAGCACTCTGAAGAAAGAGTTTTTAACTTCCTTTCAGGCTTTTCTATAACACTAGTAGCTACTGTATTTGAATGCTTCACAAATACTAATTTTCCTATACAGCAACCCTTAAGGTCAGGGGTTTTATTAACTTTATCTTATACCCTATTATATCCTATAAGGTGGTATTTGAAGCACAGAAAGATTAATGTCAAAAGTTCCCAATTTGAGGTGTCTAGGACCGATTTTGCAGTTGCAAGAGTGCAGAACTTTAGGCTCCGCGGTCTTAAGTTGGCATTTAGAAAGTGAGGAACCCACAATTAGCTACACCTGTGAATAAGTCCTTGCTCCAAGGTACGGGATGGCTGGAACTTCTCAAACCCATTTTTTAAACTTTGCGAATGACATCTTCCTTATTGCTGTTGTCTGAAATGGTTAAAACATTTTAGCTGAAATTATAGTGACAGGGGGATAGTAGTCTAAGGAACATTCTTAAAGTTTGGAAAGTTAAATAACCAGGAGAAAAAAATCATTTCATGTCAAACATCTTGTTATTTTGACCCTAAATAAGACATTGATCTTGATAACAAGTTTAATGCCAATTCTTTAAAAAAAAATAATTTATCTTAAAACAAAATATGATTTCTAAAACAAAACCAAAATAAAACAAAACAGCCCTCCCACCCCCCATCATAAATCATTTTATTTAAAATTTTTACTTTTGTTTGTAGTATTGTGCATAGAAGGATCCTCTGAATTTGGCATGAATTCACACATTGCTTTGGTCAAATAGGTTGCATTTCTGGCAAATAAGTTATTTATTTGAAAAAAATTCATCCAGCTATACATATAGTGGGAAGTTTTAATAATATTTAGAGCCAGAAGTTTTAATAATTGCTTCACCTAAAACAAATACCACACCTTGGGCAAGTCTATACGTGTCACTATGGTGATGTTGCTACTGCACCATGATTTAGTACTTCCTTTTGGAAGGATTAAATCATGGCACCATGCAGTAACAGTCCATGGTGCGCCATATGTGTGGTGTATGGTTATTTTCAGCAGCTACTTCCCCATAGCAGCACGCTACACCAGGGGAATGTATTGCTGCGGTGGAGTAGCTGCTGGTCACGTGTAGATGCCTGTGGATGCTATGCTGCCATAGCATGTTGCTACAGTGACATAGCATCACGTGTAGACACGGCCCTTGTGTAATACATTTGAAACGGGATCACATTTCAATTGTATCAGAATCTCTTTTTCAGGGACTGGCAATTATGTGCCAAAATGTGCATGTACAATTGCTTGGGTAGTTTACAGGTGCAATTGTTAGTTTATTTGCATTTAGGAACAACCACTTACAAGTCTAGTTGATCTTAGTGTGCAATTTTGCCAGGTATGCCTTCAGACACAACAACTAAGTGGGTGAGGCACACAATTACAAGCACATTTTGCTGAAAATCCAGTCTACTATAATGAACAACCTGGGCTAGATCAAGAACCCAGTTGTCCTGCTTTTACACCCCAGATTCAGAATGAAATATGAGAAAGTCCAGGAGAAGTAAAATTCCAAGTTTCAACCAGCACTGAATTGCCATGTAATACGTTGCACTGGATATGGGGCCTTGTTCTACCTTTATAGATGCACAAAAGACATGCATACATTTGGGGCAAGGTGCATTTTTATAATTGCCGGCATCTGACATTTTGCATTCCTCATTGCTGTTGGCATATTGGTTGTATACAGTCCCTTTATTAAAGAAATAATGGGGTTCAATTCAGCAAGGGATATTTTGGAATCTCATCAAAGCACAGGGGCTGATCACTCAGTTTGCATCTACTCCGTAAAAATGGACAAAGTAACTTTTTCCGCAAAGACACCCACAGATAAGCAGAGTGCCCTGCCTGAAGACTATCTGGTATATTTGTCCCCAGAGAAGAGTGCTGGAGGGAGATTTATTGTTTGAGGCTTTTAGCCTTAAGCTTAATTTTTAAATGTAGGTATTTCCCTAGAAACAGTATAGTTCCATTTAAAAGTCATAGGTGCCCTGAAGCTCTTCTTAGAAGATTACCTCAAGTTTCATTTAATAACGGGCTTGGAACTTGAGGAAAATTATTTATTACAATAGGCTGAAAGCAATATTTTTGTTTTCCTATGGTCATCAGAGGTACTAAAAGGAGTCAATAAAAATGAAAAATTAAAATTAAAAAAACCTTCAATGAGTTATATTGTTCACATTCTGCTGATGGAGGTTTTTTTAAAAAAACCTGATAGCTCATATTTGATATATAGTCCAAACTAAACTTTTAATATACTCCCAAGATAAAATAAATACCAGCACATCCGAGTTTACTACTGCAGTATTTGGCTAACATGGCAGTAAAAGAAGAAACAGTAAATGGTAGAAGCCTGTGTCATAATGCTGTCCATATTCTGGGAGTATAGAGTACTGCAGAAACATAGTCCCAAGGAATGAGTGAAACTTTATCTAATTTATCTTTAAAGATCAAGGAAATAAATGTTACTTACAATCTTGGTAGGCATTCATCCGTCAAACATATACAAGCATGAATAACCTTACACAATAGAACAGTCCCAATGAATTTAATTGTTTGTAGCTTTATTCACGTGAGGAAATATTTTCAAGTCACAAGCCAAATATTTTCTGCTTTAATTTAAAAATTGTACGTTAAACCTGGTAAATATTTTGAAAAATGTGTCCACAAAGCTTTTTATTTAGAGAGAGAAATGGTCAAACTTCTCTTTGGTTATGAATTAAATTTTGCACGCAAAATGAGTTCTGCATAAAAAAGCCCAACTTTGTGCAAAGAAAACAAAACAACAAGCAAAAATCAACCCCCAACCCCCAAACTCATCATTTAGAAATATATTCATTTTTCATGCCAAAAAGGGATGGTTTTTAATCATGCCGTCTTTTTTGAATGTTTGTATTCAGAGATTTCAAACAGACCGGGCAGAAGATGGATTTTTTTTGCCTTGTTAGCAATTTTGAAATTTTGACAAAAACTAATTTGCAGCATGGTGGGTTTTTTTTTCTTACACTGGGAGATCCCAGTGTAAAAAAAAACTGCTGCTAAAAAAAGCAGCATGGTGCATGTGGCAGCAGCATATGCCACCAGAAATGGAGCCTGGCTGACCAGAGCCATGCTTTGGCTGCTGGCCAGGCTCCACGTGGGCGGCTCAGTGCTGCTGCTGCCCTGGAAGGCCCCAGGACCCCGGGTAAGGCTGCTGGGGCCAGCACGGTGATGGCCCCAGCCTCTCCTGCCCCACCCAAGACAATTTGCCGTACACTGGAGCGCATGTGCAGGATCATGCCCTGGGACAAAAAGCAGCAGCACAAATATGCACTTCTGCTTTTTGTGCTGCGGGAAATCCACGCCCCACACGTGTGCACTCATCAGGATGTGCCCTATGACACTGTTAAATCAGAATTTTTCAATTAAAATCATTTCGGGTGACAAAATCACCAAGACCTGTTATCCAAGTTTTTCTTTTAAAGGTTACCAAATTGCAGAAGAAATGTAGAACTGGTGAGATTTTCTTCCCTTTAGATAAATTTGAGAAAGGTGAATATACTATATAACAGCTATTAAAACTATTTCAAAGAATTAAGAATGCATTTTTAAAAATTAAAATGAAAGAGAGATTGGAAAACTGTACTCTGAGAAGTCCTATTACATCTTAAATTCATGCTTTACCTTTACAGCTTTCATCTAGATACATGCATTTATTAATATAGGTAATCATGGATCTAGTACAGGAATGTACTTAAAATAAATGCTTGAGTCCACTGGAAACTACTTACATATGTGATTAAATCTCACGCAGCCTGGCTAATGTGTCTGGTCCAATTTTGCTATTATGTTTTTGTGGCCAGAATAACTTATAATAATGGAGCTTTTCTTTGATCTCATGGAGGAAGATATTTCCCAAAACACTGGTTTGGTAAACAATCAGTTTTATATTTCTGTATGACAGTTATAAGGAATTTAGGAAATAAAAACACATGGAGATCTACTTACTCTTTTAAAATGACACAGACATAAGACATTCTAAAAACCTTAAAAATTTAAAGACCCCAAAGGCAAAAGTCATGCTGAAGTGAGTCATTTTATTGACCTGGTCATACAGGCTCTTCGGTAGAGGTCTAATTAAGACAAGTGTGTTCCTAAAAGGCAAGATTTTGAAAAGAGATTCAGCTGAGTCTGTGATTTGCAGATACAACTAATTGCCTTTGTGCAAAAATATGGAAATTTAAGGGTCAGATTTTCATTTACACTAAGGCTACTTTACAACTCTCTGAAAGGTCCTAAAAGTGGGCATACATTCATTTATGCTAAGTAAATTGTTCATAAGTGCCTAACTGACTTCGGGTCTTAAAGCCCACTGCAAGTCAATGGAACATAAGCTCCAAAGTCATTTTGGTGCTTCTGAAAATGTTGCATGCTCACTTTAAGGCCCTCAAGGCCCTTGGATGCCTCCATTATCTTCATCCATTCCTGTCTGTTGTGTGCCTTTATCCTACAGTTGTCCGCAATTAATTTTGTAGGTCTGAAACTATATCGTCTAGCCATCTCCATCTTGATTATCCAGGTAGTCTTCACCCTGCCAGTGCCCTGGGGAGCACTGGCTTCTCTTCTTTTGATGTGGCCCAGCCACTGTAGTCATTGTGCTCTGATTTCCTGTGTCAGGGATGGGCCTCTGTGCAAGTGATATAACTCATTATTCGTTCTTATGGGCTGTTCTTGTGTTATGAGATCATAACATGCACCAAAGATCTTCTGTAAAATTTTCAATTTTTAGGTGCCTAAAGACCTTTACAAATCGAGCTGTTAGGGTGCTAACAAGCATTCAGGGCACCTGGCTTAGATGTAGGCAACTTACTCTACACTGTCAAATTTAACCTTGAAGTGGCGCATACAAGCATTCACCTCCACCAGAAGTGGTGTGGGACGACTTCGGCAAGTAACTCAGGGTGTGGGGAGGGTTTGTGGGTCTGTGGCAGAGTTGTGGGGCTAAAAACAGCCTGGTCGGGGGTGACTACCACAGCCGCAGAGCTGGAGCTAGGTCTGATTAAGCCTCCATAGACGGGGTTAACCCTTTATCAATCTGAAGGTTAGCTCTCCTCCTGAAGCAAACTAACTTAGATTGGGTGCACAATTTGTTGAGCAATTTAAGCCCTGTGAATGCCTGTGTGGCCAGGCATGTAATGTTTGTATGTACCCTGAGTCTCTCTGCTCCCCACCTGTAAAATCAGCACTTTTCTAGTTCTGAGGAATATTGTGAGATGCCAAGATACTTCAGTAATGGCTGCCACCTAAGTGGCCAAATTAAAATAGACAGCAGACCCTAGGGCCTCTTATTGCCAGTTTCCTTACCGCTGTTAACAACAGAAAAGTTCCCCCTCTTAGCTTATGCTGCATCAGCCATTACATTTGGCTTCATACTACTAAAATCTGTCATTTACCTCACAGGTTACATGAATTAAATTAACTCTCTCAATTCAGTCAATTAAAAAGAGACAGACAGACAGTTGGTGGTTTTATACCATGTGGAAAAATTGGCACCTTGAGCAGTGGCCTTAGGTTACTTCTCCTGGGATTAATGTCTCATCATTCCTTTTGTTTTTAAAACCCCTTTTTTTCCTGCTCCTTTCAGATTCATCAAATGAATTTCAGCTGGAATCATATTTTAATTCAGCTCTAGCTGAGCCCTGTTCTCAATTACTTATCTGTACTTCCAGTGATATATACGTACTTAGATTTATGCAAAACATTAGAAAGCACCTGGCCTGTACCTCTGGGAGACACTGCCATATACTGAATATATAATCACACCAATACCATAAAACTAAATGTATCACCACCTCCAAACCGGCACAGGTGAATTAAAAGCAACAATAAACCCCAGCTCTGGATGGCTAAGGACCTGGACTTCACTCACTACTCGTCCTGAAACTTGGGAGAGTAGACGGGCTTTGTTGCATGTCCTGAAGGTCAACAGATTTGGACAATTCCAGACCTCAAGACAGGAAATCCCATAAATAAATTCCCATTTTGGGAGAAATCCCAAAGGGAAATGCTTTTTTGCTCTGTCTTAACCCTTGGTGTTCCCCAACACCTCTGTTGACCTCAGCTATTGTATTGCTCCATGGAGAAAATGGGCCACATATAAAGGTAGAGCTTTATATGTTCAAAACTGACACTCTTCTACCAAACCTGCCATCGGCCAGTGCAATCTTTTTTTTCAGGAAAAGATGGAGGGACAATTGAATAACCTTATTTGTACATACAATTCCTGCTAATACCCATTTACATTCACAGACTGAAGAGCTCAGCACATAAATCATTAATTTTATTTATTTGCATGGACAATAGTCCAGTACATACTTGGAGTAACTACAGATGGAAATTACACATATAATTTTGAATATATTTTGCATATGCATTTATTCATCTCATTTAAAAAAAAAATCTGGACCTGGATAATCGTGACAAGTGCCAGAACTTCATAGTGCATCTTTCTTTGTCTGCAAGCTCTGTCTCTCCTGTTTCTTGAAATAGTTACTAATTCATTATCATCACTGACATTTCCTGCAATTTCATGTGTTTCCCTAGCACTGGCTGTTTCCTCAGTTTCATTATTATCAAACAGCTCTGCTGTGATAGACTGCTGATCCTCATCTTCATATTGATTAATTTCATTTTCACATGCATCATCCTGATTTTCAACATCTTCGGCGCAGTCTTCTCACAATGAGTCATTTGCAAGACAGATTTTCATTACTCGAGTCATCTGCAGGGTTGGGATGTGCTAGAGTAACTTCAGGTACAGAGCCAGATTCTGCTTTGAGGTAGGCCAGTGTAAACCTGGAACAAGACCACTGAATTTAGCAGAATTGTTTCAGGGTCAAAGTGGTGTAAGTGACAACCGTATCTGGCCCATACTGCTTTGCTTCTCTCTGCCTCTTGGACGTTTCTTGAAAGGGATATGCCAGTCATTCCTGGGCTTGATCATTATCAATGTAATTAAAATGCAATTTATTTTTTTGGATTAATTTGTAGATTAAACAAGACTTACCGTATTAGGTTTATCTCGGACATCTAAAATATTTAAGCACTTAATATTACAAAGTTGGATAAATAAATCTTTAATTTAGTATAATTAGTTTTGCTTAAATTAAAAATGTATTGATATTCCAAAATAGTTTCATGTTGGAGCACTATATTAGAACCTAATTGTGCAGACTCAGCCTTCCTTTGCAACTGTACAGCTCATGAAATACCAGTCTTCCCTAATATGATGCAGACTCTGCCATATGTACTAATGCAGGCCCTTAGGATTTATGATGCTGCATCAGACCATCACTTCTTCCTCCTATTTGTCAATAAGAGACAGCTTGCATCCTAGGCATATGTAATGGACATAACTATCCAATGCTATACAAAGGGGAGAAGCATAATATGGGGTTTGCCTTCCTTTTAATGTGCAACATTACAACTATTAATGTAGATTGTAAAATTACCAACTGTAATGTTAAAATACAGCTGCTGAAACAGATCTTCAGACCTTGTAAATCAGTTTAAGGCCGTTGCAGTTTGTGGAGCTATGTGAATTTATATGAGGTAAGGAACTGGCCTGATATATTTTACCTTCCTGAGCCTCAGTATCTGTATTAAAAAATGAACTAGCAGATACTTCCAAAAAAGCCAGTGGCTTTGTTTTGTCTAGAACAATCTTAAGTTTCCAAAAGTTTGAGGAACCACTATATCTTCTCTAACTTGCTCTCTTCAGACAGGTCAGTATCCCCCTTTCTTTTCTGACCCTTGACTGCTTCTCTTTTCCCCATAGCAGCAGCTCTTTCTCCCCAGGGTGGCTCCTTAAATGCATCCCAGTGAAGTCATGGAGCTGAAGCTACCTCACAGTGACAGAGAAAGTGGCACCTTGCATGCATATATGAATCATTCTGCTGCTCAGAGAGGAGCTGTGTAAGATAGAAAAAAATAGAGAAAATACAGGGGGGGTTACAGAGGCAGCCATACTAGTATGTGGTTGTACAACCAGATGGAAAACCATTTAAAAATAAAGTATGGATGGTTCAGGAGACTGGATGAAACAGATATGGTAAAGAAAAAGGCTACTGAAGGGAACAGCGTCTTAAAGGGAGGGCCTTGAGCCCTAGACTTATTTGGAAAATTGGTAAAAATTCAGAAAATGTTAATAGTGAATACCAGTATTCATTTTCCTTCTATTTGCTTCATGAAATTACTATTTGTTAGCCCATTTCACAAAGATAATGTACAAAAGATGGACCAGACTATCCTTCAATCTTTCCTTACAGTTCCAATAATCTTAAGTATGCTAAGAAAGATATCTAAAAACTTAAGGTGTAAGGTTAAATTTATAATTGAGCCCTAACATGACTTTTTCCCTGGCTAAATTCTGTCTCCATGTTTAAATGTGACCACAAAGGGTAGCATTCACCATAGCCATCTAGTTACCCACTTTGCAGGTATAACATGGAAGATAGTCTTTATATGCTGTGATTTCCAACACTAACTAAATGTGTGTACAATTAGTTTCAGATACAGATTTGTGCCAATACAACTGGAGAAAGTCTTTCTAAATCATAGCCTTTAGTATATCTGAAGAAAAATAGGGTCTACAGACATAATGGGACAACTCAATCACACTAACAGTAGGAGTAAAATGGATTTAAATACATTCATTTGTCCAGAATGTCATAAAGTGGTTGTTGCACAGAAGGGAATCAGGCTGACTATACATGTTGCTATCAGTATGAAATCCCCACAGAATCACAGATGGACCAGGTGAATCACTACAGAGACCTAACAGATGTGCAGTGTCCTAGTCTAAATCATGGTGCTTTACAGAAAGTGCCATGAGTTAGACTGACCCTCCCACCCAACAGATGTTTGCTGTTGGATCAGGAGGGGGGAGTGATTGAGCTCCACTTTGGAGCTGATCCAGAGAGAGAGACTACATGTCTGTAGCATCTGTGCCCTTCCCCTCTCCCCGCCTCTCCAAGCTCCCATGCTGTCTCAGGATGGGAGAGAGCGAAGGCAGGGGAAGGAGGTCCAGTTTGATGTTTCCCCAGCCTGCTCTGGAGCAGCGGGGCAGGTAGATTAGAGCCTCTAATCCCCCTAGCCCACCTTTGAGCATTGGCTGGGCAACTCCCAGACCAAACTCACTTGCCTCCCATCTCCCCCACCCATTCTGAGGATAGTGCCTGGAGCAGGGCTGGGCTGCATCAGCCCAGCTCTGCTCCCGCTGACAGATGTTAATGAAGGTACTCTGCTTTGGAGCACCTTCATCTGGACCCTCATGCAATAAGGATTCAGACTGCTGTGTGATCAGGCATTTTTAAAGCACTCTGCACTTCTTTTAGTGCAAGGCTATAGCAAGCTTTCAGTGGCTGATGGTGCAACAAACCGTCATGTCTGTCGGTGCCCTATGTGGCAGCTAAGATCCCTCCCGTATGAACAAGCTACCTCCTGATGGTCTCACCCTCACAGCTCTCCATGATTTTGTCCTTTTCACATCACCTGTTCAGTGTCCTGTTGCATCTTCCTTGTTTTTCTCCCACTAACTTTTCATCTTCATATTCTTCAAGATACGTTTGCCCCCAAACTTTGGGAATAATCCTCTGATTTGATCTCCATGTCTCACAGTCAGCCTTTCTTAAGAAGCCTGTTCTTACTGCTGTTCCATAACTGCTTTGATTTCTCCTGAGCTCATGGGGTTATTTGACTTCGAGGGAAATTCATTTGATATAGCCGGCATCTAAGAAAACTCTATCTAACTCCATAAAAAAGCAGCTTATTCTTTTTACTGATCCTATTACTAGATTGGTTGAGATAGGGAATGAGAGTGAAAAATAGTACACAATCCTTGGTCATGCAACTTCCCAGATGCTGATGGGGAACAAGAGCGTAGGTATGCATGTGGGAGAGAGCACCTGTCTTGACTACACCAAGTTAACTTCTGGGGAGGACAATTTGATGAAAATCTGAGATCTCAGGAGAAGGGTGTCAGGCTTTGTGCTGACGAAAAGCTGATCCCATGTATGTATCCTCCTGCACATCATGAAGAGGTGACAGTTATGATAGTGTTTATTACAGTGGAAGTTTTTCATGCTCCTGTGGCTTTGGATAACTGTTGTATACACTAACGAGTGACTCATGAATGGCTATAAGAAATACACCTTTGCACAAAGTAAAAAATTCAAAGGGACCCCGAGGTTTAAAGACAACAGCTTTTCACAACTCTACTCTGACACCATCTGCCAAACATCCCTCCATCACAGAATGTCACCTCGAAGGACAAAATGCAGTTTGGTTTACAATAAAGCTGCGGGGTTAAAGGGACGATGTCTTAGAGGGGTACAGTAAGCTGTCTGTAAGTCTCGTTTCTTTCAAAAGATGTTTCTTTTAAAAACTGCAGGATTATGGTCCCAATGTGAAATAAAATATCTATTTTTAGCTAGTGCAAACCTGACATCACACTTGCAAATTTCTGGCTATCTTTTGTAGGTATAAATCTATTTGAATGTAAGGAAAAGAGACCAATGACCTAACCTCTGATTCTTTGGAGTGAAGGTCAGATCCACCATATGGAGTGCACGTTTACGGCCACACTGCCTATTTGTCTGAGGCGTGGCATATACTAAATAGATACACTAAAGTGTGCTTCTCCGCCGCAGCCCCAGGTTCAGCACCAAAGCCATGCGTGCCATCTCTTATGGATGCTCTGACAGAGAACCCCATGGGAGTGAAACACCGTGGGAGAAGTAGACTAAGAGCCCGTCACAAATTAATGCAGTTTCTGTAATCAAAGGAACTTGGGGACTGTACTGGCAGAGAGCCCTTTAAGGTAAGCATCTCTCTAAGGGACGAGGAGGGATGGAAAAGAGGAAATCCTTGTTACGAAAGGAATATCCTGCCCTCTTATACAAGTGTAGTAGCAGTTGAGCTCCATGTCTATTCTGGTAGGGTGTAAGTAACATACAATCAGGTATCTCAAGTGCTTTTTTAAAAAGGTAGGCTATGCTTACGAAACTAGGGCCTCATACTCATTCTGACAATAGTGGATGTTGCTAGCATTGTGGCGCCTATGTGAAAAAAAACCATTTTTTTCCCCACTAGAACTCCATCTATTTGATTCAAGGACACCATTCAGCACTTCAGCCAGCAAACGCTGCTCTCCGCAGCAAAGAAATGATATTAAATTTCATCTAAATTAATTTAAACTGTCAAAGTAGTGAATTTATTGCAGGGCAACCTATTCACTATTTTCACAAGGAGGCATGGACATTTTTGTTGCAGGAACTGCCTGCAAAAATTGCCTTTCATTTCTACCCTAAACAGAAAAAAATTATGAAAGGTTAGGACTTTAGTAAAAGTTGTTTCCTCTTTATCCTCCACACTTTAAGGGTGATTTTTTTTTCTGCATGGAGCTGTAGCTATTAATATACTCTCCGCAGGACTTTTAGGAAGACCTCCAGTCTTTGCAGTTGAGCACAAAACCTGCTAATATAAATATTTACGATACTATCATATGCCAGTGAGTCTTGGGTGACGAACTGTTCTATAATTTGCGGCCCATTGGCAGTGGGTGCTGTTTCCATTATACAAAGAGTGTGGTAGCATGACAGAAAACGTTAAACAATGGGAAGGTTTTACACAGTGCTAAGCATGGTTTTCTGCCAGTTTAGTACAAAATATTACAATGTATTTGTTCTACCAGCACCTCTAATAAGACAAGGATAAGTAAATCTGGGTCAGTGAGTGGACTGGTTCTTTGAGTTATGAAAGTGAGGGTAACAAACTTGAATTTACAATGTATGCCCTTTAGCTAAATCTAAGATTTGTAGCAGTTATTTTGGCTTTATTAAAGTATAATATTAACATCCATAAGAGAAAATTTGTTATTCCAAAGACACTTCGATACCAAACAATGCTATATTTAGAGACAATAACTATCCCAGCATTGCATAATCTGACATTTGTACCACAAGGGACTCATATGGCATTATTTACCAGTGACAGAAAGGCTCCTGGCTGACTTTCCTGGTAGAATAAATATCACTTAAAGTGAACAAACTGTTGTGTTTTTTTAATGTTTGTTTGTTTTAAGCAGATGATATATTTAGACTTAACAGTTTTCAGCTCCTACTATAATAGGCTTAATATGACATTAGCAGCATGGTAAGAGTTAAATCTAATCAAACCTTTTGAAAAGGCAATAAATCAAATACGCCTCCTGGGTCACCGCTGAAAATCTAGCCCAAACCTGTAATGAGTGAAACGGTTATTGTCTGATGGCTGTTTCATGGCCTACACGAAGCAAACTCAGGCAGGTTCCCAACAGACTGGCGTCTGCAAGAGAGAAACCATCATCACAAATGGCATCTTTGTTTTCAGTCCAACAGAAAGCTCCTAAGAGAAGAACAGGAGATGGAGTCTCAGGGCCTGGCCTTACACTAGTGTAATTTAGATGGTTTTGTACACAGGTGCAAATTCCAACATCTGGAGTGGACAAATGTCCAGCTCTCCCAGGATACCTGTTTCCAGTCGGTGCTACCATACCACCTCATTCCTAAGGGAAGTGGAGCAGAGAGTATCCTGTTTACAGTGAGCAAATGGCTACATCAGGATGGAAGTGGATATATGACACTTACACCAGAGTGATTTACACTGATATCCTGATTTTCTCTCAAGTACACCAGATCCCAGAAACTTATCCTACTATAAGGGTGTCCCGGTTCCTTGTCCACTAGAGAAGTTTATCACTTCAGCATAAATTTGTTGCGTGTCCAAGTCTTTTGTTCTCCATATGTTCTTGAAGGTGGTCTCTAGACGAGGGATAAAACACATAGTACCACACAGACAGGAATTTTCCATCACCTTAACTCTCTGTGGCACAGATAGGGCTTCAGTCCATTGCTAAAGCTATCAATCCAGCACCTTGCATCCTCACTAATGTTGCAAGAAAAAGCTGAAAAAGTATCAAGGAAGTTGCTTGCTGCAAGTAGGACTGAGTTTTGTATATAACCATCCAACTACTGCTTCTCCAGCAGGGGTAGCTAAAACATCACGGGGATGGGATTCTGAAATCCTCCCAGTCTAAGATCAGGCCCCAGGCTATAGCATCCTGTTTTCATCAACTTAGTAAGCTGACTGAGCTCCAGCACTTGAGGTTCTTCCTTTTGGGTTCCTACGACCACTGCCATGCAGCAATCGGGAACATTCATAAAGCAGAAGGATTGTTTAACAGATGGGAAAGAAGCGTTAGAGAAAAAGGATTTTAAAATAATGGTCTACATGCTTCTCTTTTTTTACATTAATGTTTGACACCTCCTGATGGCTTTCTATGCAAACTTAACTTCTTCAGACACTCCTAAAGCAACACCACGCAACTTAGTCTGGTTACTCTAAACCACTGTGCCCTTCCTCAGAAAAAGCATTTCTTCTAAAATTTTCCAGAGTATTTGAATTCCTGTGCTCCTTTTCCCAACTTACTTAAAAGCAGTTTGCTGGAAGAAGGAGCAAAATCAAAGGCAATACTCTAGTATTGTCTCTTAACGACTCTCAAGAGTTTGTAATGTGCTGGCTTATTCTGGGCCACTCTTTCTGTCTGATTTTCTGGATAGTCTCCTATTGAGACTCCTCCGTGTTGCTGTAAAGGAAGTCCCACATCACATACCTAGCCCATCATAGAGAACACATAAATTACTGCAGAACAGGTCCAAAGCAACACTAGGAATCAACTCCCTTTCTTTTCATCTGCATCCCCTCTGCATTTAGGTCAGAGAACATATCATACCTTCGTTAACACTTTTGTTGCCTGATCCTCATCAGTCTTCCAGTAGCTGTAGAGGTCATGCCTCCCCATGACTCTCCAGCCACAGCAAAGACAAACGACTCGGTCTATAGGAGTAGCAGAGGACAAAATAATTCTAACTCGTATTTTATTTTCTTTCTTTTATACAGCTTGTGAACAACATGAACAAGGATTAGGCACCTTTCTCATCAGCTTGCTTTCAGGCTACAGTTTGAGACCAGAGGTGTGACAAATTTTGTCAGGGCTGAATTCCCATAATGATCAGAGGAAGAAAGTTCATGAAAGGTAGCCATTTTAAAATGAGGCTGAAACAGCAAAGTGAAGAAAAAATATGCATTTAAAAACCATGCACTACTCCATTTCTCTGAGCCCAGCATCCCCCTCTTCTCCCCCCCCCCACCTTTTCCTCCTCACTGTGAACTTCGGAGGTTGCTTCACTTAACACACGGTAAACGCAGTGAAGACAAGGGTCCCCGCCATGTACAACACAGCTATACAGCCTGTCACGGTTCCTTCATCACTGCCCAACCTTTGCCACTATTATAGTCCTTAGTGTGCAACACCCTCTGAGATGCCCTGTTCCCAAGGGTAGGAAGTTGGGCACGGCTGAGCTGGTACAGCACTTCTTCACACAGGATTTCTCTCCCCCAAGCAAGGCCACCCAGCTGTGGTAGCCTGATGGGTTTGTGGCCGGAAGACTGTTGGGACCAACACATGTAATGTAGAGTCTGGATTGGCATTGTGCTCATATCTGCATGTTGACTTAGGCTCTCTTGGCCAAAATAAGAGTTGGATTTTCCTGGATTATGTCAACTTTGTACATAGACTATAAAAACCCATGGTAGCAAAAGTCAACTTTTTAGTGATGACCAGACCCCAGAGCTCAATTCAGCCATGTGTTTTGATAATTAAACTAGAAGTATGCAAGCTCATTCCAGATTGATGCTTCAAACTGAGTAGCAATTAGATCTGACCACATGCACTGAACGTACAGTAGATGCTATTTAATTGTACTTGTCACACAGTTATTTGTGGTGTATAAAAGAGAGAGGGCTGGAGCCTCAGCTGGAGAAAACTGGCCATTGCTTTCCATAGGAGCTGTACTGATTTATAAGACTGAAGAATCCAATTCAGAGTGCAGCTTGATACAGCCTATCTCTAGGATGACCAAGGATTGTGGAGGTAACTTGTATAACTGCTTTTCATTAAAATATAAAACATGCATTCAAATGGAATGCAGAAAATTAAATCTGCTCCGTTGGTGGCATTTTGCCATTTGCCTTCTAGTTCTAAAAACAACACAAAATAACAAAAAAGAAACATGACTGTATGCTGGTGAAATAATCTGACAATAAGCAACAAAAGCCACAGATTATGTAGCTCAGGATGACGTTCCAGCCGCTAACTCATAGTGTTATGAAAAACAGAGACATGAAACCCCTACAACTGGAAAAGAAGGTGGACAAGTCTGCCATAACATTGCATGTTTTGGCTTTGGTGCAGTTTGGGTTAGAAAATGTCTTTGTCAAAAAAATATTCATTTTTCTTAAGAAAAATCCTTTCTAGACAATCAAAAAAGCACATTGCTTCTTTTTTAGAGAGCAGCATGGCTACATGTTTCCACTAGTATAGGTCCCTATCTTTGGATAACATGTCAGGAATTTTCATAGGCACTGGGCCAGCACTGATGTGCACTCACCGCAACCACCAGTGTTATGGATAGTAACGGCTCATCTCAATCTTATTCACTTAAAAATTTAAGCGGTGAAAATTAACATTATATCCCACTGAACAGCTGACTTTTGCTAGGTAGAATATTGTTTCTTAAATAAGCTTTTAGCCGAATGAACTAAGTTAAAACTGCTGCAAATGCTATCAGAACATTACAATGGTCCTTACCCACATCCTATCCAGAATGCTGCTTTGGGTAGCACATGGATTGATTCGGTAGAGACCTGCTACATACTGGCCACGTCTATGAGAGGTGCTGTCTACACGGTTGTTGCACTGGTATTAGGCCGCAGTAAATTAATTCACTCCGCTACTGGGGACTGTACTATCTTATGGTGCCGTAATTTACTGTGATTAAATGCATGTGTAGATGCTGACCACAGGCATAAATTGAGCCCAGTCAGCCCAACCAGCAGGCCACCACCTAGCCATACAGCTCTGCCGTTCTGCATCCTCGTGCCCCAGCCAGCCCCTCTCCACCACCTACTGCCAGCACTCAGAGCCTGGGGCTGACCCCCCGCCAGTACTTTTTGCCCGGCCCAGGCCTGCTCTGCCCCAGCTCAAATTGCTGCTGTCCTGGATGCAGATTTAGATGCTATATCTGGGAGTAGCTTACTTCAGCTCAAACTGCTCCAGGGTTTATTGATTCATATTAATTGCACGTGTAGATGAACCCACTGACCTTTAGCTACATACTTGCTTCATACTGACCTGGTGCTTTAGAAGTTTTTGGTTTTCTTTAAAAGACACCCATTCAAGTATTGCTCAGATGGATCCCAATGAATATTGGATCGCTGGAAAAAGGAGATCCTGTATGCAACTTCTTTTATAGCTGTGCCATGATCCTGTGTGGTACACTGCAAAGCAGCTTATTCATTATCAACAAAACACATTGGGGTCCAATGTCACCATTATGGTTTGCTCTGTGATACCATGCAGACTCTCAAAAATGCTGAATATTGGCAGATCTATCATATTTTACAGAAACACAATTCAAGTCATAAACAGCTCCTTCAGACTCAAATTTTGTACGCCATCTTCAACACAGAACAAAATTTTGCAGCTAAGTCATAAACCCCTGAAAGCAGCATTTTATAATGGAAATGCTGATACAAGCTTAACCAGAGCAGCAAAAATCATGCCATATACTATAAAAATAAAAGTGAATCATAAAGGAGTTAAGGTTTGATTACTTTAAAATACCTGGGTCTGGAATTTTGATTCAGACACTTCTTTTTTTAATTACTTCTCATGACCTAGAGATAGTTTGTGGACAGCTAATGTCTGGGGAATTAGATCAAAGATACCTTTTGTATTTCAGAATATGATAGTAATGTGTTCCATGGTCTCTTAGCATAAAGTATAAGACTTTGAAAGCTGTTTTGTCTGCCTGTAAATAACAGTGTGAAATGAAACTTTCAATTAAAAATAAACTCTTTTTCGAAATTCCAACAAACCTAAATTGAGATTTGTGAGGGGGAAGGGGGGAACCTCCCAGGATTTCAAAGATGTCTGGTAGGAATTTTTCTTAATTGAGCCATGCTTTAGAGCTGCATGGAATTGTTCTTATTAAAAATTAAATAAGAACAACAGAGAAGAACATGGGAGCTTTTGAGAGATTAGAGCTTTGTGAGATTTACTTAAAAGGTTTTTATTAGACTTCAGGGGTTCTATCACATACAAAACCCTCACCTACACAAAATGGATGGCACCCTAGCTTTTCAAGGTCTTTCGAACAAAACAACACAATCCAGTTGATGTTACAAAAAAAAAAAAAATAGATTTTTTTCTTTGCTTCCAATACACTGATAGTGTTCATGTTCAATCAATGTGTTTTTTCCTGTTCGCTAAATAATCATTGTGTTGTTTTTTAGCTCAGCGTGTTAAAATTCAACCTATATTTCTTTCTGATGTTCCCTATTTAACTAATTGAGAGCCATACTGCTTGGCTGGGTGTCTTGTTTTTTTTATCTCGTGTACAACATACAATCTATGAGCATTTTCCAGGAGTGTACACGAGTTGTCATACACCGAATGCACACTGTGAACCCTGGGGACTCCCAGGAGCTACTTGCTAGCAGAAGAATTTTCTGTATGGAGAATGCAGAACATGATCGAAATATGGGACAGATGGCCCTGATGTGGCTTCTTGCAAAAGATGGCCATTTTAGAATTGTATCAAAATTGTAAAGAAACATGAGGTTTGCTTTAAATCTGGGATTTTGGAATCCACCTGTAACATAGGAAGTGAAGCCTTGAGAACCATCAGATGGGCATTAAAAAAAATCTTAATCCTTTGATTCTACCTGGGCTACTCCTGAATTTGCAGTGCACCTTCTGTATTATGCCTGGCTTTCAAGTGTTGGCAGTTTTTAGGTATTTCACAAATGAACCACTCAATACTTCAGGGCAACCTGAGGAGCTTTGCTGATCTTTGTTCACACTGCAGTGTTTCCAGCTCATACAAGTTGGCTCACAGACAGATTTCCCATTAGGTTCTTATCAAAAGAAAAATTGACACATGCCCAGCCCATTCTCCTCTTTGGGAAGCTATTTAAAGTTTTAAAGGGAGCTAAGTCTGATTCCCACAAAGCTATCAGTGGGTTTGGGGAGCTTCGCAAAAAGGCTACTGAATTAGGCTTCAGTTAGACTGCCAATGCAGAATGTAACACAGGGATGCTAATAATCATAATATCCAGTATTAGAATATGAATAGTAGTGAACACCAGAAAGATGCTTTGTTGCATCTGTATAAGTGTGCGGCTTTTACTTTTCCGTCCTCTACATCCCACCCCCTCCACTGAGACACAGTCAGAAGAGTTCATTTTAAAAACAAGCCATTGTAATACAGTCCTTTATGTTATTAGAATTACCCCAAAAGACATAAGCTCCAGAGGTACTTCAAGCTGCTTAGAAAGTACAGAGCATCCCTAACCTCAGGAATCCAGGCAACAGTAGACACTTATTTGAAGAACTGGCCTTAGGGATGGGAAATATGGGTGACTGCCCAGGGCACCATGGTTGGGGGGCATGACACTGAGATGCACGTGTGAGCAGCCCGCTCTCACAGCAGTGCTCCCACCCCGCCCCGGCTGATCCCCACCCAGGAAAGAGAGGCAGTGCCCACCCAGCCTGCCCCCGCTGCCTCCAGCTGCTGCTCAGAAGTTGGGCCAGGCAGCAATGGTGTCTGCCGACCTGGTGCACTATGCCACTCTTCCTCCTTGCTGGACTGCACCCCACGTCCCTGCCTGCCTGCCTGCCTTTGCCTGCAGCAACCTTGCTGACTTGGGGGGAGAATCAGGGGGAAGGATAAAAGACAAGTTTGCCCAGGGCACAATTTTCCCTAAAGCCAGCCCTGCTTGTTTGCACTATGAAATCCTCAGGAAGTACAGTGCCATGTTAGTTGTCCTTGCATCACCCTTGCCTACCCACTGCTGCCCAGATGGTGGCTGTGGAAAAGGGACATATGCTGACATCTCAGGCTGATCACCCAGGTGATCCTCGGGTGCCATGACAATTCTGTTGAATGGCTTTGTACATTTGAACATTGTTCAGCTTAGTCTTACTCATGCTGAAGATTGGTTAGATTTTCTAACATCCACAGGCTCACGGTGGATCTCCAGACTTGGACCAAATGCTGCTTGATCATACTAAGCAACAACGAGGATACAATTCCCACTGCTTTCACTAGAGGGGCAATTCACTACTTTATCTTTTAAAATCTTCATTCCAGAAATATATAAATGCTTAGGGAAAGCAAGCAGCAAGACAAAGTTCCTACTTCTGGGACCAGCAAGGTCTTTCTAGGAATGCTGTTTTTGGTGGCCCCTTCTTTTGGTAACGGTATTTCAGCTCTGTTGGTGTGCTTGTGTTTTGCAGGAACTACATGTGAGCAAAGAAACTGCAGTGAATACTTTAATCTAGGAGTTTAGGCTCTTTCTGTTTACAACCACTACCAGTGGATCATGGTTGGATTGTATTGTTGTTTGAATTCATTACAATAAACCCTTTAAATTTTGAGTGGCATGCTTGGCTGTAAGAAAAAAAACAAGACAAAATAATTTAAAAGAAACACAGATAATTTTAATTTTTATATATGATATATGTTTTTAAAAAAGGGAATGACTAGTGACAAAAGAAAAAGGTTGTACTAGACATGTTGATATAGAGTTGCACTGCAATGCAGCGAGGGAAAACAGACAAAATTAGGTTACACACATGGAAGCAAAAGATCAGCGGCTAAAGAATCAACCATCTTCCTTTTCTGTGTAATATATATACACATTTGGATGCCAATTACATTGATATTAGTGAGGGAATTTACAGAAGAGTAACCAAGGTGTTTTGGTACTGACTGATTGCCCGGTAGTTATGAGGAACAATCTGAACGACTTTTTCTTAAAAATATGTATCATATGGCCATATTATAGGACAGATAAACAGATAGGATAGGATAATTCTTTACAATTATTTGGAATGGACAAAGGTCAAGAAAGGACAGAAAATGCAGATTATTACACCTAAAGAGGTATAACTAAGAATAATGGAAACATAGGTTTAGTATTATGAAATGTATAATACTTGCTACAGTTACTGTGAAATCTATTCGATTAATCAACAAACTTCCATGTGAAACAGTAAAGACCTCATTGGCTGAGTCACTAAATACTAGGGGTGTGCGAAACAGGCCCTATTCAATTCAGATTTGCCCGAATCAGGGACAGCAATTCGATAGTTGATTCAGATCACTGTCCCCAGTTGGATTTGGCCAAATCTGAATCTGAAGATTCAATACTGATTCAGTGAATCAGCTATTCAGACACAGGCACAGCTTAAATTTTTTTTTTTATATACCTTGAGGTAGCAGTACAGCTCGTGATCGCTGTGATGCTGGGATGGATGGACCATCCCACAGGAGCATGGGGTGGTGGGGGTGCATGCTTGGCGGTGAACCTGCAAGTGAACCAGAAGTACTTCTGGTCCACTTCTGGGTCCATAGGAAGCACACTGGAGGGCCCCTCCCATCCCCCCTGGCTCAGCAATCAGCAACAGGGGGACCCTGGGTGCACCCCCAGACCCAGGAGGCACCAGTTGCCAAGATGGGGGATACAGGAGGTGGGGGGGGGGTACATGCTCTCTGGCAGACCTGGAAGCAGACTGTAAATGCTTCTGGTCAACTTCTGGGTCTGCTGCTGAGCATGCTGGGGACCCCCCTCCACCCCACGCTCCTGTGGGACGCTTCAGGCACCCCAGCATCACAGCATTCACAAGCCGTCTGGTACCTAGAGGTATGCAGAAAAAACATTTAAAGCTGTGTCTATGTCTGAATTGCCAAATCTTTCCCAATCTCTCCGAATCAATTTAGAGGGTTCCGATTAGATTTGGAGAGATAAAAGGGTCTCCTCATTCAATTTGGATTTAGAGATTCAGCCACCGAATCGGGCTGAATCTCCACCAAAGCAAATCAGTGACCGAAGCTTCGCACAGCCCTACTAAATACTAAACTGGACCAAGCAAGACCTGAATGTGGCCTGCAGGACTCTATGCCTGACATCAGAAGACAGAGGGAGATGTAGAAACTCATCCTAACATGGTGGCATTAACTCCTGATACTCCAGAAAAGAATTAGGCTGCTCGTCTGTGCCGTACTCATTTACTTTTAGTATCGTATTCCTACTCTCAACATAACTGACATAATTATTGTTTTCAATGAAAACCAAGATTTTCTTTATGCAGTCTATTTTTAAAGATAAAAAGAGAGATCTGCAAGCTTACAGCACACACATATCTATCATGTAATTATACTCTTCTCTCCCCCTCTATATTCTATAATTTGCTTTGTAGTCTATAGGGAATTCATAATGCAATTGTTAGACTATGCAGCATGTGCAATACAATTTCATTTTAGGTGAATGGGATAAGGACAATCAAAGAACCTGAGGAAATGTCCAAACCCATATCTAACCCAGGATTTAGTTTTCCTAGTAAATCAACAACACAAGTCTAAATCTGATTTTTAACTTCTTTCCTGATTTTGGCTGTCACCAGGTTTTTCCCAGAGCCCTTTTTCCATCCCAGCACCTTAGCTCCCTCTGTCTCCAAAAATCATTCCATGTCCCACCTTGCCTTTATATCTTCTATCAGTGTAATGAACCACAATGGGAACTGTGGGATTTTATGACCTTTTGGAAGAGTTCTAGACTCTTGCTATCCAAGTGAGTCAACAAAGGGGCCTTCTTACAGCCAGGTACAGAAAAGGAAAGTTTTGCAGAAACTCTCCTAATCTTTAGAGGGATTACAGTATAGTGATTAAAGCAGTGGCCAAAGAGCTCTTAATTTATCACTGTAATTCAACAGTGAAGGAGCTTCTTGGGCAAAAATGGCATTAGGATTTATGATTAAAACATTTAGAAGCCCATAAGTTATTCGATGCCTGAGTTTGTTTCAGAAGACTCCTTCTGAGTGCCATGTTGCTGAATGTAAATGGTCTGAAAACTTATGACCTACACAAAGTCCACTGACCCAGTTGTAGGATCTTCTGTGGATTCAGGGCAACGCATTTGCTGGATCTTATTCAAGGTTAGATTTTTGCATCTTGTTTTGAAAACAGAAACAGACAGTTATGAAAATTTTACCCTCAAAGATGCCATTTGATAGCTAGAGTTACTCTTCTTTTAAAATAGTTGAAATTATTTCAGGATTTGTTTAAAATCCCAAATCCAACTTCTCTGTCCTGCTGCGTAAACGTGACTTGGTCGCAGCCCAACTTACATGCCCAGCACTTGTAAAAGCCATAGTTACACAATTAGTTTTGTGACTCACTACAGCAGTTCTAGTGAGCTCAGCTATAACATGACCATATCTCTGTATCAATGATAGATGACCCTCTATAATAAAAGCTCTTGACTTGCATGTATGTTAACAATTAATGGGATGTATAATGTATTGCATACTGTATGTGGAAGGTAATAAAGAGGTGTAAATGAGAATTACACTGGTTAATTGGTGTCATTAATGGTCCTTTTGTTCTGCTAGAAAAGCAGTATCTTACTTAAAGACAGTGTTATAGAGTTGGCTGCAGCCTTCAAGTCCAAAGAGAAGATGAGTTAAAAGCATTGATTCTGTTACAAAACTGTTTATTTAAGGATGTTTCTTGATACAAGAGCTTTTCCAGTACCCAGATTCAAACCCACTTATCATATAAACTTACTTCTGTCCTCTTGGCTGTCCTTAGATCTTGTCTCTGCTAGTGAAATTTGCACAACTAATTTGTTGCTCCTTCTAGATTGCTTGTCAAAGACAGGGCAAAAATGCTTCCAATAACTTCTAGTCAATCTGGATCAGACTTGCTTCAGATAACAGTTTCACAGACTTAGTAGATAAGTCTAACTACCACATCTACTCCAGTTCCCACCAGTGTAGTGACAACATGGAATGGTATCACATATACAATACCCCCTAATGGTTCAAGGAGTTGTCATGCTACTATCCCACAATGAATCAGACTATTTGGGTGGCCTGTCTGGTTTATCTGTTATATTATACTACACAGGGACCAGGTTTGCTGGAAGCCAAATACGGCTGTATATACCGCAGACTTCACTTGCATGCTATTTGAAAGTATCAGCTTCCTCCATAGTGATCATTTTTACTCCTAACAAGCAACAACTCAGTGACGAGCATCCTACAAACATGCTACTTGTGAACCAGAGGCAGAAACGCAGCCACTCATGGAATGATGAAGATGACCTATAATTTAGAAAACACTGGTCTACAACCAGACATCAAAGGGCATTCGTACATGTGCTCCAAGGTAGGGGTGGGGAAGGTGTTTTAATTACAGCGGCTCTCAGGAGCCGCTCTAATTAAAACGCCCACAGGCTCTTGTGTATTCAGTGTCCTGCATTTCAAAATGGTGGCAGGGGTGCTTTAACTAAAGCTCATTTGACGAGCTTTAGTTAAAGCACCTCCGCCTCCATTTTGAAATACAGGGGCGCTGAATACACAAGATGTTGCAGCATGCTGGAGGGTTCTGCTTAGATGCTCTAGCACAGTCGATTAACCAAGTCTGCTCTGATGCTTTCTAATCAGAACGTGACAGAGCACACGTATAGGTGCCCTGAAAGATCCAAAGCCTGGGACATATATGCATATGTGGCCTACATATATGCTTGTTTGTAGGCCATCTACCTCTGCATCAGTGATAGATGGAGGAGAATCTGAGCTAACTTGTAGTCTCTTCTCTAGGCACTGCTGTGTGGACAAGTTTCAGGATGATAAAAAGGCTCATAATGTCTGATGAATCAAAGCATGTGATTACCAACTGCCTAGCCCTTGTACAGTGTTTTCCAGAAAGAGATCCTATAATATCTCATAGAAAGTGAATGTTGGTTATTACAACCATAGCAAAACAGAGAAGTGAAATAACTTGCTCAAGATCATACAGTGAGTTGATAGTTTAGAGTGAAATCCAGGTTTTCTGTTCCTCCACTTTTCTCTGGAATCTACTGTTTTCCTTATTTGTGGTGTATGTGTCTATGAGAGAGAGAGAGAGAGAGAGAGAGAGAGAGAGAGAGAGAGAGACTACAGAGCTGTGTAAAGCCTCTTTTAATTCAGTACAAATCTACCAGCCAGCATCTGTGATCTGACAACTTGGGAGAAGAGCCAAGACCCATACATCACTTCTAAGGTGATACCTACTAACTATACCAAAATTATAATAAAAGATACTTTTATAATGAGTGACTTTTTTATCATCTCCACACTGCTGTAAATCAGAGCACTCAGGATAAGGCACCTCCTGAATGTTAGGTCACCCAGTTTAAACGGTCTAGCAAACTATGAGCCAAATACTATGTACAGACAGCCACACCAACCTCTGTGGTGGATTAAGGCATTGCAGGGCTCTGGAAAATTACTGTATCATTCACAGCTTTAATTTTCACATCCTTCTACCCATTTTTGTGTTAATTTAGTGTTTGTGGAAGTTGCCAGATGAACTGACGTTCTCATTAAACCAAAGCAAAAGTACAACAGAAGCCAAAGCAATGCAAGGACCCTTCATTTCCTTATAGAATATGGACTTAACCCTTCAGGGCTGAGGTTTTGGCCCTAATTTGACTACAATGTTGCATTAGTCTTAATTGCTCTGATTCCATGGAAATCAGAACTGTGCAAAACCAGTCTAAAAGAGTGACTGTAGGTCTCATTTCTAACCTAAAAGCACCCATGCTCAGGATAATATGATAATGACATGTCCTATTGTGGGTAAAATCATGCTGTGATATTCTCTTTTTTCCATGTGAATGTTTGCTGGCTGGCTGTGTTCTGCTTGTGTCCACCTGCTCTAACTTGGGAAAATGAATGTAAATTAACTTTTTAGGGGGAATTAGTTAATCTCTGCATGGATACTCATTCAGAATTAAGGTAGCTTTTATTGAATTTAAAAAAATTATGTCACCTGATGGGTGACATCTTATAAGACATACTGTAAAGGCAGCCACCTCATACCTAGTAAACGGGGCTACACACACACATGTGGCAGTGGGAACCACTTTGCTTCAGGTCAAGGCTGGAGAAGAAGAGTTGTCCATACCCTTTATTATTAATTTGAATCAGTACTAAAACCAGTGGTATGAATTTAATTTCTGAGAGGATTCGAATTTATGTCTTCCACCTCCTGTGTGACTACTGTAACTACTAGACTATAGATTAATTGGGAGTTTAGGACTCTCTCAACCAACACTACTGAAAATCTTCCATTTTGCACAGAGTATTTAAAGATTCTTTGGGCCAGAGAGAAAGGATGAGTGTAACTCTTCAGTCTCTGCTCTGATGAGTGTAACTCTTCAGTCTCCAAGGACAGGGCATGGGCATGGGCATGGGCATGGGCAGGAAAGGATGTCGTTTGACCCCTCCATCCTTTCCTACCCATGGCAGGAGGTCAGACTAAATGATCTGCTCAGGTCCCTTCCGACCCTACCAACTATGAATCTATGACTGTTCATGCATTTCAATCAATGACTTTTTAATGTAAACTACATGAATGGTTCTTGGAGCAGGAACTGGAAATCAAGTCTTCGTTCTAGGTTACTGCCTAAACTACCAGACTGGACAGTCACGTTCCTTTTCTCTCGTCCTCATGCCCAATAAATCTTTAATTGCTCCATCCCAAGGAGAACAGCTTCAACAGAAGAGGAGTAGTTCTTTTCTTCTGTATAACAGTCTATATAGCATGTGGGTAGGGCAGTCCTCTGGAAGGTGGGAAAGGTATGTTTGTATCCTTCCAGGTACAGGCAGAAAGTGAATCCAGGGTTTCCTTGCCCCAACAAAATGAGTGCTCTTGTATAAACAGCAGGGCATCACATCATCGAGAAAGGACTGACCTCTGCACCGGCCTACCAGTAGCAAGCTCCCACAGCTGCGCGTCCCACAGGTGATCAGCTCCCCATGGGCTGCCATGGCTGGGAGTCTCACCAGCTGTTGGGACTCCCAGCTGCAGGGGCATAGCTGCGCTATATGTTCATACTAAAGGTGGCCAGAAACCAGCTATAAAGTTATTACACATTTCCTACCTCTAATTTTATAGCTTGGTTGGACTTTTTAAAGGCATGATAGTTAATTTGCACATGTAGCCAGTCTAAATGAATTGTGCAGTTAACTAGGTAATTGTATAATACACATAAGGTGTAGAGGGGACCTTAGAGAGATCCCTCCCAGTAACACTAAATTACTTAAGTCCACAAATGGGGATTTAAGACACAACTCTGTCCTCAAGGTTTCCTACTAGCTGATTTGGACAGCTCCCCATTCATCATGCCAGTTTCTGGGGTCCTTTCCAAGGTGCCCATAACAACATCAGGAGCCTAAATGTGAGATGCTGCAATGTTGAACAGCATGGCACTAGAGTTCCCTCTAGAGATTAGGGGTGTGTGAAGCGGGCCCTATTCGATTCAGATTTGGATTTGGCCCAAATCAGGGACAGTGAGTCAATTCGTTGATTTGAATTATTGTCCCTGATTTGATTCGGCCAAATCTGAATCTGAAGTTTCAATGGTGATTCGGAGACTCAGCGATTCGGACATAGACACAGCCTTAAAAGTTTTTTTCTACATACCTCAAGGTACCAACGCTGCAACGCTGGTGCAGATGGAGAATCCCACAGGAGAGCATGGGGTGGCGGGGGTGGGGGAGGCCTCCATGTGCTTGGTATCTCTCCAGATTGATTCAGAGATTAAAGGGTCCTCTGGTTGGATTCAGATTTGGAGATTCGACCACCAAATTGGGCCGAATCTCCACCAAATTGAATCAGGGACTGAAGCTTCATACAGCCCTACTAGAGACCCTTACAAATTTGGGCCTTTACTCTAACTAGACAAAACAAAATGCAGTAATGAAGTGACCTGTCCAGAAATCATATACCATGCTAGTTTTAGAACTGGAGTAGAAACTGGTACAGTAGGTTGTAATATTTTTTCAACAGCCAAGAGAATGTCTTTTCAAGGGAAAAAAAAAAACATTTTAAAGTTTTTTTTACTCCAATTTTCCTAAGTCTTTGGTAAAAAAAAGAATAAAGAAAAATGTCTGTAAAACTATTAAAGCTTTAATTAAAGAAAGGTCAATATTGGTGGAATATGAATTTTGGTAAAAAATTCTAACTTTCTTTTACTGAAATTAATTTAGAAAACCATGTGTTTACAGGACTTTTCACTGAAATGAAGTCTTTTTTAAAAAAAAGAAAAACAACTAGCATTTTTAACCCAGCTTGAGAAACCATGTGTCTAGATTCCCGGGTTCAGCACCTTGCATTCAAATTACCCTGAGACCCTTCACACACAGGCCAGCAAACTGATCATCCGATGCTAACAATTTCCAGTCATTGTTGGAGTTGGTGACTTATGCCGGTGTCGAAATTCAACATTAAAAACAGCAAACGTTGGTGGCCCTTTTTATTGTGCCTTCTCTGACCCTAAGTGCTAACCTACCAATAGAGGAGGATATAAAAATAAATGAAATCCTAATGTAGAAGGGGGGACGGGGGGACTTAAATATATTGACTACACTAAAACAACTAATATATGCCTTTGCAGTCCCATGCAGAACAATTTCCCACCACAGACACAGCAACCTAACAGAAAATGCATTAACAAAGACTATAAAGTAGCACTTACAAGTATCTCTTAAGAAAAGATTTTGCCCTGCTCTCCATTTCAAGGGAAAGATTGTGTTATTTAAGGACCCCTGAAATTAGTACAATCCCAAACGCGATTGGTGTGCATTAACTTTTTACATTCTCTCACAAATACGTGTAGGTTTTAAAAATTTTTAGAGCATTTCAAGTACATCATTGCTCTTGAACAAATTTGCATAACTAAAAGCAAACAGGCGACAGAAAAATGCATTTGTATGATCATCATTTTAAGGGGTTGACTAAAACCTTTTTAGGGAGACAATTAGAAATGCAGAGAGAGTGTGGCTGATTTATATGTATGACAGATTCACTCACTGTGCTGTCTTGGTATATTCTGAGTTTTCTGTTCTCTGAATTCTCCTCTTAAATGTACATATTTTTTATCTCGACTCATATGCTTATATTTCATTAGCATGTTACACATGGGCCAAAATCAGAACCATTAATCCAAGCTGAGTTTTGTGGGAGCAGTCAACTGTGAATGCAAAAGGAGGCATGTAAAATTGGAGGGTTGATTAAAAATATAGACCTTCATCTGCATTAAAAAAAAAATCTGTATTTTCCAAATATCAATTAAGCTTAAGCTAAATTAAAAACAGTCTCTTACACGTTTCAACAGCCATTTTCACTAGAGAACATAAGCATAAAATAGAATTGCTAACTCTTTATAAAATGAAATAAAATGGAAGAAGGATTATGAACACACTCCCTGCACTCACTATACCACCTGCTTTGTCCCTCCTAACGTCTCTCACTTTAGCTTTCTTTCTAAGCTTGAATATTTGCTACAAGCATCATAATTTTTCCTAGTTGTCTCCCTTCTGGAAACATCCTCTTCAGATAAATCCAACAGCAATTGACTGTGTTTTTATTAGTTCTTCGGGTCCATTTTCCACTACTCAAGGATCTCTCATCAAGAGATTTCTCACCAGTAATTACCCCAGCCATAAAGACAAATTCACTTTCTCAGAACACCAAGTGATGCAATTTCCTAATTTATTCCTTGTATTTGTGGGGAGGGGTTGGGAGATTAAAAAATTGTTTTTACTTGAAAGGTTGTCTTATCCCTTAAAAACCATTATCATCATCATGTTAAAATTTGCATGGTTTTCTCGCTCATACTGTGGCCTGGTGAACTGCCATTCTTCCTGAGGGCTTTTTAGTATGGCGGTGGGTCAGTTCTTGGATGGTGCCACAGTATGCGATAAGATCTTTCTCATTTGTACCAAATGAAGCAGGAGACAATCATCTGCGGCTCCCTGCATACAAATAACTTCTTACGGGTGCAAAGTCCTGTGTACATGGAGCTGGTTGCAGGATCAGGTCCCGACTTGCATGGCAAGAGAGAGTGAGATATATGTTGTGATGTAGAAAGCGATTATTAACCCCTTTCAAAGGTAAAATCGTTCCACATAATCTTGTTTAGTGGTAGACATGTCCGTTTTATATAAGAAAGATGAAACAGCCACTAATCAATGGACATTTTCACAAGAGGAAAAAGAACAAACATAGCCAATGTGCTGGTCTTCATAATTCATGCTCCTATGCTGCAAAAAGATAAATCCACGCAGACTCTTTCACACATGTAGTGTCTCATTAACTTCAATGGGACTTCATGTAGGTGGGTATTTTTGCAGGACTGTGGCCTTGGTATGTAGCTACTGGTATTTTTGTAACATATATAGCCTGAAACTGCTCATCTCCCTAGTTGCCTAGGCTCCTAGTCTAGTCACCTCTGTCACCATCAAAGGTAAACCACATTTAGAGGACAGGAATAACAATTGTAACACTTAGTATGTCACCATAGCCTTTTATCCTTCTATTATTCCTAGTTAGCCTGTCAGCAAACATTTGCTACGTACAATGGTGAAAAAGCATGGCACAAAGTGAATAACCAGTGACTAATCCTGGCCAACCTCAATTTGTTATTTAGCCCTGATCTTACAGGATGGGTTTTTCTAGCAGAAGGAGCAATAGGATATTTTGATATTCTTTCATCCCTCACTGTGTGGTTTAGGTTCTCTTGACTTCAATCCTATTATCAACAATCCTGATGAAAGCAAATTTGTACCTCCATTTAAGGCTGTGACCCAAGATGGCTCACTCTATTCTGTCATCTTGCATTGACTGCAATTCCTTCACAGGGTTTTAGGTTCACTGGAAGGATTTTTATTTTTGTTGCTATGCTCTGAACTCAATCCAGATTAGGCTTTAAAAGCTAATGATCAACAATGCATCAAGTTTACTTCAAATTATAAATCTGACTCCACTCAGTGTGCAGCAGCTTTTAAGGGAAATAGGCTTTCATAAAAGAAGACGTGTTGTTTTCTTTTCCTTCAAACATCATTTTCAGACAGCCAGCTCCAAAATTTCAATTCCATTAGTTTCCTAAAATCATTAGGCTTCTTGATATTGAAAAGTGCGCATCACACTGCTTCAGGAATCGGGGAAAATCCTCTGAAGGTTTCAAAGTCCAGCTATTAAGCTCAGAACTGAGATAAATGAAAAGTATATTAACAGGTATTTTCCTCTCTGTGCACATGCACAGCTCCCACTCATGCTGATGGAAATTGCATACACATCCAGATGTGCATCTTTATTTGTAGATCATCATGAAACTCAGGAAATAAAAACTTTTCAATATTCTTTGCACAGATACATTAGGCTCGGGGGACATTGCCAAAGGCCTGAGTGCCCAGAATGGGAGCTAACTTCCATTGTCTGGAGCCAATTTCTTTGAAGTAAAGAACTTAAAAGTTTGTAATGCTCAATAATAATGAATAAATAATTATTTATTATTTACTGAGAGCTGACTATATTCTGAGTTGTATAGGATCTGGGGAGCAATCTTGATCCTCCTCCTGAAGTCAGTGGCAAGGCTGTCATTCAGTCCAGCGGGGCTGGGATTTCAGTAGGGTGTTAGCTTCAATATCTTCCAGTCCAAGGGCACTGTTGATATCAAGTCAATCAACTCACTGAAGTAAATGACAGCAGGATTGGACCTGAAGGGCATATCCGTGCCCCTTAAGAAGCACCCTTGGGAACACTGCTCTCAAACCAACCCCAGGGATGAAGTCATGATGGGTGCCTACTGCCACTGCCACTCTGGAGGAGACAGATCTCAGTTATAGTGGGAGTGGGAGGTGTCCTCAGAGCAGCTTCATCGCTCCATTTCTAGGTTTGGTGCACACTGAACAGGACTGGGGAGGAAATCAGAAAGCTGGATGCTGCTGCCACGAGCTCTGCAGAAGCCCAACAGACCAACTTGAAGAGCCAGGAACAACAGAACATGGTTATGATGCACAAAGGGTCATCCAGAGCCTACTGGAGCCAGTGCGAAGCTTTCCATTTGACACAATGGCCAGGGAGCCAGTGAACTTAAAAAAACCAGTGCCAGAGAGTCTTCAATATTATTGTTCCTCGTATGTATTTTGAACAACAGCACTTCATTAAGGGCCAGATTTCTATAACAATGAAATAAAAAGAAACAAATAAAGAATTCTAGAAACTCAGGGCTAATGAGCATCCTTACAACAACAGACCATGCACACAAGATGGAGGGAGAAAAAAAAAACCCTCTCTCTTTAGCAAAGTGGATTTCACATTCAAATTTCTAGGAGCTTACTATTTAAAAATATATGAAAAATACATCAAGAATGGCCTTTTAAGTGTAATAGTTTTCTATTCTGAAGAATATAGTGTAGCTGAAATTAGTATAAATCTTGCACTGTATTAAAGCATCAGAAGATGAAGGTAGCTATGGCAATTCTAGCACGTTATTAAACACCAGACAAATTGAAGAGTACATTTCCTGCTTTTTTGAAAGAAATGAATGATATCTTCTGATTGGGGAATGCTAAGGGCAAAGGAAGCTGGATGAAATGGCTTAAACAGCACTGCAGTACATTTATCAGGACGTTTAGTGTGGTTTTTCATAGGAAAATGGGGGATGGGGGGAAGTGATTTTTATTGCTAAAATTAATTTTATTGCAGTGCTAACTAACCCTCTTCCCCCTGGAATCATACATAGATAAAGAAAAATGACTGGGAATGTTCTTCCTCTCTGTGGTTTTTCAGTCCTCATTTGTGCTTTCAACAGCGCAGTGCTAGATCTGAGCAGTTCGCTGCACCATTCTTCTGCCCAACAAACTACAGCATTGAAAACAGATACATAAAGAATGAAGAATCTGATTAAGAAAAGTACATTTATATTTTTACTGGGTTTTATTTTTAACATAAAACATCTTGAGAAAAGTTTTATGATTTAACATTTATGAATGACTAGATTTTAAGAGAATTGTAATATTTTTTTAGGGTATTTCAGCTCTATGAGTTATTTCTTGTAGATTCAGATAATGACATTATAAATCTTTCTGTGGAGGCAATTACTAAGGCAGAAATGGCCTATTCCCCATTGGCTTTTAGGCTCAGCTTACTGACATATTACAAGCAGGCTTACCATGGTCATTAAAAACTGATCTGGGATTTATTGTACCTCTTTAAACTCTCAGTACTTTGAAAAGTATTGAACAGAAAAGGAATACAAGGTGAAGTTACAAAGAGATCCAGTAAGGCAATCAGGGGAAAAATAGACTTAATTTATTCCAGCATGGCCCACCAAAAGCACCACAAAAATATCTGAAATTGAGCAGCAAGTCCTTAATAGAGATCACTCACAATAGCTGCTAATCATATAGAATGGAAATGCTTTTACATAGAACGGTTTGGAATTTTAAAGGACATTGGTACAAGATTACAGGGCAGGAAAATGACTAAGACTTTAAGACTAACAACAAGGGCAATAAAGCTGCACAATGTATTAGCCTAGATGGCTTTTCTGGCACTTGGCAACAATCTTCCACCGTAACATTTTCTGGCCTGGATCCCTATCCCTTGCACAGTGAGTAGGAGTGATCTCTATATTCTTCATTAACTTGCAGCTTTCAGGCTCCTCCATCCTCTATGGGTCTGGGGTAATAGCTGCTGATAACAGCGGGCAATGCAATAAGCAGTGGGGTTACAATAGTGCAAATATGCATGGAACGGGAACCTTGTTTGATCACCTTGAACAAATGAAGCCAAGCAGAAGGATAATGGGCCGAATTCACAGAAACATGGGAACTGTCATCCTGGATCAGAGCAGTTGTCCATCTAATCCTGTATCCTCTCACAGGTGGTGGTTAATACCAGACATTTCTGAGTGTCACTGACAAAGTCATCACAGAGCAGATGTAACCACAAGCTGCTCACTGGCTCTCTCCAGAAGGCCAGGGCCGGTTCCAGAAGCACGGGGAGTCATTGCACTTGAGAGATGACCTTATACGGTTTCCAGTTGCCATTTCTTGGGACTCCTGACCAAAGTTTAAAGCTGCCCTCCTATGGATGAGCTGCTAATAGAGAGCAGCTGCCCCATGGGTGTGATATACACCCTCTAGCAGCTACAGCTGTGAATTGAGTCCATCTTACAAAACAGAAACCCACCCAGGGTAAACGAGGAACAATTGTCCAGCCGTGACAAACACTGATATATGACCTTTTGATCTCATGCCTATTTTCCTATTGTCATAAGTAAATAAAAAAACCTAGCCAGACTCTTAGAAACTTTGTCCGCCTGAACTCAACAACAAATCAACATCTCTAACCAGACCATGATTGCCTCTTGAAACAACTCTGCTGTTGCTTCTGCTTCTTATTTTATTATGGCATTTGACCTACATTTTCAAAAGTTGCCAGTACTTTGGGGAATCTCTCTACCTGCAAATTTTTGTTAACCTTTCATTTAATATACCTGAAGCTGTATTGTTCGTGGCAACTTCCAAAAGCAGAGCCCATCCCTTTAAACCTGCATTTTACAGAGATTCACCACACTTTTTGCTTTTCACCACAAAAAAACTGAACTTTATTAGAAAATAATCATTTGAATTAGAACTGGCATTTATGAGCCTATAGGTAGTGCCAGTCACCTTAGTAAAAAGTGACATTGCTCATGACATGGGCAGGGGTCAGATTCCTTTATCACTTCTTTATATTGTTAATAACAACCCCCCCCCCCCCAACCCAAGCCTTCTTCAATGCCGTATCAACTCTGGATAATTAGGGATGTGTCAAAGATTTGAGGTTCATATCAAGAACTAGACTCCAACTGATAATCTCTCAAAATCCAGTCTGGCAGAAGGGTAGGCAATGACTACCATACCTGATTCTATTTTTCTAGTTCGGGATACCTTTAAGCAGTATAGGGGCATCTACTACCTGCTAGTGGAAGTGTAGCTGGATACAAGGTGGCTGGGAGGAGATATGGGCATGGTGCTGGCAGGGACTACCTACCTGTGGTTGGAGACTCCCTGAAACGGATACTGGCATGGGGCCAGAAAGGGGCTACAGATGAGGTAGATACCCCTATTCTTTTCCCTACCAGTTCCTTATGCATTTGCTGTCTACGTAACCTACTGTATCAGCTAAAACTAAACTGCTGAAACTAATAAGACCAATTCATAATAGCAGAATATAACTGGGCATGTGCAACTGCAGAAGGCAAGCAGTCTAAGTCATATGTCAGATGTTACTCTAACCGCGCATTGAAGTCAACAGGGGAGACACAGGTACATCTGAATGCAGACTCTGCCACCATGTGTGTAAAATCTGGCCCCACACATGGAGAATGCATCTAAAACACTTTTCCCATTAAGACGAAGCTCACTCAGACCCACACTTCCTTCTTGGAATGTACACAGCATTGATTTACACTTTAGTAGTAATAACTTTGGCTATTAGAGAGCTCTTACTTTCCTTTTTTAAATTGGCTTGAAGCATTTGGGGAGTCATTGTCAGGCTATCTAGAATGTAGATAAAGGGATCCCATGGCAGAGTAATATTCTGCATAAACTCTAGTCTAGGGATGATGATATATTTCCCATAACTCTTACATTGTGGGCATTCCGATAACATGTGGACAAAGTGTTCCAGAATATATATTACATCACCATCCCCTTATCATTATTCAAAATACTGGCAGGGCAAATTCTGCTTCCAGTCCAGGAAATGTGCAATACAGTTTTGCTGTTAGAGAAGACCTTAATCATCAGGTGATTTTTTTTAAAACAATTGTTGTAAATATTATCCCAGGCTTGGTCTGACATTTGGATATTCATATCCAAGTCCTTAAATTCGTTCACTGTTGTCAGCGAGGTAATGTTATTGCTGCAGACTTTTTTTTTTTGATTTATTATTCCTAAAAATGCTAGAAACATATTATACTTCTTCAGATGAGTGACCACGGTTTATGAAAAACATATTTTATTGACGCTGGCTAATAGTTGAAGTTCCAGAAATAAATGGACAACCCTCATAACATACCTAATTCCACAACTATCCAAAGGGAGAAATTTCTTTCTGCTACCAGCTGGAACTTTTCTTACACCCCGAAGCATTAAGGATGACAGTTCATGTCTTCCTGTTCAAGATAGGGTCAATATAGAAATGCAGATGATTGCTATTCATGTAAATACCTATTGTTTTTTTCCCCTTTTTTTGACATTACAATATGATTTTGCTTCAATAATAGGGTGGGGAATACCACCTGTGATATCTACCGCAAATTAAAGAGTGATTACAAGCCAGCAAGTTTATCTGTTTGGGCTCCTCTAGCATCCTTTCCACGAAAACCATAATGGGAGTTTGTTTTAATGTGTAAATTTAGGGGATTATTTGGCATTTCACGAGCTAGCAACTGTAGTTCCTTTATGACAATCAGAGGAGATATCATCAGACAAACAGAAAGAGAAGTGGTCCATCAAAGACAGTACATGAAAGCTCTACATTCATATTTTTAGAGTCACATTGGTAAAGAAGAGGGGAGAAAAAAAAAGAAAAAAGGAGCAACTGTAAAGCTCTTCCTGACAAAACCATCAGGAAATTCAATTGTTCATACAAAATAAATAGTTTTTTTTTTTTTCTTTTGGTCTGAGCCTTGCAAGGAGATTGTATTATTCAAATGATTGTGACCTGGATTGTAGAAGCTCAGCTGGAAGTCAAAGATATTATAGTTACATTCCATGACAAGTTTATATAGACAAATATGCAGCAGGGCGAGTACATCGGTGCACCTTGCAAGAGGGGAAAAGCCCCCGATTTTGCCTGCTTAGATTTTACCTGTGTTCGTGCCTTTGTTAATTTGTTTGCCTTCATCTTTTTTTATTTATTTTCAGAATGTCACGATACAAGATGCCTTACCTGAGAGCTGGATTATAAATGAAGCAGCTGCACATGCAGACAAAAGAAGTAGTTTCTATAGCAACGGAGACCATGTGGAAGTACTTTGCTCAGCTCCTCCCCTTTTCTAGGTTGCCTGCATCACTCGCTCTTCTCTCATTGGCTTGCACAGAAAACCTGAGGGAAGAGGGACATTTCTACTCTCAAAATCTGGCTGAGCAACCCTTCCATCAACCTTGCCACCAGCTAAGTGTTTTGCTGCCTATTTTGGGCAAGGGTTTGAAGAGTCTCTTGTTGTACCATGCACTTTTCATTTGTTAGATGCAGTGAAACATGGAGGGTAGGTGAGGTATCTGCATAGCTTCAAAGACAACGAGGTTCTTAAGGCTGAAAAGTCGGAGGTGGAAAAGACAATTCACATCATCCACCTCCCTTCCCATACATTGTGCTCTGAAGTCCTGGCCCTCCAAAGAAAGAAAGCTTTGGTTTTTTGCTCAATGTTAGGGTTATTTAGTGCAGAAATCTAGAACTCTTGGGTCAGAGATGATACCTTTTATTAGACCAAGAACACGCAAAAAAATGATCTTTTTGTGCAAGCTTTCAGGCTCTCACATCTTTCATCCAGCCCAGAGAAAGTTAAAGATGGGAAGAAGTCCCCATATGTAGGAAATAAACGTCATTTTTGCACAGAGGAAACTGAAGAGTAGAATTCATTCTGGTTGCCAGGGAATCTTCAGAAGAAAGGACATTTTGAAGGTTCAGATTCAGTCTATAGACCAGTCAGTTTTTCTGACTCAGTCCATTTCACGTGAAGCATGTGTATTGTTTGAAGAGTGAGAAAAAATACAGTAAATGTCTTTCAATGTCTACAGTTGTAGTCACTATGGTAAAGAGTAAGCAAGTTGATTTTGTGTTTAGGGTTGTACATGTTCATGATAATTTGGGTATATACATCCATGAGTCCCACAGACAACTAGCAAAGTGGAGTGGGCAGTAACTTTTCCAAGCCTCACATACATTCATATGAACTGTGACATAGACACCCCCCAAAAACACACCTAACAGGTTGTGCTGCAAGCAAAACCAAGGAACAGTGGAGCTCTTTAACTGTAGCCTCCGGATATTGCCACAATACATCCCAGTCCCTCCTTTTTACTCTCCCTGTAAGTGCCATTTGCTGTTTTGCTCCAAAATATCTTGAATCATCCTTGCTATCTCCCCAAAGGTAATATCACGTTTGCTGTTTAGAAATGAACTGGATGTTGCCCAAGCTATAGTTAGCAGCATGTAATTCAACATACATTAGCCACACATATAATGCCACATAACATTTTTATAACAAAAGCAAATCCCAGTAACACAAAGACCCACACGCTCTGGGGTCGAATGATGATTTCACTACCTCAAAGTGAGAATTTGATGTGTTCTGTGAAAACCAAAGCTGCTATTCCTGATGGTAATAGGATGTCCACTTATGACTCTGAATCTGAAAAACCTGAGGGCTCTTTCTGGCTTCTGTTAGTCATTGAAATATTTCTCTCCACCACACGAGAGGCCAAACGGTCTTAGATGGAGCATGAGTGCCGGAAGTTAGGACATATATCATGTCCTCTTATGTTTGTATGCTAACTAATCACATTATATAGCCATATGTGAGAAATAGCAGCTTTTCAAACCCTACAGCTTTCTTGCTGAAGGTTGGCATCAAGGGACAGAAAGGAGTTACAAAAGAGCAGGGTCTCTCCAATGCTCTGTGATGCCTGCTGCACTGAGTGACCTCAACAGTGACCTCTACCTTTGTCTAGCTGCATCAGAGGCATGGAAGGAGTCAAATCTCCTCGCCAGGCTGTTCCCCAGCAGTTTGTAGGGAACAGATATTTTATCTCATGATCTATTCCAGATATGGGATGCATGCAGGCAGGCAGGCAGGCAAAAGACCTCAACTTCCTGTCCACCATCTCTATCCTGAATTAATTGAGGGTACATTTCAACTGGGAGTTGAGATATGAAAAAAAATATTTACATTCCCAATGTGCTGCATCTGGCACAACTCTGAAAAAATAGTGCACGACTAGGCAACCTCCCTCCTCAGTCATACAGAGAAAGCTGCTTAATAATGGCTCTTGTTGATCCTCCCAATGATGACACTTCCAATGTTTCATGTATCTGGTTTTCTACCAACACTGAAACAGAAATTAAGGAACCACTAGAAGAGATCAAATATTGTGTTCTTCTACTGAGAAAACCATGGGGTAAATACAAGTAATACTTTAAAGTTGCCTCACATTTTCAATTTACATTTCCTTCTGGATGCAGCCAACTGGTTTATTTGTAAACATCAGATCACCAGTCTGGAACACAGGTCGCTTGCCACCGAAAGTCCTTGGGAAATACACATTCGGAATTGTGGAAGATGATAGGAATAATTTACTTTTATTGCTGCCAAAAACTGGACTAGTTGTTCTGTGGCTTTGAAATAGCCAGACCCACATGAGTATGCAATAAGTGTCTCTCACATCATTAAGGTACTAAGGGACACAGGGGCTAGGGACAGACATTACACATAAAGCAGTTTAAGTGATCAGAAACTGGCTTAAACCTGTAACAGAACAGAAGTTCACTGCACATAAACCAGTTTCAAAATAGCTGAATCTGGTTTAAGATAGATCTGGCTGAACGTAGTAGATTTGGGTCAAGCCGGGTTATGAAAATTCTGTCCCAAACCCCTTCCTGGTTCAAGTTAAATCACAGTCCCCCAACATCCCAGTATGCTTTGGAGCCCTGGGCTGTGCTGTCTGCTCCAGAGAGCAGGGCTGGCCCCACCCCTCTCCTCTGTAGCTGGAGTAGCGAGGCCTGGCTGACAAGCCCAGCTGGGGATGCAGCCCAGTCTACCATG
>NW_017728942.1:2024032-2101638 GCF_001723895.1 Crocodylus porosus
CAGCTGGGGTCTGGGGCCAGGGTGGGGGGTAAACACCCCTTCCCCCACTCAAACTTACTGCTGGCTGCAACTGTGGACTACAAATCCCACAGGCGCCTGGAAGCAGGAAGAGGAAGTGATGAGCAACACCACATCGTCTTGCTGCTGTAATTCTGGACTGCAAATCTCATAGACCTCTGGGGCAGCAGGAAGAGGAAGTGAACACACAGCCAGAGAGCCGTTCTCTAGTGCCCCCTGGCTTCTGGCTTAAGCCACTGCAGGCTTGTGGCTGCATTTCCTAAATCAAAGGTAAATCTCTGTTCACTTATGCTTCAGTTTCATCTCTGCAGTTTAGACTAACCTGCAAAGATTGAATCCATTCAGCCTTGTGCTTTCTGACTGTCTGTACTTAACCAGGGAGGAGAAAGTCATTCATATATTGTTAGCAAGAGAAAAGATCTCATCCTTCCAATGGCCATAAATAATATACCTTCAAGTACAAATTGGTTGCATGCCTGATGAGGAGGAAAAGTCTATCCCTGCTGAACCCATTGGAGATAACTGGCTGAAAAGAATATATCTACATGAAAATATCATCGTGTTGTCAAGGTCAGCACCAGCTATGGTAATCTACTAAGTAAGTGCTACTTGAGCAAGCCTGAGCTGTCTAGGGGGTTCCTTTAGTCACACGTTCCCCCCCCAAGCTTTTAAAAGCATTCAGTTAAGAAGCTGGATCTAAGCCTGCTTCCATTTGTACCCATGAAACCCCATCTAATATCAATTCAACATTTCCAGTATACCCACCTCAATACTATCTAAGCACTGGTACTAGGGTTTCACATATATGTGAGAGCTATGTAGTGATCACAATACAGTAAAGACAGGCATACAAGCATGAGAAGAACTAAATGGCAACCTGTTTTGTCAGGCAGTAAGCCAACTTCTAGTTGTTAATCTCTCTAACTGACCTGACCTGACCTGAGGAACCACCTCCCAATTTCCATGGTCTTCCAAATAAAGGAATGTCTCCAAATTACAACTTCTATCATCACAGCTTCCCTCTTAACAATAAGTACAAAAATCGATTAATAAATACAAAAATCAATCAACACCCACCTCCAGAGGACAGGTTACTAGCACTTCACTCTGAGGTGAGTCTTTACCACCTACTGTCCTGCCTCGGTTTTTTTTGCAGCTCTTCTAACAAGTTTCTGGGACTCACTTTTTTTCAGACCAGCAAAATAACAGATCCAGTTTTCCAACTTGTTTTTTGGTGGGAAACTTTTCACCCTAAATTTTGATAGACTTGTGTCTTTATCCTGGGATCCAACTGACCTGAATTTCTAGCAGCTGTGCTTCTTCAGGTAGCACAAAACTCAGGAGTTTCAGACTACTGAGGGAGATTTCCTCATTCTGTGAGATAATATTTGCATTTGTGTTTGTAGCTACATTTTTTCCTGTAAGAACATGGTTGCTGCTTGTGTTTTGGAATAGTCGGTTTCTTCTTAAGAAAACTGTCCAGATTTGGGCTGCGATGGCCAAAAGGGTCATAAGGAGGCATGAATGTTATATCTTCCTCTACTGCAAGCACACATTTAACTAGAGTGGTTTCTCACAAGCTACCAGACCTAAAATTGGTGTTACCAATGAATGGGAGTTTCTATGTTCTGATTTATATTGGACGTTAGCAATACATCTCCCTTTCACTGGGATACTTGTTCCCAAATAGCCAGTTATTTTGATGTTTGTTGGACTTACTTTTGGTCTTAATTTTAACTTTCTATATAATATTAACTTGAGCTCCAGCGTCCAATTTAAACTAAATCATTGTTCCTTGCACTTCTACTGATACAATCCAGCCCCTCTCCTTGATTTTGCTTGATTCTACCATATCTATCTAAAATAGCGGTATGCTCTCAAGTGTATGCACTTGTGTTTGGGGTCTGCAGCACATGGCAAAATGGTTCCTTTCGTTACACTTAGAACAGAGCTTTCCAAATGCCACACAACTTTGGGGGTCATTTTGCCTTCCACAATTGGTGAATAATTTATCACTTTCCTTACAAACGGAAAATTTTACCCTGTGTGGTGGCTTTCTTTCACACCTACTGTGTGGATGACCCCTTTTGGTGCTCTGCAGCCTGGGCCTTCACAGTTCCTGCTGCCCTATATATTTAGACAGTCTTTTCTAGGGACAAGACTCCCTCAGGCAATAGCCTTTCTTATAATGCAGTGTCTGCAATGCCACAAATAATCTGATCTCTAATCAGAGATTCTGTCAAGTTCCCAAAAGGACAGTTCGTACTCACACCCTTTAGTTCACTAACCTACTAATCTATACTTCCTTCTGTTGCCTGTGCACATCAAATCTGTGTCTTTCAAGGGGCTCATTCTTTTTTATCACTCAGTACTCCTCAAATTTGGACAGTATTATATTTAATTTTATTTCTTGACTTTTTTCAAAAGTAAAGGTGGTTACAAACAGCCAGGACTCTTCCTCCTCCTGCACCCAGCACAATATGCTAGAAGCCTGAAGATTTGACTCTGTCATTTTTCTCTGCTGCCCCTGTGGCTGCTAGTTACTACTCAAACCTTTGGCTCTATTGCCTGACATCGGAAGGGCAGGTAGGTGTTGTAAAACTTCCATGGCTAACTGTCCACTCACTTACTTACAGTGCCAGAAGATCATTTACTTAGAGGTCTTTGTCCTTCCACCTGGCTGCGTTGTCCACTGGCTCTCAGTTTTCAACTTCTGTCCCGGTGTGAAACTCAAATTCTTTCAAGTTCTTTCTTATTCACCGCTTCTATCACCAAAAGCTGCATTTAGTCCTGTCAAAGTTCTTCATCGAGATAAGAAACTTTTACATTGTATCTTGGTATTTATTCTTGGATTTAACCCTCCTCCCCCTCTAATTCCACTTTCCCCCAACATGCACAATAAGGAGAAAGAATGCTCATTTCACTCTATTTTCAAGGACACAGTTGTGTAAAATAGCACTTTGGGTAAAAATAAGTATAAAAAAAAAAACAAAGCTGTGGAGAAGTGGTCTGTAGGGCATAAGTAAAAACCAAATACAGCCTTTATAATGTGATACTCTCTCCCTGATCCCAGTTCATTAGAGAAAACCAATGATTTAAACTACCTAGCTAACCTCTTCCAAGGCTAAAGGATTATAAATCAGCCACGTGACTACCTGAAGGGATCAGGGAGTTTACCACTAGACTATGCTACAGAGCTGGGAAGCGAAGAAAGTTTCTATTATTGAATCATGCAGTAGACATTGGTGCTTGAAATTTCCACTTACACTACATTAGCTTCAGGCAGTTCATTTGCTAAAATAAAAGAAACAAAGTGTAAAATATTCACTGACTTGCTCAACAAAGCAATCAACGAGAGATTGCGCGAGTGATTCCTCTGCCATCACACTGCTGATAAATACCATTAGTACTTTAAAATTGTCACACCCATTCAGTTTAAATTTTAAAATATTAGTGGTATTTATCAGTCTGTCTATCCATCTCTCTTTATTTTGTCTGTCTCTCGTGCTTCTATTTTGTGTGAAATTTCAAGAGATGAATCCCATTTTCTATTAATTCAATGGCTGTCATCTTGCATTACATCATGCAGTCCAGATCACAACAATGAAATCTTAGGGTTTAAATTAATAATATTGCAACACATCACTTTGTAAAGTATTGTGCTCATGCGTATCTAGCCAGCTCAGGTACCTTGCCTTTAGTCTGAAGCCTTGGACTGGTAGCTTTGAGTGGAATTATACAAGTACAATTGCAAACAATCTATAATTGGTAACTGAATACTCAGACTTCATGGTGGATAGCATTAATTTAATATGGTGTTGAGATTTAACAAGATGTTTTTGCTTAAAAATAAAATAGTTGGGAAAAGCTTCAGGGAATACGAGATCTTTGTTCTCTGAGTGGCATTTTCCACACCTACAAATACATGCTGACAGATAACTGTATTGCATTACAATTGCCTTACATACAATGTCAGCATCTTGGAGCACCTCTGCATCATGGAACAGACTATAGATTTGGTTAACTATTAAAAGTTCAAATTTGATTTTATTGTAGCTGCTAATTCACAAGAGCCAAGAAGAAAAAATGAAAGGAAAGATTGGTGTGCAAGTAAATCATCAGAAATGCTACAAATTCAGGAAGGAATAAAACATTATGCCTAGAGGAAAATAACACACAAGATCAAAAATACATCCTATCCAACATTTACTGTTGTTAGTCAGGCATATCTCCTATTAGGTTTTGTCATGTAGAAACAAATCCACTAGTGGAAATCTACATTTTTATATTGCAAACATTTCTAAAGAAAGAATGAAAAAAAGAAAAAGAAAAATATAACCACAAGTTTGTCATTGGACACACAGAAACCTACAGTATATGAAACAGATGTGCAGAGAGGAGTGCCTACCTATTTTTTCCCCTTGCCTAAGAGCATATTTGCAGCTGCACGAATATTCATAAGACTTCATATATCTACAAACATATGAAGTAATTGGTAAACAGATATGCAGAGAATTTGTATATGGGATTCATTAAGGTGGTTGCCAATCGTCAAATTAGTTTCAGCCAAACCTGCTGAGCGTAAATGCAAATTTACCACCTTTGGAGCTGCCTCATTGTACAGCTATTGATTTATGTTTGAATGGGAGTTCAAAAAAAAAAGTTGTCTTTTGAAGCCTTGCTATCTGAGCATGGCTCCTTTGTCCAGGTGTCTTGGGGATCTCTTGCTGCAATTTTGATCTTTGTATTCCAAAAGCCTTGGAGAGTCAATTCAGGTAACTTAAAAGTGAGATATAATCAGAAAGGATTTGGAAATAAAGTCTTTGCCTTGTCACATTAATGCGGCCCTATCAAGTGGCAGTTTATCAAGAGGCAGCTCACAAGGTTTTAATGAGCATGCTGCCTGTTCTTGTACAATACTAATTAATCCCATTTTTTCACACTGGTGTGATTGCTTCATGAAACCCGCATTGTTTTATGCTCAGCAGCAAAGCGGGCTCTCACTGATTAAATCTCCTTTCCAGAGCTGGAGCCTGACAACTGAATTATACCTTGCTCAAAATAATAATGGGTATCAGCTAATAAATACGGTTTAACACACACAAAACTATGCAGCCAAAATCACACCACAAAATAGGAGTTTGACTTATAGGCACAGCAGTGTTTCATTAAACATCTGTATTATAATTCACTGGTTTTCCAACTGATGTAATAACTTAATTGATGAGAACAAAGACAAGCTTATTTATTCACCCAATTGCTTGCTTCTTGACTAACGTTTTTCCTTGGTGTTATTGTGGAAATAAATATGCAATATTCTTTTTATAGAAGTCTAATTTAGGCCCTTTTTTTCCCCTATTGAGAAGTCAACATCACAATCTGTTTCTGACAAGTTCTTGCTGCAGTGAAGCAGACCGCATTATGATAAGACAGCATTGTGTTGTTTACCCTAATGTTCAGACGTTCCAGCAAAGGTGAGGGAGGTGTGATGCTTCAGGCAGTTAATAATGAATAATTGTCTGCAAATTTACATTCCAGGGTTCAAAAAGCTTCTTTTTTCTTTTTCCCTCACCGTTCCCCCAAATGATTTAAAGCTTCTTCCATCTCAGCCAGGGAATGGATCACTACAAAGTGCTAATGAGTGGGAAGCTACTTCTTCTCTCTGTAAGACCAAGTCAAATTAGGGTTGTTATGGATACAAAATGATTTCCCTTTTTTTTTTTTTCCTCCTTGAAAAAAAATAAATAAAAGGTTTTTGATTGTTATCGGCAAACTCAAAGAGCCAGAACTTTGCCCTCCCTCACATTGTGTTTGCAGTATGTCCCAGTCTAAAATGATCAAAACCACTGGCTGCTATTCCTTGAGAGCCTATGAAGAAAACTGATTGCACTCACTGAAGGTTTTCCTCAGAAAGTGCTCCCTGCATCCAATAAAGCGGGAAAGCAATCATTAACCTTGGATTTAATATAGGTTTATATATGCATCTTTAGATGAACTGGGAGGACTTGTTTATCTTTCCTTTGTGTTGTAGAAATAGCACGTGGCATTTTACACTCAATCTAAAGAAAGTGGGTTGGATTTTCAAAAAGGGCATCGACCTAACCCTACTCCCACGTACATTAATGGCAATTTTAGTATGAACTTCAGTAACAGCATAATTAAATCAACTATGAATGCTTTTGCCACTGTTACCCCAGTCTTGCCCCGAAGCATTTTCAATCCAGAGAACATGAGGAGAAAAGATGGGGTCTAAAAGAAAAGAGTGTGACACGATGTTGGAGGAGGCAAGGGCATTTTGTGGTATCTTTTGTTGAACCACACATTGGACAAGCTTTTGGCCATAAAATAGCTCTTTCATCAGGTGATCTGACTGGGGGCGGGGAGCAGCAAGGAATAGGAGATGCTCTGTTTACCAGGGAAGCCCTTGGGGTAACTAGGACTAACGGCTACAAAGTGACCGAGAGCAGATTTAGGTTGGACATCAGTAAGAACTTCTTTATGGTAAGGGTCGACAGAATCCTGAATGGGCTTCCAAGGGAGGTGGTGCTCTCCCCAACCTTGGGGGTCTTTAAGAGGAGACTGGACAAGCACCTGGCTGGGGTCATCTGACCCCAGTGCTCTTTCCAGCCCAGGGCAGGGGGTCGAACTCAATGATCTATTTAGGTCTCTTCTGACCCTAACCATCTATGAATCTAGGATACCCAAAAGCCTTTTCAAATATCTTGCCTCTTGTATATGTCCTGGGCCAGTCCTGCTACTGACACAATGATGATAAATCTTGTTGACACCACAGTTTTCTTTGGACTGATTTTGCTTTTGGAGTGTCAGCTAAACTAACCAGTAATTTCCCTATGAACTAGTCGTGGGTTTATACATCTTTTGATGTTGATAAGGAGGAGAAGGTGGATACAATTAAGTGTGAGTTTGGGAAAAGGGGAAGGGACTGCTTGGCTAGTGGTATGAGACAGGAGGTGGAGAAAAATGCCCATAGATAGGTAGTTATGAGCTATTAGCCATGTAAGGTAATTAGTCCATGGAAAGCATTGTGCCCTTGGTGTACGAGGAAAGAGCTTGCGGTATTTTTTCTAGAATGAGTTTGTAATATTTTTTTTCTGGAACTCCCTTTCCTTCTCACTTGCTCTGATTTCACTCTCAATTCTTGTATTGCATTCATTTTGCTAGTTCTTTAGTCAGCCGGCCAAATCTTCATCCTACAGAAATCGGCGTAATTCCATGAGGTTATGACAGACCAGACCAGAATGACATGAACACAATACGTGTATAAGGCCTGAATGACATGAACACAGTCAAATCTAGTCATGCCAACTGTGGCACTTTACACAAGGAACAACGGAGACTTAGAATTAGTGAGCACTAAGTAAATATAAGAATTTACACTAATGCAAAATGAGAGTAAAATATGTCTAAGGTCTAATGAACCAGAACTGTTTTACTCCACATTAGTGCTCCATTTATAGAGATGCAAGACTTTGTAATTCATATTGTAGATCAAGCTATAATTAGCCCATGGCTGATCCTTGATCTCGCTATTTGAATGAATATTCCACATGGAATACATGTATTAGAAAAGTTAGCTCTGTTGTATATATTAGCAAAAGAGACTTCAGTCACATCTATATCCACTGAAAACATCCACTTCCAGCTGCACGAGACATACACTGCAACATGTATGCACACATGCAGCTCATTTATGCTTCTTTCAAATTTAGAGTCACACATTTTTGATCCAGATGCACAGATCCAAACTTCTTCAATATCCTCAGGGCATAAATCCTGGCGTTTGAGCCTGTACTTATTTAAAACAGCTTCTGCATTATTTCCCAATAATTTTGTTTAGAAAAATTTGTTTAGAAAACTTTCCTTCTTCTGCTAGAAAATCTAATTATTCAGTGACAGCAGTTGGCTGACTTGGGCACAACACAACATGTCAATTTTCAGTTGCTTACACAGTATCACAGAAACTGTTAGAAATTGTTTTGAAATCTGGCATACTTTTCAGTCATGCTAATTCCTACAAGTGAGCCAAACCTGATTATATTTGGCTCAGGCACAAACTACTTGGGGGGTGGAGGTGGGGGGGAGGACGAGGGAGAAGACAGGAACAAGATTCTCCCCCCAACAATTGTTCCTTATTGCAACAAAAATCATCCATATCTATCTGAGAACATTGACCAGTATCAATGCAGAAAACAATATGAATTTTTATTTTTAAAGCCTGCCCATAATATTCTGATCCATCATCTCACACTGTTTGGGGAATATTGACTACTTAGTGCTACACCTACTGTGAGACTATATTTGACATTATGTGGAATAGAGAGCATATTTTATAAAGCTGCGTATGACACCAAATGGGGGGTGTGGGGTTGAGTTTGTAGACATTATGAAGGACATAAGCAGCCCTCAAAACGATCACGGGGAATTGAAGAAGGTCTGAAATCAGGACGCTAGAATTCAATAAAGGTAAATGTGAATTGCTATACTTGGAAAGGAAAAATCAAAAGCACGAATACCAAATGGGGAATATGTACAAAAGCAGAAAAATGTGCATGTGTGAGGTGGGGGAAGAGACGGGGGTGGTTGGTCAAAGTGAATCACAAACTCAAATGCGCCAACCATGGGATGCTCCTGCAAAAAAAGCTGAATCTTATTCTGGGATAAATCAACAGGATTGTACATTGACATGTAAAAAACAGGAAGAAATAATTCCTTGGGTAAGGCCTCAGCTGGACTGCTGTCTTCAGTTTTGGTCACCATACTTTTAGAAATATGCAGATAAATATTACATCCTTTATGAAAGACAGGAGACAAACCAAAGAGAATCGAGAGGAGATTGAAAGCATGAGCCGTAAGCGAAGGGTTGAAGGAACTGGGCTTGCTAAGTCCGGAACAGAAAAGATCGGGGAGAGACGGGCAGTGCTCTTCCATCTTGTAAGATTGTTACAGCTGGATGCTGATCTTCGTGGGAGTGAGAACCACACAAGGGGAAGGACAAAAAGAAATCAAGGAAGATTTAGGCTGGATATCAGGAAATGTCTTCTAACCATTAGGGGATAAAACACCAGAATTGGATGACCTAAAATGTTTGTTCTCCCTTGCTGAAAGTTTAAAAACAACGTGCTGTTAATTTACCCAGGAAATTAATCCCTGCCATTGCATATACAGTCTGAGTACCTGCATTCAATTGATGAAGTCCAGAGTTAGTCGTTATAGATATGTGCCTCCTCTTGGTAACTGAGACAGTGTTAAATTAGATACAAAAGTGCTGCTGAAAAAAAACTCTCCACATCCCCCCTTTTCTTTTTCCTTTTACTCTGACAGCACAATGCAACTCCCATGGAAGACTCCTGTTGGCATCAATAAGAGTGAGCTGAACTCTGAACCATCTTTAAAGTTCTAATTTAATTCTGTTCATTCATCCTTTATAGTTTAGCCACAGGACAACTGCTAAAAGACAAACAGACAGACAGACTGACAGACGTGCATGATGCATTTGATGGACAGGTGAGAAAAAAAGGAAAGGCTAGAAAGGGATCCTTTTAGCTAATGGACTCAAATCTATAATTCTGCACCTGTCAACAAGATAGTTCTGTGAACATGTTACAACTGTGCAGCGCAGCTCAGTCCAAATCTTTAAGGCTTCTGTTCTGCAAAGTGAACAAGATTTCCTCAGGATGGAAAGAGTGCCCATGATATTCCTCAGGACAACTCTCAGGATCTGCCTGTGTTTTCTTGAAACTTGCAGACTGGAGGAGACAGACTACTTAAATGGATGGTCTTATTTACACAAAACGTGGTCCCATTTGTGGCCCAATTTAAATTGCATTTTCCAGATGAGAATTAGAGTGTTTACCAAAAAGAAAATGTAAATAATTTATTAGCCACATTTTCAAAGGTCCAGGCAAATAGCATGCCAGATATAAAAACTATGCCTCTAGTAACCCTTCTGAACATGGCATTGTTAAACACAAGCAGGCCTCTCCTACTGCATTTCCACTTACGTATGCTTTTATATCCAAATATTTTAAATATTTTATAAATGAGATCATTATCATCTTCATAGTGCAGATATAGACTTGAAGTACAGACACATACTGATGTGCCCTCTTTCATATACTGAACCAATATCAAAGTAAGAAACAGAAATCCAGTCATCCTCATTCCTGTCCTCCCTGTCAATTGTTGGATCCTGCTACCTCCGAGTGGTAGGTAGCTGCTCGGGTGGGCAATGCTTCTACCTAGAAATGCACTTTGAGGAACCTAACATTTTGAGCACGATCACCTTATTAAGCCTGAGGTCACATGACAGAAGAGTTTTAGTAGAACTTAAAAAAAGGGAAATATTTTCCAAGTTACAATAAAAGTATTAGCAGAAGTTTACTTGGCAGAATTATTTTTTTTACCCCTGCCTCCTCCAGAAGAGGGTGCTGGCCAGGAAACATAAGGCAAACGGTGAAAGCAGATTAAAGGAGCTTGGCTGGTTCAGTTTAGCAAAATGGAGTTTGAGACCGGATATAATCACCTTTTTACAATGAGAGCTTTTTTACTGCAAAACACTGCACTGGGTTAAAAGATTTCTAACTATCAGAAGAGTCAAGTTTTGGAACGGTCTTTGAATCAAAGTAATAAAGGAAAAGAACACGAATTGTTTTAAGACTGACCTGGGTACATTTATAGAAGGGGTAGTATGGTAGGATGGTTCTGCTTCAAGAAGCAGCACGTGACATGGACAACATTTGTTCACGTTTTTGTTTTACATTGCTTGCCTTGTTTAATGACAGAATAGCTATACATTAATGCAGTAGTTAGGCTTAATTCTTCACTTTTTCACCTGGTTTACGTCCTTGGAGTTGTGCTGTTATAAAACCAGAATTACGTTAATGTGATACTAGTATACAGAAATGGAGGACCAAACTCACGGGCTTATAGATTGGCAGCAAACCCAGCACAGGTGATTCAGTCCAAGTTGCATGACAAGTGCACCGAGTCACACAGGGCTTTTATGACAAACTCCACAATTATAACCGGATCAAGGACTATTTATTCAGTTCCCATGATCATTCAATCCCTGGACACTTTTAAGTCTTCCAAGAACAGTGTGATATGAGGTGCTGGTGTGATCACAGCTATTTGTCCCTTGGAGACTGGACTAAGGTCACCCAGTCATTTTTCTTGCTCACTCATCAACTGTTGGATGGCTACAACTTCCATCACCATCAATCTGAGCAGGATTCAGATAAATAAATCTCATGGTGAGACTCATATGAGGAAAGAGAGTCTAGCTTTTGGAGTTCAAATGTGGGATCTGGGATATAAAACTCCAGTTCTTCATTTTCCAGCTGAGGTGCTTGTGGGTTGCTTGTAGTAATATCTCCAGATTTCCATTCTTTATTTGTTAAATGGGGAGAATAATATTTCCCTACTATGCAGAGATGTACAAAAATATTTTTTCCAATGGTTGCCAGCTGCTCACATGCTATAATGATGAGGTCATACGATTAGGAAGACAGACCTGGTGAGTTGCATGGTTTCTAGAAAAGTGATCTGTTGACAATCCTCTACAAAACAACTGGTAGGTCTGCATTACTTGTGTTAGGGTGCAAAGTGGAAGTTAGGGTGGATACCTCCTTGTAGGAGAAATTACTCCGGGATGTGAATCCAGAGTCAGACCATGCATGCAGATATAAAGGGCCAGAGGATGGTTTCTCCAAGGTGCCCCTCATCTGAGGACTGCCAACCAGCCCCCACAGAAGCTCATGCCCCCCCACGGCACAGCAGTTCCCCACACATTACCTTGGTGTGACTAGGCCCTGAAGCAGCCCCATGTATAAGAGGTGCTGCTTCAAGAGTTGGCTGCACATCTACTAAACCTACCTACTCCGTCAGTAAAGATCAGCAGATGAACTTTTTAAAAGGCTGGGGCGGTATTCAGACTGGAGATTGGGGCCACTCTGTTGTGTGGCCAGTTAATATACTCCAGAGACAAGAAGTTTCTTTGAATTGACCAAAAACACAAAATAACTCGGAAAAATATTTGGGGGAAAAAACCAAAAACCAAAAACCTAAATATGTATTTTTAAAAAATTACAGCCCTGGTGATGACAGCGTCCCTTCCACCTGTTCTTCAAGAAAGTGCTTTATTCCTAGTTAAATGTCATGATGACCTGGGTAAAGACACATCGCAAATAAGATATGGTAATGACAGGGCTCCAACCTGTACTGAGTAGGCCTTAATTTAAGATATATACTCAACCTGCGTTGTTAGCCCTTCTCCATTTTTATAGAAGGCTTGAACTATATCTAGTACCCTGACATTAGGACCCAGTGGGTTTGATACCTTTTTTTTTCTATTTCCTGTCCTCTATCTCAGAAACAGAAGCTGCCAACTGCCCCCATTTTACCTGCAAAATATTAGCATAAGTAGGAAAAGAGGGAAGACAAAAACTCGCCTTAATAGAGGTTGATATGTGACTTTGCATAGCACTTTGAATGTTATTAAGTGTTTGAATTTCTTCCTGTGTCTTTTTAGCCTAGATGACTGTCTGTCTCTTTCACTGACAGCCTCTGCAGGACCAAATTGACAGCTCTTTAAAGCAGTCTGACGAAAAGCAGCATTAATTAAGTCATTGCCGGACTGTAATTGTGTTAAGAAGTAAAAATCTAATATGAGAAAAGGTTAGTGAGTCCTCTCTTGTGTCAGATTTTCTACTCTCTATGAATATTAATGTCCTTAATGAAGACAATCTTTGCCTCATCAAGCCGTTGTTCTGCATTCAGGTGCCAAATCCCTGCACCATTGATTTGTTTTTAAAGAACAAATATGTCAGGGGAGAGTGACTGTCCTGTTTCTTATCAACATCATAGAGAATGCTTTTGTATTCCTGGAAAGAGTTTATAGATTTTGTGCGCCGTGTACAAGCAGCTTCTGTGATGGCAGAGAAGTGGTGGGGAGGGGAGTAAAGCTGCGATGAGGTAAACTAGTTTAAAGTCATTGAATAGGCGCGTTATGTTTTACCGTGTTGCGCGTGTGTGCCTGTACGTGCGCATGCATGCATGAGCGTGCGCAAGCAATACCCATATATTAAGAGGGTTAGGATCAGCAGTTTTAATGATAAAATATGAATTATCTCCAGAAAGAGTCCTGCAGTTTAAGCACTGAAATGAAGAGCTCAGTGATAAGCTGATCATCCCTTGCTGATTATCCCTCCCCCCTCCTCCTCCTCCTGATAGAGCAGATAATGATGATGGCGCTGATGAGTGATGATCCTTTTTAAATAGGTTGGAGGCCCTTAGGAGTCTAACTCTGGTGAGCAATGTTCTGCGCACTTCTTTCTCTTCCTTCTGCTGCCCCATCCCCCAGCCCCTCGCTTCCTACGCTCCTCAAACAAGTCTCAACCGTGAATCAGTTTTCCATTATTAGTTATTAAGATATTTGTGATAATTCTGACTCGAAATTGTTAATTAGCTTCCAGCAAGACCCGAGACGTGTGGTTAGGGTTTGGACGGCCGAGGACTGAAGAAGCAGTACTATGCTGCTGACTCCTAGGATGCAAGCCAGATTGAATGCGACTCATTTACTGCAATTCAGGTTATACAGCAGACACAAGAGAATATTTAAGTTGGGATTCCCCCACCCCCAAGGAGAAACTCCAGGAACAAGACAAATTTAGGGTAAAAAAAATAGGATGAGTTTTATGTTTTCTCATTTCAAATGAGACATAATTCTAAAAAAAGGAGGCAAACTTCAAACAGCAGCTCTTTACTCTATTGAGGGAACGGGGCAGGCACCCTGTCTCTTCATAAAATGAACCAAAAACCTTAATTTCATCCAGGTTAAGTCTAGAACCACACATTATTTTTAAGTTGCCTTATTGGTAGCACCAAAACGTGGTGTAGTGGGCACTATACAAACATGTGGAGAAGCAGTCTTTGCCCTGAAATGTTTAAGGTGAAAGCTCAGCACAGATGACAGCAGTTCCTCCGAGGACGAAAAAATACTAATGTAAGTGGAGATGGTACTCATGGAAATAAAGGCCTGGTGGAGTGAAGTTTAATTCAGTGCATTCTGCCCCTCAATCTCCTTGGACTCCACCAGTGCACCATGCTCCTGAGCAATACCCCATGCCCCTGCTCATCAAACGCTAGGACGTTGTGACCTTTCTCTAACTCCCAGCCATTGTTTCTTGCCTTGTTTTCATTGGAAATTCTTTTCCCCCTGGTTAGCAACTCATTTCTAATGACCACCATCATATTTTAATCTCTAAGGCTAAGAGATTAATTCAGCCTTCACGCACGTGTACTCTGTGCTCTGAGTAGTGACATCAAAGAAAGGGCCAACTGTGGCCATGTTTTTTTTTCCCTTTCTTCTTATGCAGTAAAGATACCAGGCAGCTGCAACCTGTATAGAGATAATACGTTCTTCCCATGTAAGTAACCGAATAGTCTCTTCTTTTACTACATGTTTCATGGTAGGTCTGATCCATTGCCAAATACTGAAACACATTTGTGCCCTACTATTAATCCAGCCTCCTGATGCGTAGTAGCTTGACTAAATTTCTGTTAAGGATAGTCTTGCAAAAAGCAGCACCACCCCCGGAGTTGAAATATATAAATATATAACATTCCTGTCTAATACAGTACATCAGTGATTCTCAGCCTTTTTAGATTCAAGGCAAGATAGACTTGAGGCACCCCTCAGAAAATATCAAGAAACAAATGAAAAGTCAGAACTGACTACAGACAAATAGAGCAAGTGAGAATGTTTTGAAGACTGTGGATTGCTATTTGAAATCTCTGGGTTCATCGTGTGAATCATGTTTGCACACCTAACACTGCTAACATTATGAGGCACCCAGAGGCACCCTTGAAAGGATCTCAAGGCACCTGGTGCCCTGGTTAAGAAGCACTGCAATGTCTTGGAAAACCAGTTTATTGGAGATGGGCATCCCTGTCTGGTTTTCACACACATACACATTCTGGGATCTCATGAATGATTTTCTTGAATTTCTTAGAATAGAAAAACATAATTAAAAGTACAATTTGGGCATATTTGAGAATAGAAAATAGTGGCAGAGCGGAATACAATTACAGATGTCTATTTATTTGTACTTTTATCTGTTATCCAATCGAAAAAATAAAACTGAATGCCATATTCTCATCTCAGTGTAAATTTAACGATGGAAAAAAGTCAACAATAACTCGGTTGACTTGACTGGAGTTATGTTTTAGTGATCATAAAAAATTAATACACAGCAGTTGACACGCGACAACCATATGCTGTCTTAATACTATTAAGGCAATTGGTCAAAAATGTAATTTTACCTGCTCCACACATCTTGAAAATTGCCAGATGCCCAAGTCTTTTGTAGGCAGGCACAAAGGGAAAATCTTTCTTTGGAATATTTGAAACTATATAAATAAAAGCACACACCACCAGTATCTAATCACCATTGCCTTCCTTCAAATTCAGAGCAAAATCCTTGGAAATAAAAAGGATTTACTCTAGGCTTATGTTGTAGATCAGGGAGAGGTGTTGATATTTAGTTGGAGAACCACTAGGTTTTACTATACATCTGTCTCTGATGCACAACGAGAGAGTTGGATGTTTTTCTAACTTATCTTTCTCAGCTCTTTTCCACCCCACTTCTGGAGAAGCAGAGAATATCATTTGTAGCTTTGATCCCCGGAGAAGATTTTTTTTTTAGTCAACGTGCATTAAATTGATCAATCTAAGATTACTCCATTATCTTTATCAGCTGCTCTCCTCCCAAGCCCCAAACAGACCTATACACAAGATGCGCAGTTAATAGGAGGGTGTTCGAAGGAAGCCATATTCTGGGGAAGGGAACCCGTTTACTTCCTAGAAATTGGTGTGGGATTATCAAAGCTCTCTGTGTTGATCCGACTTCGCTCCCATTGATGTTGACAAGGAAAGTCCCATTCATTTCAGTGAGAACAACTGTAAGCACTCGTGCCTAGCTCAAGTTCCAAAATCAGATGGTATATCTTTCCGCCCCTTCCCTCCTGGGTAGCGAGCTATGCTTTCCTTGGGCTGTAAGCCAACAACCAGAAGTTGGGAATGAGTCACTTTCCGTAACTGCCACAGAAACCTGTCATTCCCATTGCACTGCTCGCATGCCTCTTGCTCTCCAGGATTTTTGCCACTGCTGTGGTAGGGAAGCAGCGAGAGGGAATAGAGAAGAAAAACTTCCAAAGCAGCTGTCTCCACTGGAACCACTTGATCCCAAACTGAGTTTTGCTACTTAAATTTAACCCTGTACCTTATCAGCTCATTTCTTCAAGCCTGGTTCTCTCGTCACTGATTTAAGCAGGTAGAAAAATAGGCCTGAGCCTGAGAGAGGTCTTCTCCAGCTTACTTCTCTATGCAGGCTTAGCTTTTAACTGCTGGCGACTGAGACCCTAAAGCAAGGCTTCAGCTATAAGCGGGTCAACATGATTCTGAGCTAGCAATTCCCAGAGTTTTTTGCTAAAGAGTTTCCTATCCCTCCCTCTAGCTCACTTTAGACAGACACTGAGCGTGTTTTCTTGCTGAGTTGGAACTAATGAGATGCACGTGACCCGGCTTCGTGGAAGTCAGCAGAATAACTCCACATAAGATCATAAAGACTGACATCTTGTCACAGAGGCTTTGTGGTTAAAGGATTAGATGCGAAACACCCAGTCTCTGTAGAACAAACTGGTTCAAATTCCAGGGGGATAAATACTGCCCTATACCTAGACCTTTAAAACCAACACATTCTTGCTGTTCATGAGGATATTAAAATGCCAAGGACTGTCAGAGCTACATCAGAGATCAGTGCAGGACCTCTAGCCACTATTTCTTATCCTGACACTGTTACATTAGGTAGTGTGTTGGTTTGGTGTTGCACCCTACCCTGATGTGGATGTATACCATGTATTCAATACACATGAATGAATAGTTTCAAGTATATATCACTGGGTCTCAGTCATCTCCTCCTGTCCTATAAGACCACTGTAATTCAGCCCCCACTGACTAGCACTAAAAGCAGGTTGCCCATTTATACTTGAAACTTTCCCACAATAAATCAAAGTAAAAAATAAAGGTGGTTAACAGTGCTTGCTGCTTTAGGTTTATCAGATAACCTCAACACAGTCAGGAGTGCGTGATCCTGTCCCAGGCCTTCTCAGTCTGGCTCCACATGAAGCACGTGGGGCACCTTCGTCTGGCTGTGGCAGCCTGCATGCACCTCCCCTGTGAGCCCCTCAGGTAAGCTACAGCAGGACAACAGCGGTTCTCAAACAGGGAACGAGCAAAATAGAAAACGTGACTGGGGTCTGAATCTAAAAAGTCTGAAGTTAAATCTGAATCCAAAAACTGCTTATTTAGAGCCTGGTGCAACTACAGTGAGGATCTTTTTCTCCTCTCCAGCTAGATTACAACAATTGAGCCCTCAAGTCAAACAAGAGGGGAGAGAAAAAAAAAATCAACTTCATAGTAACTTTCAGTACATCCTTGAGTTACTTGGGGTAAACAGAGCAGAAAAGCATTGTCACCACTCTACTTTTACCTGAGTAATCCAAATGGGAAAATTGTAGATGGCTGGAAGTATACAGATCTGACTTTTTTTTTTTCTCCTTAAGCAAGGAATTACATAAATCATTTTTAATTTTTTTTTTTTTTAATTTTTGTTACGAGAGGAAACCATCAAGAACACCTGGCAAACTGTGGTGTTCAGGCTTCTTTCCTACTTTGTTCTGTGCATGCTTCCCATCCCGTCCCTACACACAATATAGGCCACACGTACATCTGATATTTGGTGCTGCATTTTGCTGAGGACCAGCTATCGGCAGTCAGGCAGATGAAGTTCAAGCTTTGTGAACAGAAGAGAGATAATTCAGAGCCTTCTTATTACTGCTGATCTCTGAGCTGTGCGGCGATCACAGCTCTTGGATTGCATTTGTGCCTCAAGTTTTCAAAACTAGTTCTTGTGTACACAATGTTGTTAGCTTGATGCAGCAAAACACTGCATGAGTTTTTGCGTTATTCCCTTGCTCCCTACCACCACGACCACCAAACCACCCTAAAGCACCACCCCCCAAAGAAACAACCCACAAAACCCCCCTAAAATAACAAGCAACTACCAACGTGAAACAGAATTGCTGGATTTTCTATAGTGAACTGCAGGAGTATGAAATCAAGAGACTTACTGAGAAATTATGTATACGTCACTACATTTTCCAAACCTCAGGGTTGGGGTGGGAATCCTGTGTTTTGTAAATGCTCTTCGTGCCTGCATTTTTGTTCCCTCAGGTGAAATGTGGTAGAGGTCCGAGTACCTCTGCCTCTCTAACAATCTGTTTGCAGGCATAAAACAAGTAGCAAGAAGTGCAAGGATTTAGGACTCTCCCCTCATAATTGAGGCTTCAGCATTCACCCTGTAAGACCCTAGCATCCCCTGTTTATTTTTTCACTCATGTAAAGTATTGAACTTGATCTGCAGCAAAAAGGGTTTTCTTGGATTCTTGTTAATTTTAAGCGGTTGAGAGAGAAACATATAACTGTGCTGGAAGACCAGCTTAGACTGCATTGCCTTTAGCCTAATCTCCTATAGTTCTGCAGATCGCAGCTGCAGCAATAACATAAGACGTCTACTTCCATTCCATCCCATAAATTTGCCCCAAATCTGTCCCAGGGAGCTTACTCCTATGGGTAAAGAGTATATTATGGATGCTAGCACAATAAATGGGGTGTTCGGTAAAAGACAAGAGAAATTTAAGACGTGTGTAAATGAACCTAGCTACAGGATTGACCTGGCTTCTTCTCTCCAATTAAATTAATTGGGAGTTTTGGTTTACTTAGCGCTTTTCATCCATAGATCTAAAAGCACTTTATAAGGGAATGTAAATGTCAATATCCTCATCTTATAGATGAGGAGAAGAGGGCACAGTGAGGTTATGCGAGCAACCCCTCATCTACAACTAGGTGGCATATCCAGGAACAGAAAGCAAGTCTCCTTATTCCCACTTTGATGCCTAGATCCATCAGCGCATTGTCAGTCTCAGGACCACTTGACATAAGGGCCTTGGCAATTTTTTAAGTTCACATACTGAATTTGTCCCTTTTTACAAGGAAGGTTCCTGCATACCCTATCTGTAAAGCTACTGAGAACTGTTGGGGTAAAAGGGTGCCATTTGGACAGTTTTTTCTTCTATAGTTTTGTACTTAAAAATGAAAAAAGCTGCCAGTTATCTATTTAGTAACAACTGTTGAAAGAAAACATTTCATCATTTTTCCCCCATTAAGAAAGGGTTTTTTTTTTGTTTTGTTTTAATTCCAGACATCCCAACAAGATGCTATAATTTTAAATACATATTTGTTTTAGTCTATGGTTGCAATTTTCAACCCTGAAGTCAGACATCTAAATCTATATTTAGGCATCTTGACAAAAGCCTTGTGATTCTCAGAAAAGCTCATCACCTACAGCTCCAAATGACATGAATTGGAGCTGCCGGCACTTGGCACTTTTGAAAGATCATGCTACTTTTGTCTGCGAGCCTAAATAGATCTTCCGATGCCTAATCTTAACATAAGAAATTTTATATTCTTCAAGCTGTTATGTCAGGAGACTCAACTGTGGTCTTCCTTTGACTGTAGTGGTGCTTCTCATGGGACCCGAGATTACTTAGAGGTGGGGCAAGAGTCTGATAGGGGGTCTGAAGTTTGAGAAGCTGGGCCTATTTTCAACTTTTTAAAAATGTATTTATTCATCTAGTTCAAGCATTTTCTTTTGCTATTTCCTTCCGTGTAGCTAAGGCACATGCATAGCCCCAATCACCATCCAAAATGCTAGATGCTCTGTAACAATTTACTTTCACAGTAGCCCTGTGGGGCAGGAAGTTTCTATTACCCAAAAGTGCCCAAAGTGTCAAACTGAGGCACATGAAGCTTGGCTGACTTGTCAAAGGCCATATGAAATTGTACTGGAGAAACGAGATCTCAAGACCGAGGCTAGTGTCCAAACCATTGAAGAGCTTTCTCCCTATTCCCTGCAACTACTGCACACCTTCATAACTCCTGGATAGAAAGACCAAGTTTTTTTTATGGTAGGTTATAGCAGGAACACTAAGTACATTCCCATATATGAGCCCTGACCCACAGTCTAACTGCAAGGAGAGTTTTCATTCTTCTTGAGATATGTTACTTTTTAGGCTGTTTTAGGTTTGGTTAAGCTATTTTGAATTGTTTTTCACTTGTGCTGCCCACACCCTAGTGACATGCAATGGCAATCAATGCTTTTCAAAAGTCTCAATAGGAGATTTTGCTCCAAAGATAAATAAAGGATAATACAATATGGAACAGAGCTTAATCTATCACACTGAGTCTCAGCCTCGGGATAAAATGAATCTAAAAATGATTCATCTGGAAACCCACAGTTAAGAGAGACCAGATTTTAGAAAAATCATGTTATTCACGCACTGGCAAGCTGCATTTGATCATATTCCAATCCAAATTCATTGGGTCAACCCATCAATAACAACTACATTACGAAGTGGAGGTCTGGATATCCCATTGCTACCCTCCATATTGAGATTCCATCAAAAGGCTGGAGAAAAAAGGTCTCTGGGATATTTAAAACAGGGACTCAGTATTTCATATGTCACCCAACCCTGAAGGAAAGGAGGAAAAGTGAAATTTGGATCTGGAGAAATAATCACTATTTTTTTAAATAGAGCTCCAGAATTGGACTTACAGATACTTGCAACATTCCCTCATCCCTATCCTAGTCTCTCAAAACAGAGGCACTATTGAACTCTGAGCAACATAAAAGGTCTTCTTACTAATCTGAGGCAAAAGACAGGTCTCCTATATATTTCTCTAAAAAAAATAAAGCTGCACAACCAGCTGTCCTGAAACATTTGACTTCTGAATTCTTGAAGGGCAGATTTCCTTATTCTTTTGCTAAGCACTCTGTGAATAATACCTCTGTGATATTTCAAGACTTCAGTATAGTGCATGACTCATGAATTCTGTAGTAAATAGGCCAGACTTGCAGCTTCAGGTATTTTTAACCTCCTAAGCAGAAAAGTGGAATATTTAGGATAAGAAAAGAACATGAATTTAACAATAAAAATAGAAGAACCACTTGGTATATAGCACTTGGGTAACCCTCCGGGATAGAGTTACATGGATTACCATATGTTCTTTTCCAAGCAATATGAAAAATGAAGACAAAATATTCTTTATGAAATTCTTTATGGTGTGGAGAGCACTGATTCAAAGCTGGAACTAAAATAAATATGATACCTTCTGAGCACTAGTCTGAGACACCGGTGACCTATCAATTTCTCAATCGGAGTAAAAGAGAACTAGAGGATGACAGTCCTTTCCCAGCAGAACAGCTGATATATGGTGAGCAGCAGTAGTTCTGTCCCTGATTATTAATTGTGACTAATATAAAGTAAGCAGATGCTGGAAATGCCTGGGGCTAATTTTGAAATCAGGAGGTCTCATCTTACCTGTCGTAGCCTAGATGGAGACTGGGATGATGAAGGTCTACAGGGAGGGTGTGTGGGGTAGTGGTTAGAACACAAGAGCAAGCAGGAGCTTTCTTCCACTCTGTACTTTCTCTGGCAGTAATCCACTGGGTAATCCTGAGAAAATTACTTGAGCTCTCAGGGTGAGAGGATTTCATCCTAAAGAGGATGAAATCCTCTTTAGGTCAGGTCAAAAGTCTAAAGCAGTCCAAGGAGCAGTGAAAGCCCCGGATCCTGAGTAGGAACCCAGACGACAGCCACAAGGTTACCTACTCTAGACCATCAACATAAAGACCTGCAAGGGATGAGGTGTTGAGGTCATGTGTGCGTGCAGGGATGCATGTAAGGGAGAAGGCTAAAACATGCAGCGCTGCAGGAGTCTGGTGCAACGCTGCAACCTATAAGGCAGCCCAGGCAAGTTGCTGTTACTTTGACAGGCTCTCAGGGGCTGTTTGAATTACTCAGGGAAGCTGCAGGGCAATCCAGAAATCAGAGCGTCACAAAAGCCACAGAGGACTAGCACACATCCTCACTCAGGGTGCTTTTATTTGGACTGTAGACCAAGATTTTTAGAAACAGAAGGGGTTTAAGTGTTCAGCTCCCATTGAGTTTGCTAGGGTTTGGGCAGCTGACCCCCACCCCCCAGCAGGTTTTTCTGAAAATCCTGCCTGTAATCATTTTCACGTCCTTGTTCTTACTAATTAGCACAATCCTCCTGCATGTGACTTTACAACATGGCAGAGGATTGTCCTGAAGATACAGGAGGAAAAATTATCATATTGAAATTTGATTTAAAGGAAGGAAAAAGAAAAACATTTCTGTTCATATTAGGTTTTGTAAAACCATTTTGGTTTCTGAAAAGACTAATGTTTAAGCCTAAACTAAGTAGACAGTTATCCTTTAAGTCCATATCTTCCAGTACATTTTACTATTCTATTCTTTTAGGGCAAGTTGAGTTCTTTCACCTTCCAAAGTTCTTGATGGTTTCCCTCCTGCCCCTCTCTCCCCACATATATTTAAACTATACAGTATTGCTGTGAGCAAAGATAACTGTAGAAATGTCCTCAAACTTCAGCCCACATTACCAGCCCAGAAACTCCTCTCTCAATTTCTATTAAACATCTATTCGTACTCTTTCACTGGGCCAGTCTCTGTTGAGAAATCTAGTTTAAGCTGCCTAGCAGGCTTAAAGAGGAAGATCTATTAATTTAATCATTTATATGAATCATGTCTAAATGATCTCAGCAGAGAAAATGTGTTAGCCATTTAAATCCCATCATTACATATTATATAATAATTACCACTAATTCTAGTTTGGATGGGCCACGATATTGCTTTACATACCTAATATATTCAGAACATCCACCTAACCAAGCTCAGTCTTTTTGTGACCTTTGAGTTTATGCTTGCCACTTGGTTATGAACACTGGACAGGTATTCCAATAAATTAGATATGCAACCCGCACACACACACACACACTTCCATGCCCAACTGGCACGTACAATTGCTCAAATTATTTTTAGTTATTTATTTATTTTTAAAGAGTGCAAGCTCTTTTCTTTTTTGGCTGTGTTGGGATATTATGATAACCTAAACAATAATAAATATTAAGTTCTTCCAATCTTCTAATTTCTGTGAATAATACTTAATAGTCCCCACCCAGAAGAGCTTCAGTTAACAACTGAATACCTAGGGGTCTTGAACCTGATTTAGGGTAAGTACAGACATTAAAAATGCCCCTGGTGGAAGTGCTCTAGCTATTGCACTTTACTTAAAGCTCTATGGGCGCTTTAACACACGCTCTGGAGGTGTGGTGTGGTGTGGAGGGGTGCGCCTTAATTAGAGTGACTTTGAGAGCCACTCTAAATAAAAAGTGATGTAGCATCTTGTGTATCAGTATCCCCGTGCTTCAAACTGGTGGCGGGGTACTTGAGGTAAAGCTCGTCGAATGAGCTTTGGTTCAAGTGCCCCCACCATTAGTTTGAACTGCAGGGATGCTGATGCAAGAGCCATAGAGTCTGACTGAAGCACGCTCCAGCAGACTCAATTAATCAAGTCTGCTCCGATGCAGCATAAGTATAGCGCAAGGGTAGGCAATGTTTTTTGGCTGGAGTGCCAAAAAACCCACAATGTCTATCGAAAAAGGTGCCGGAGTGCCAACATGCCGGAGCCCGAAGCAGGTGTTTGCAGCCTCCCAGCTGCAGCCAGCCCATGGAGCCCAGTTTGCTTGAAGCAGGGCTTGCAGCCTCCTAGCTGCCTGCTGGCAGCAGCCTGGGCTCCGTGGCTGGCAGTCGCTGCTTAGAACCTGAGCTGGTGGAGGTGTGCCAAGCAAAATGGCCTTGTGTGTCATACTCGGCACACGTGCCGGGGGTTGCTGACCCCTGGTATAGTGTGTCAGAGCGGCCTCCTGGCATGTCTACAGGCACCCAAAAAGTTAAAGGGTGAGTAAGTTCATGCCCCCTCCAGCCGCTGTTACAGTAGCCAGCTGGGGGATAGGGTGGAAGGCGTTGGAGCCTGCCCACTGGCCCCTGGGGGCACTTGCACACTCCTCCCCAGAGGCTGCCAGAGTGGCCCCTTTCCACACACAAGCTCCCCCACCCCAGCTGGCCACTGTAACAGCGGCTGGAGGAGGCAGGACCCCAGACTCCTTCCCCTTGGAGGCCCCGAGCCAGGCAGAAGCATGACAAAGGTTTAGGGCAGCTGTTGGGAAAGAGACCTCCCTCCTTTCCCAGCCAGCTGCAGCTCACAGCTGGCTAGAGGGAGGAGGTGGGGCTGGGATCAGAGGCTATCACCGGCTGTGGTGAGTGACAGCTGAGGGGCTGGGGCCAGGGCCATCCTGGCACTTGTACAGAGCAAATGAGCCTTGCACAAGACCACCTGGGATGGCAGTGATCATACTCTAAATTAACTCTCAATAGGACCTGACACAGATAAAGCACTCTAACAGACAGGTAGTAGACTCATCCATCAAGGGTTAGAGTGGGATCCACCATTTTTAAAGTGCTCTAAGAGTCATGCATGTCTGTTTAGCTATGGCTTTAGAGCACTTTTATGTGCTTAAAGTATAATAGGTGTAATGTCTGTACATAGCCTTAGTTGCTACTAGGTACTACTCTGACTAACAGGCCCTCTTGTACCCTGTAATTTTTAGTCTACTGAATAAACCAGCTGCAAGGCTGGGACCCACTGGGGAAAAGTAATTGTCATGAGACCATTGGAAAACAGTATTACTTAGTGAACCACAGATAGGTATAAAAAGCAGTGTGCAGACACAGGATATGTGAATGTGCTGCTGGTCACCACTGTGAACAGCTGACATCTCAGTGGGATCATAACTCTCTACTTGTTGTAGAGTCATCAGGTGCGCTCCAGCTGGTTTGGGAAGAAACTACGGCACTATAGAAACAACAGTCTAGAGCGGTTACTCTCAGAGAGTTCATTTTCTCCAGCAGAGCCCAAACAAACCTGAGTTTTGGCTGTGAGGGAAGCAGACCTGTGCTTCTGTTAAACTGGGAATTAGGGAAAGGCTTCGAATTTAGTCACTCAGGTAATTCTCCCTTTCATCCTCTTTTCCCCCATCTTCGTATGAACACATCTGCCTCCACATAAGCCACACCCACGCTCTCCCTTTCTCTCTTCCCTAAATAAGTCTATTGAAAACAGTTACACTAGCAATTAATTACAGAAAAGTGCAAATTACACCTCCATCTCACTTATACATCCCAGAGGTCCAATCCATCCCAGGTGCAAGCCCTTAGAACTCAATGGCAAGATAAATTTGGCCCCAGCAGGTGACTGGTTTGGGGTTTTTTTGCACCTAAATCATTACACCACCCTTTCCACAGCTGATGAATTGAACCCCTTGTGTTCTATTTGTAACCATAATTAGTATTCATTTTGCAAACTTAAAGTTCACCCTTGATACAGGACTGAGCCTAATGTTAATCACTGCAGTGTCTTACTGCCTTTGACTCTGATCTGTCAGGTTTGCATTACTTGTTCCATACCTAATTTTTTGCCCTTACCAGCCAACTAGCACCTCAACATCACACTGTGTCAGAATTAGAAACTTTTGACAGATCTGTAATCATCTAGTTCTCATCAGCTCTATGCATGTTAGTCACTTCATTTCCACATTCTAACAGTTAATATGCCTTAATTTCTCTCACTTTGTGAATATTTAATTCCTCCCTTTTCAACATCATTTTTAGGTTGTGTGAATCATTTTCAAAGCCTTTGCTATTCTCCCTCCACTATCATCTGCATATTTTATGAAATGGCACGGTTGAATCTCTGAGGGCTCTTGATAAAAATGAAACTGGCAGGCTGCTCATTAGTTGTTTACCTGGAGCTGTGTGAATCCCCTAGAATAGTGGGTTCCCATTTGGATTAGAATTAGGATAGTCTGACACATAAGAAACTAAACCTTTCCTGGTTACAGCTGATTTTTTTTCTTCTTTCTACTCCAATTAATACCTTTCCTTGCAATGTTGCATCCTTCTGACCAACCCATTAGTAGTTCTGTAGCAGGTATCTTGGCATCCAAAACAACTGGTTTATTAAAGGTGAGAGCAAAAAACTGGTAGCCAATTAACAACTGTAAATGAGGGAAGAGAAATCCTCTAATAAATAACACAGAGGGCAGCATCACTAAAATGAGAACTCCTCAAATTTTAGGCCCCAAACCAGCAATTTAAGTAGGTACTTTGCTTTAAATATAATGGGACTATGTCTGTGCTTAAAGTTAGATATCTCATTAAGCATTTTGCAGAATAAGTACTTAACACGTTCTCAATTCTCACATTTATTAACATTGAATGAAATGCATCTTGTAGTTTATTACAGTTGAAAGAAACCAGCTGAAGTCACAATGTTTCATTCTTTCAATCTATGACTGAAGAAAAGATTCTCATACAATCTACCATTTTTTGGATAACCCAATTGCAACATTCCTTGCATACACACACACACACACACACACACACACACACACATGCCAGTTAATAGAGCATGCCAACTTGTGAGGTGCTGGTTAACAAAACTTTTAATACACACACACACACACACACACACACACACATATATATAGTACATACACACATATAAAATTTTATATATTATATAAATATATATATTATATATAAAACCAGTTAAATTATGACACAGGTAGTGACAATGAAAAACTCTCCTCTATGCAACACACTTGTTTCATGTGTGGTTATCTGATGATTGTCATGCTAAATTATTTTCTAATTTTGATATCAAGATTTAGTCTAGCTATGGAAGGTAAACTTTACTATATCTAGGATATTTTTAAATTAAGAATCCTGGTACCATCTGCATATTTACCCATCTTTTCATTGCAAAATATTTATTTTTGGTGGTGACTGAGGACTCGGAGAAAAGAAAGCTGGATTCCCAGGCTGGGATTGAAGTCATGGCATTTAGAAGAATAATCTTGTGACCATAAAGTGAACATCTGATAGGATGTCATGAGCTAAAATGAATATGGAAACTCACAATGTAATTTTTATAGTCATTCTTCTGAATTACTCCTGAAACCATTCTGTTCTCATGATAACACCTAAATCCCAGACAGCCGAGTTTTATTTTTTATTTCTCAACCATAGGAAAACCACCACATTTTTACTATTGTTTTAAAAGATAGTGGGTTTTCCACTATATCCCAGAAATTAGCAATGGAAAAGACTTTGCTGACCTCATTGACTATTCCTTTGCCCTGCAAGAAAAATATTTTCCCCTGTAACACATAATTCTGTAGTTGCCTTGCTTGTTGTAGTACAATATCATGCAGCTATTCATGCTAGATCCTTAATAACCCATGTCACCACTCTACTTGTTAGCTTCATCCTTTTTTTAAAAGTTTCCAAAAGTTGCACTGAAGGTGCTTGATTTGTACATTGACATTGTGCTGTCATTTTCCATAGATCTGGACTTTAAAGTCTGTAACGTTAACTCTACTTAGAACAACATTAGCAGGAGTGAGTTGGGATGCTGCTAACTATGCAAGCAAATAGGGATTTGATGTCACTCTAAATAATGTTAAGAAAAATACTAGTTATGGAAGTTACATCTTTGTTCACAGTATTACACTGCATTATTTCTTCCAAAACAGCATAAATGTGGAGAAACAAGACCTTGAGCTTGCTTAGATTGTAAGTTCTTTCAATAAGAGCATCTTATTGTTGGTGTTCATAAAATGTTTAATATAATATAGTCTTGATTCACTTCCAGTTTCATAGGTATGGAATACAAACATGAAGGCTGTCAGCAGATCTACGTTGTACCATATACCTTGCATGAGTTGAGTGAATGTAAAGGTTCAAAAGAAGAAGACATACATGAGAACTTCAAAATTAGCTCTCTGAAGTGTCATGATTTTTCAACTAAACATGATTTCTAGGGTTTTTTCTCATGATTTTTTGAATAGTTGGCAAAACTGCATCCTGGTGGTTTAGAATTTGCCTCAAATGTATCACTTTAAAATCAGAGATATACTGATCTATAGTCCCCAATGTGCCAAAGAGAATTTTTGCCTCTAAACCTGAGACATTGACCAAGATATAGGCAACAGCACTGCCAAATACTGCAAGGAATTTAAAATAATGGACGTGATCATGATAATGGAAATACTCTATGTGTTGCAACACCAAGTTATAATGCATTACTTTTGGGCAAGCGATAATTTAACTCTAAATTTCATAGGGTTATTTATTTCCATCAGTTTCAATGAGATATTTTAAAACTTTCTGTATTTAATATACTTCTATGTACTTTATAAAATATGGATAGTACTTACAGAAAGACCTGCCACAATTTGCTCCCAGAACATACATGACACAAGAACACAAATCCCAACCTCTTTTAGTGGGACTTGTGGGAGCTTTGGGCTTTTAAAAAAAATTCCACCCAATGGAAGCTGTCGTTTAAAAGATTTTTCTATGAATTGCAGACATGGAAGGGAGAAGAAATTTATTGCTAATTAATTGAATCCATGCCTTTGATCCTTTGTTACTTCACCCCAGCAGTAGTTACAAGAGGGACTGCCCTACAAAAAACGAATATTAATACATATTCCCACCACTTTCTAAAGTGTTAGGACCTCTGAGATGGAATGAATAAAGCATTTTCCATTAATGATCATTGTCATTACTGTTGTAAAGTCAGAGCCTGCTTATGAAAACAGTAAACCAGTCACAATTTAAGCATTGCATCCACTCTTATTTACCTACAAACCCAGCCACTATTGCTCTACAGGTAAGTCAATTAGCCCTCTATTTACTGAAGATTGCTTCTGCCATTGCACTGGCTATTCTGTGTTGGGTAGTGCCACAGAGCGTGCAATCAAGATCCCCAACAAGATTCCCATGCTTACATGCATGGGAAGCAAAATAACACTTCTCATGGAGATACCCTTCTTGTTATCTGCAAGACTAACTAATGCCTATTTGTTACCTATATGGTGGGTAGTGAAGTGAGGGAGCATATAGTGAGGTAGACAACTGCAACAAGTATGGGTGAACAACTTCCATATAACAGAGTGGGACTGCACATACACGTGGAACAAGAATATAGAGCAGCTTGGGAGTTTCTATGATGGCAGATTTAGGCACTGGAAATGGGTTGAAAAAAATCAGGTCGTTGGCTCACAATTACAAGTAGTCAGGTGTGGGCAGCTGAGGGACGATAGCTTGTCCTGGCCAGTAGGGTCTATTGGGGAAAATATTGTTCTCTTCTGACATCATTGTCAAATAGCTTTAAAATGCTCATTAAAACTCTTTACAAAAAGAACAGCTTTCCCATTTGACTTGGAGTAAAGTACAGAGACGTGGGTTGTCATTGCCTTCCCTCCCCCCAACATGTTAAACAGACCAGAGACTTGACATTTTATGTTGTTTGTTTGAAATGATAAACTTAATCATGAGTGAAATGTTAGGAAGTGACAGTGCTGGCCACAGTAAGGTCACTTCTCATTTCAGCCAAGTACAATACAGCTTTCCCCTTAATTGCATTGCCAGTGCTTGCCACAGGAGGACCCAGGCATTTGCAAGTGGGGAACTGAATCTGTCTTTGCGATAATTAAACCATGGACCTCTGTAAAGACTGCCAAATCTGCCATATGGTAGTTTTATGACCTAGACTGCTGTTATCTCTAGAGAAAGCTAACATCCTAATCTCATTTTAGTTATCTGTGATCAGAACCCATATTTCTAGAGGGCAAAATGCAGGAGCTCTGCTTGTCACACAGTATTCTGAAGCAATGAAATATTATTCACCAACTCACATTAGTAAAATGAGTACAGAAGTCATTATTGACACACTGAAATTAAAATGGAAACCAAAGAGCTTAGACCAAATAACCTGTAGGTTACCTGAGCGTACTTTGTGACAATTTGCAACAAAGAAATCCTAAGACTTGTCTTGGAATAAACGAGCACATTGGCTATTAATTAAAATGTTCATTGGAGAAAGGCTGAGAGAAGGGCACTGCATGTTTATAATGCATACACATTCTTTTAAAACACAAACACTAGCCTTCAGTGCTGCTGGAAGTCTAATAATATCTAGCATGACTGTACTGCTTCCTGAACATGGGCTAATTAATCCTCAGGAGCCCTCTGAACTAGGTGAGAATTTCACAGAAAAAGAAACTGAGGCAAAAAAGGTTAAGTGACTTTTCTAAGACCGCAGAAGGAATCGCAACTAGTGCTTGGAGCCACGAGTTTCTAGCTGCTAACGCTCAACCCATATCCCTCTTCCTCCTCCGTCGTTTTTTCTTTTAAGCTAAAATCCATCTCGGCACTTATTTGTACCATGCTCATCACTGTCATGCAGAACTCCCTGTCTCTGAGTGCACTAGGATGGGAACACTAGGATACCGTACCAGCTGTGGTCACCTTGCTATGCATCTATTGGGGTTGAATAATTTCTTAACCAAGAGAGACTGCATGCTGAATACATCTGTTCCTTTCAGCAAGGTTACATCTTCAAAAGTGCACTGAAAGCAGAAGAAACAGGTGGCACATTTTTCATCTCACTTGTAGTAGGCAAACACACTGGGTATATTCTTTGAGGGGCAGTGAGAGCCTTAAATATCAATGTACCTTTGGTACTCATGGTTGCTGATTTAAAATGGAAATGGTTTGCCTGGGTAGGGTAGGGAGGGGAGAGAACAACTCACCAAGTATATACTGACTATCTATTCTCCAGGACGACCTTCATTACATTTATCTGGTACACAGCTACTGTTATCGAGAAATTACATAGGTCTGTTTTTACAGAAATATTCTGGTTATATGAACTAGATAATGCAGGCTGCTATAAATCACCCTGGTTGTCCCTTGATATTTTGAAAACTGATGAGACTGCCGATTCTTGCTTCTTACTTTGTATGCAAATGATGAATTATAGATGGGAAAAAGGAAAAAGAAGGTTTTACTCATTTGCTGGATTGAAACAGACTGGATTAGTGAGAGAGCACTAGTACCCTTGGACTATTTATTGTGACATTGCTTAGAAAAATTCAAACCCCGAAGCCTTCAAACCACTGGGGACATTGTTAGCCTTCTGCAGGAATTATTAAAATGTACAGAAATGTATGAGCATCACTTTATAATAATTAATCAGGGGCTGTTGATTAATAAAGCTCATTTTTTAGTCCCGATGATTCAGGGTATTATCCAAAGGACAGTGTCCTTGTCATATTGATTAAGAAACCAGACTTTACAGTGGAAGAAAGTACAAGAACAGTCGCGTTTCATCGTCTTCCCCCCTCCTATAAAATAAATATTGAATGAGAATATTAACTCGTTAACCTTGACAACAATTTGTAATTTTCATAAGGAGGAAAACTCGCATATTCAGCAAATAAATCGCTGCAGGGATTTCAGGGAAACAAATTGGAGAGAATGAAGAATGCTACCATATGAATTCTGTCATTTTTATGGGCTGAAATGATAAATTTGTTTGTTTAGGTCCCTCAATTAAGGCCACAAATACTGTAAAGCATCAGAAAGGAGTTAACTGGTGGAGCTGGTATAGTCAACTTCGGGTGACATTCTAAGGTCATTCAGAAAGTTCAGTTTTCTTCCCCGGCTCAGTTCTCCTTCAGGTCCGAAGCCAACATCTTAGCTTGCAGAGTGCGCCGTCAAGTATAATATAATAATCTTTCGAAGGCTTGTGTTAAAAGATAACCCTATTTATTGGATATTGCATGAAAAAAATGTTTACATAGTTAACGACACCAGTCCCTTTTTTTTTAAAAAAAAACAGAATTAACTACTTATTTTGGACTCCATTGATCCAGGAGTCCAGGTAAAATAAATAACCCGGAGACTATTTACTTCTACAATTAGTAGGCATTTTTTTTAACCCCTCCTCCCCCGCCCATAAAAACAGAAGGGTTTGAAGCTGAAGTTGGATTGCTGCCTTTTTATTTTGTGACGACAAGAGGAGTGATTGTACCTTTCTACATTTGTTAGATTGCATATTTCCAATTTAAATATTTTATTTCATCTGGTTGTTGCATTAAGTCCGCACACCAAACTGGCAAAAGCCCATGCTTAACTCTGAGCATCTGGATTGTCTGAAGTGAACTGAAATGGGACTGCTACTGCTTAAAGTTAAGTATATGCTTAACCACTTCGCTAGATTAGAGACTAATTTCTTTATTAATCCAATTTTGTGGTTCTCTCTGATCACTCCTATCCTGAAGTTCTTACTGTGCAATAGACTTAATATAAATGCATTATGTTTGTCAGGCATGCCATTAGATTTACAGGCTGCCGTTGTCTGCTTAGACATATTATCATCCATAGAATATTAAAGATTTAATATGCATTTTTTAATTTCATTTTAAACAGGGTCTTTTAAAAAAAAAAAAAGGTATGAATGAAGTGGTATTTTGTTGGGAAAGTTAAAACCTGAATAAATGTGTTTAGCACTTTAAGGTGCAACTAGGAAAAATGCAAAGTGAATGATATAGGCAGAAAACAATTATGAAAGTGGACAGGCTATGGAGGGAAAGGTCTGAGCTGTGATTTGGTGGATTCCTCTCATGCCATTGCTGGCATCGATCATTGCAATTGCTGAGCACCTCTGAGTCCTTAATATTTCTGTCCTCACAGTTCCTCACAAGGCAGAATGATATTATTGCAATTTTACATATAAGGAATCAAAAAAAGCACAGAAAGACTACAGGGCAGCTGTCTGATTTAGGTGTGTAACTACTATTGACTTAAATATATTAAAAACTGTGATATTAAAAACTGTGAGGGGCTCAGAAAGTATGTTAGGTGCTACAAAGGTACCCAAGGTAAAAAGAACATTGCACACCAGCCCATGTGTTGTCCTGCCTTTCCCTCCATGGCCACATCCAGATGTGCAGGCACGTGTGGTTTGTGGTGCCACAAACCACACGTGGAATTTTAAAATATGTCCTGCACTGCAACTTTGCAGCATGGGGGGCAAAATTTGCTACCAGGATTTCCCAGTAGTTAAAAAAAGAAAACAACAAACACACAGGGAAAAAAACCAGGAGAAGCTGGGCAAGTGCAGTTTGCCCAAAGCGGGACAACGTGCCCTGCAACAAAATCACATGTGAAGGGGCATGTGCCAAGGCATAAATTTGTGTTGCTACTGTTTCTGCTATTACAAGTGCACGCCCCTGACATCTGGATGCAGCCCATGTGGTTTTCTGCATTGAAATGTTTTCTGACACAAGCACTTGGTGAGAGTTGAACACCACAATACCTTTAAAACAATATGGCCCTACCCGACTTATGCAAAGCCGCACAGTAAGTTTGTAGAAGAGTTGGCCTCTTTCATCCTAACCCAGGCTCTTTACCATCTTCCTCTCCTGGCCAGCACCACTTATTTCTGAGAGAAATCCTAGCCCCTTTGAATTTGGGAGTTTTGCTACCGTCTCCAATGCAGGGAGAGGCCTTCACTCTATATTGGCTTACTTAAAGCATTGTTATTTTAGCTGAAGCTCATAATGCTGAAAAAGTTTCATGAACATATAGCCTCAAAAAATAACCTTACCGGATGTTATTAAAATTAGACAAGAGGGAAAATGCTCAGAGATGCAGTCATTCACTTGTGATATGTTACCCTGAGTAACGCCAATGATGGCTCATGGTAAGCTTTTGTTTCTCCAAGTGCTAATAGCAAAATTTCTTTCCTGCAATCCTATTACTGGTGGCACTAGAATATAATCAGGTAGTACCTGCAGGATAAATCAAAAGATTAAATTAAGTTGGGATTTGAATCCCCACTAAACATAGAATCAAACAGAGATTACGCTTTCCTGGACCCTAGTCTCAGAATAGCTTTCAAGGGTCTCCCTTGAAAACATAATATCATTATTTGCTTTGACCACTGGTACATTAAAGAAAATACGGGGGGGGGGGGGAGGTTAGGAGGAGTAAGCAGGCAAACAACAATATGGAGAGCTGTATGGGGCAAGCTATTTTTTATTCATTGCTTGGCCTCCTGCCTGCTGCTCCAGAGTCTGTTCAAGTCCTAGCCTTGAGTTCTTGACTGATATGTGTCAGCATGGGCCTTCTGCTGCTACTTTTGTTTAGCCTTGCTTTTTCCAGGAAACTGATACCCGCTGTCCACCATCTTATAGTTATTTACTGTTTTTCTCCTCTCTGAAATTGCCAGAGGATTTCCCTTTGGAGAAAGACCATGCAAATTCAAGTAAGATCAAGACTAATCAAGGAAGATTACGGTCTTTTGGAAGCCAAGAACTGCCATATGGGATGAGATCCATAGTCTGCCTAAAACTATCACACCCCGCAACAGGCAGCAAACCTGCTTCCGTGATCTGCTATCTTAATCTCTAATAGAAATACATTACCTTAAACCTTGAAGCATTGTGTTTTATCTCCCTTCCAATATTTTTTCTTTTGCGTTAACTATTGTAATGGTAAATATTCATGTCACATAAAAAACATTAAACTCCTCTGAATCTTACTAAATTGTTGGCTTCAGTAACATCTTGTGGCAATGGTTACTCTCAGTCATAGCAATTACGCACAAACAAATTAGCTTGAAATTGTACGTACATTTTTTGACTGGCTAGACCTAGATGTTTAACTACTTAATAAAAACCTAACTTTGAACCTGATTAGAAAATCAGATCAAGGACTTGATTTTTTTCCCCCAAGAGATCAGTCTGCATTTTCCTTATTCCTTTTGAATAGTCACTTATTGCTTTTGCACTTCTTTTGTCCTATAAAGGCAAAGTTTAGGAGCGGTCCATCATATCTGTGTGTATACATGTCTTGTGCCCACATCAGGGAAGTAATTGGTCACATTAATCTGGTGCAAAAAATGAATTCAAACAATATCTGAAGGCCAGGTCCCAAAACTGTACTGGTAGAAGACCTTTAAATCATTTGGACTGTGTAAATGAGCCTAACTATATGGAGCCTTGCTGCACCTTTGATGGTGCATATTTAGAGACTGTATCAAAAAAATATTGGAAAATGTGTAGGACATTTCCACTGCTAGTTCTTATTCAGTATGCTCAGTTACAAAAAACGATATATGAAAATTCAGTTAAGAACTTTATCACCAATTTCAGTGAAAAAAAACAATTGTTAAGAGTTTTGAAGTTTATTCTTCCAGTCCCACACTTTCCACTAATAAGAAAGAATCAGTTTTTTTCCTCAAATTCAAAACAAAACAATCCTGGGAGTGCTGATGTGCCAAAGCCAGATTTAAGGAAGAGGACCAGAAAATAAAGGTTCATTTTCTTACACTACACCAAGAATACAACTGTAGCACTGTACCCAAAGATCTCAACATGCTTCACAATGGCTTAAGCTGTACAACATGCTGGGTGCATCTACCTATATGCTTTAATGTGCAGTAGCCTATTCTACTGAGTAGCAAAGCAGCACATCAAAAACCATGCTAATACATTCATACACAGTAGAATAAACTACTGCATTTTACGTGTCCCCTAAAAAGCATGTGCTTGCCCTTGGAGCTGCTCTAATTAAAGCTCCTGGAGCAGCATCATGTGTAGCAACATCTCCATGCTTAAAAATGGCAGTGGGGGTGCTTTAACTAAAGCTCATCAAACAAGCTTTAATTAAAGCACCCCTGCTGCCATTTTTCAGTGCAGGGACACTGATACACATGACATTGGAGTCTACTGGAGTGCAGTAATTACCATGCTCTAGCAGCCTCAATGAATCGAGTCTGCTCTGATGCACAGTAATCAGTGGTGACATGTAGCACCCACTGAGAGTGCTGGTGCACACCCTGACTGGCCACGCTTGCCACTTAGGTGATGGGCAGGGGGGCAGGCAGGAGCACCGGTGCCCCCCCTGCAAGTGCCGGCTGATCACTGCAGCTGCTTCCAGGAGCAGCCGCAGCCACTTGTGAAAATGGCTGAAGCGATCGGCTATTGTGGGATCAGCCATGGGGGTCCCCCCAGGCAGCAAGATCATCGAGAGGGGGACCCCCCGTTTGGCAGGACTGGTCGCAGGGGGGATACATGCCCCCCCTAAGGTGGCACCATTCGCCCGTGACTGTAATTACAGAGCGTTGGAGCAGCTTCGCTACATGTGTATAGGTGCCATCAGATTGGAGCTACTGAATTTAATGAGCATTAGTAAAAGTGCATTAATGCACATGTAGCTGCGCTTGCTGTCCTTGTAGGCTGGCGTTACCATTTTGATTTTACTAGTGAGAAAATTAAAGAACAGAAGAGAGAACATTCCCACACAGGGTCACATGGTACATTTGTGGCAAGGCTGTGATGAGAAGTGTCATCACCTGGCTCCCAATCCCGAGCTGTAAATCACAAAACCATTTGTCCTAGGCATTCTAGAAATACAAACATCAAGGCTACTAACAAGTGGAAATAAAGTGTACACATACCCGCAAGCTTGAGTGTGCCATGCTCCCCAGTATCACATGCCTAGGGACGTTTCAAGTCCCACAGAACAATGGCCGCTGCTGCTGGATGAAAACCAGAATGCCAGACCCAAGAGCTGGACCACTTCAGAGAAGACTTCATATGTTCCTTTTTTCCTCCCTACCTCTTGGTTCCTGCCTTTGTGCATCTCTTTTTCCTATGGGGAGACAGAGGAAAACACAGCATTTCAAACATTTTAATAAAATATCTGGACAGAGGGATGGTGCCCAAAGTCTGCTCCACATGGGCAACAATCATGGAGGCCTTTGTCTTCCAGTTTGTTTTGAAATAGTCTCCTAAAATTCTCCTTTCTTACAGGCTGTCACAATCAGGTATCTGACAGCAGGTTTTCTGACCCTTGAAACTCTCTGGTTGCCTGAAGTAACCTTATTTCGGTATAACATAATATTATTAACATAATAGTAAGAATGAGGAAGTCTAGGGAATGCTGCAACTACCAAACTATCATTATTCACAGCATAACTGGAAAGCTGTTAAGAGTAACCACTGAATTGTGGCTATAACTTCTCTGGTTTGAAGTTGCCATTTAGGGAAGCATGGAAAACACTAAAGATCCACTAAATTTACCCAGAGGAAGCCGTAATTTTCAGGAGTTATATCCAGTAATGCTCCCTAAATATCCATTGTAGACTTCAATTCACTAATTCATTCCAACAAATCCTGTATATATTCTGATTATCTTTATAGGGCAATGCACTTTACATGCACATGCTTAGAATGATGTTATTTATTCTTCATAAAGAAAACCAGAGCAGCGTGAATGGCAGGATCTGAAAGAAGGATCCATGCAGATCAGATTTCAGAGGCAGAAATTGATTTGTTTCAGTTACCACCCACCTTCTCTGATAATTAAAAAAAATTGAAAAGAAAGCTCTATGACAAAGTAGCAATTGGTCAAGACATCAGGAGGGCTAAAATAAACAAAAAAATTAATTTCAAACTGTGAAACTCAGCCAGCATGAACTAAATAGCCTTTCTCTCAACTCCCAGCACTCACCTTAAGCAACTCAAATCAACACCATTTTTCACAAGAAGTTATTTAAAAGGGCAGCTGTGTTGAATCCTGATTCCATCACAGGCACTGATTTTAGTAAATGTCACTGTTGTTATCTTAAAGGGGAGTTTGCATACTCAATCCTTTTATTATACATATCACGACCAATCCTTGCAGGAGCACTGAGATGGGTACATGGAAACTGTTAATAGCATAGAAATGATAATTAAACATCTCCATACCGTATTTCCTAAATGGTCAACCTGATTGAAACATCTGCAGAAAATATACCAATTGCTGGGTGTAATTTATAACAACGCTAAAGTCAATTTTTAAATGAAGGATTATGATCTACTGTAAACACATTAGTAGCCAGTATTAGAATTTTATGATCTGGAAATAATTATGAAAAGCTGAATTTTGGGAATAAATAATTATGAAAAGCTCGGTTGTGAAAGGAAGCCAAAGTGAATTTAAAGCTTGTAGTTATTGTTTGTGGTATATTAGCTGTCCAATTATGTTATGATAATTATGTCTTAAGGGCCTCAAGAACTCACTGAGCGACTGCTTTTTTTTTGTTGCAACAATCGAGTTGGTCTAATAAAAGATATCACCTCTACCATGAGTCCTGGTGCCTTTGCCCCAAGAACTCATGGTCATAGTTGAGACAGGCTACCCAGGGGAAGGAAAGGTAGTAATATTGTCCTGCTTCATAGCTGAGAAACTGAGGCATGGAGCGCTTAAGTGAGTAGCCTCAGCTTGGAAAGTAAGTCCGTGGTAGAGCCAGGCACTGACCCAAGCCCTAAGTTCACTGCCTTTACCACAAGCCTTTACCACCCAAAACGACAGTCTTGGATAGATAGCCCGAGTGCAGGCATCAGCAGTGTAAACAGCTCTACATAATTCCCCACATACCTCACTGCAGACCTGTAATAAAATTGGGAGTTTAGCCTCCTGGGTTGCTTCAACGTTGATCTCTGCTGAGGACCAGGGATAATGCGGTATGTAGTAACTGTTTTTATCATCCAGAGGGTTCCCTACTTGCAACTGGATTGTGGGCCACCAAATCATTTAATCTCGTGCCTGTCCCCGATTTGGACTGAATCTGAATTGAATAGTTACTGAATAGTTACTGAATTGAATAGTTACTGTCTTAGTTCAGGCAACTGTCAGCTTGTTCCAGGCTGGCGTCACGTAGGCCACGTTTTGGGACGACCTGCGTGGTGACATTAAGCTGTACGAGCCCGGGAGTTAGATAGCCAGACACAACTGAAGGGGCTGTTTGTGTCACTAGTCCTGAATAAAAAAAAAATTATATTTACTACAGCTGTATGCTGGCATTTTCTGTACCATGAGGGACACTACAGCTGTCATTTTGCACTGACCTGGACCAGATTCGTATCAGTGATTCAGAGATGAAAGACTCAATATCTCTATTACCATTGGCCAGAACCACTCAGGTTCTTATCAGACTACTCTCTAAACAGAGGTGAGTGTTTATTCCCCGTTGGCAGAGGATCACTAGGTAAATAGCAGTGCTCTTTCACAACAAGGAAAGCATAAACACATCACTATCAGCACTGTATCTTGGTCACTAGAGCTGTATCTATTCTGGAAAAAAAAAAAAAATGTGTACCTTATTTTCCTTTAGGTCTGAACCTTGTATACATTCATGCTTGCAACGCTGTTGAAGCTGCATCATTGCTAACACAGCTGTACCTGCTCAATCACTGGAAAACGGATACACAACTACAACTATGAACTACAACTGTCATCCAAAAAGAAGCTTTTTCTCCAAAAACAGAAGCTCAAGGGTCTTTTTTCCCCTCAAAAAAAAGATGCTTAAGGTTCATTCATTTGGGGGTTTGTAAATAAAATGAATTCCCACACAAGTAACAAGTGACAGTACCTAGCCAGCCACCAACACATTATAGCGAGGTTTCCAAAATACCTAGGGACACTGGGTCCCAAATTCCTGTTATCATTCATCGTGAACTGGGCACCCAGTTTTCACTGATAGCTAATGTGGATATCTTCAGGGTAACTATTTATTAGGGGTGTGTGAAATGGGCCCTATTCAATTCAGATTCAGTCCAAATCGGGGACAGGTATTCGATTCGTTGATTGGGATCACTGTCCCCAATTTGATTTGGCCAAATTGGAATCTGACAATTCGATGCTGATTTGGAGAATCAGTGATTCGGACATAGACACAGCTTTAAATGTTTTTTCTACATACCTTGAGGTACCAGGCGCAGCTCGTGAATGCCGCGGTACTGGGGTGAATGAAGCATCCGACAGCACCTGGGGTCCCCCCGTGGCTGATCACCAAGCTAGGAGGTGCGGGGGGTGGGGGGCAGTGCACGCTCCAGTGGAAGTGCTTCTGTTCCACTTTTGGGCCTGCTGCTGCGCGTGCTGGGAGCCCCCTGTACTTCTGTGGGACACCCCATGCGCCCAAGCATCACAGCATTCATGAGTTGTCTGGTGCCTAGAGGTATGTAGAAAAATTTAAAGCTGTGTCTATGTCCGAATCTCTGAATCTCTCCAAATCAATTTGGAGGGTTCCGATTCAATTCGGAGAGTTTAAAGGGTCTTCTGACTCGATTCAGACATTTGGCCACCTAATCGGGCCGAATCTCTGCTGAATCAAATTAGTGACCGAAGCTTCGCACAGCCCTACTATTTATCCTCTTGAAGATATAGTTTGGGGCATCCATTTTATATGCATGAAATTGCCTCTCCTTTATATACTCAGATTCAGCACCAGAGATCATCTGCTGGCAAGTTAAGAGAACGTCACTTTAGCATAAGGGACTTTCCCCTATGCCTGATGAAGGGTGCTTGTGCCTGAAAGCTCGCAAAGAACAATTTTTCCAACTATTTAGTTGGCCTAATAAAAATATCATATTTACCCAAAGAACCTTGTCTCCTGTAGCACAACTGATTACAGCACATCAAGTAATCAATTCTAGCTTTCACAATCACTCAAACCCCTCACAATTCTAAGGGAGATGGCAATACAGGATTTTCTATTTATCTGGATTTCTTACTAATAGTTGCATCCAACACAGGGAGGGAGAAGAGGGGGAGCCAGTAGGAATGATTGGACAATATCACTGCCCAAGTGATCTAGGCCGAAGCACCCTCTTGTGCTGGATCAAAAAGCGCTCCTGACACTTACTTCACTGCCAAAGTAATTAGTTTCTATTCTTTTCAATTTACCCAAGCAAATGATACTAAAAACAACCATCTGGCCCCAGGTTCTATAAAGGAGTAAGAGTTTAAAGGGAGACAAAGGCCAAATATTGTGTAAAGCAAGCCATGTAAGGTACCTCTGGGTTGTGGTGAGTTTGGCTACTGGTATAGACAGTTATGACTGGTTCCCATAAAATGCCATGGCATTACAACCTCCGGATTAAGACGGATGGGTATAGGGCACTTCAAAATGCTGGCCCCCGCTGCCTTCTGGGCACTCCTTGGTTGGAGAAAGGCTAAAGGACATCCCCCTGATAAATATAACCTCATTGAGGCATTAGGCAGCCAGCAGCATTTCTTATCTGTTTCTCTCTGGCAGAAGCTACAACCATTGAGGCACTGGATGTCTGGACTTGGTCTGACTCTTGGACGCTGTCTCAATGGTCTAAAGGAGGACAGCCTCCACTCCTCCACTGCCTAGCCGTATGCATCAAAGGTCTTGGTGTGATGGTTGCAGGACTCCATACAAGCAGATTCATCAGGCATCAGACTAGGCCTCTTACATGTATGTCATGATCCAGAGGATTGATGGTTGCCTTCTTCAGACACTTATTTAGCTATCCATCTGTTGTCTTAGTGATCTTATCACACTGTATCCCAAATAGCAGCTCTTCAATTATTCTCTTTCTGAAGATTTATTCTAGAAGCAGGAAAGATATGTGACAGAAAGAAAATAGTAATTTAAAAAAGCCCAAAACTTCACCAATTATTTGGGTTCCATTAATTGATATATCTAATTTAAGACTTGGGAGGAAACAGTGTAAAAAGAAGCAAATATCATCTCATCCATGAACAGCGGACTGGTGGTAGGATCTGGAAAAGGTGCTCTGTAAAGTCTTCCTTCCACAGTGATAGAAGCATAAAGGAAATATATAAGGATTGTTTTATACCCCAGACAAAGATCCACAACTATTAATTAGATGAACTAGGCCTGCTCTACTACAAGGGCCTGATCTTGAAAGCTATTGAGTCTCTTGTCAGGTGATGTGATGTTCGTTCCAAATCAAGTGGTCAGCACATCACAGGATCAAGCTCTAAGGGCAGGGCTTTCTTTCCAAACATTGGAAGGAAGCAACGCTCTAAAGTTAACAAGCCCACACAACCTGAAGTCATAAGCAATCATTTTCTCCAGGACAATAGACAGGTATCAGGCTTACTCTCCCTGATTGAGTCTTTGACAAGCAGGCATCCTTACAACTCACATCATACCAGGGTTTATTCGTATAAAGCACCTACCAAGTTCTTACCTGAAGGTGCCCTGGCTGAGCAGTTCTCCTCAAATGGCTTTATATGAAAGGTTTTAGAGTGTATCATGCATCAAGGTTTTTAAGGCAATAATTAGACTAATATTGTAAACCATAAAGGAGAAGAATGGAATGCAGTAATTGCAGAGATTATTAAGTGGAAATAGGAAACTTAAATAATTAATTCTTAAAAATCACTGAGAAGACCATAGCATGTCTTAGCACGCAAACACTAAAATTAGATTTGCTTGACAAGCCCATTTTAGATGGAACAGGAGTTCTTCAGTGAACTCATTTAATAGACCTTGAACATGTTATAAAGAAGATTTTATTATAGCATCCTAAAATTTTGAATGAAAGGATTTTAAATTCACAGTCTGAAGCACCACTTTTGGATGAATCTGAAGTGCTGAAAGAATTCAAATAAAGCCTGGACATTTGAGCCAACTATTGAAAGGGTCAAATCCTGAGAAGAACTCACTGAGCAATGGAGATCCAATACTATTGCTGTTTCTGGGAAGGTCAATGCTTGAAGAAGCACATTTGCCATTTTTTAAAGCATGTTTAAGAGACTAATTGAAAAGTTTCTCTTAGGAGTAGGAAATCATAGACAGGCCAGGGCCATAGTGATACCTTTAAATTTTCATTCTGTTTCATATGTACATCTAAAGGCCACACTCTTATCTTGTGCCATTCACCAGCATATCTGCAACGAAGAAGGCAGAAACACACTTGTGTAACTAGGAAGCCTTGTTATGTCTTATTAGATTGTTACTGCTGAAAGCTCAAATATTAAAGACAAAATTCCTCCTTGGTGTGAAATCCTTTGAAGTCAAGGAAACTAAATAAAGGGATGATTTTGGCCCATCGTAACAAACAAGCTTTATCCATTAAGCTTCTTTGAAAATACACAGTTTAAGTACATTTCTCAAAGAAATGGTCCCCTTGACAGCTGCAGCACGTTAAAGATCCAACCAGGGAGGAATACAGCTGTTGTGCTGGTGAGCTAACTTAGTCTGCTGTACAGTCCATTCAGTTCAATAGTGTGTTAATGGAATAACCTTAGCACTACACCTTTCAGTTTCTAGATGCTCACAATTCTAGCTAAAGACCTAAAAACTCTGTGCCTCATTTCCTCTCATTTGTAAACTGAAGGCAATATTTCATAATGAAATCAAATATCTGCGCCATGGGACACAGATCTAATTAATTTACTTATTTATGTTTCAAAATCTTTGCATGGAAGATGCTAAAAAGACACAAAAAAAAAAATGATCAGCAAGCAGCGTGTCCTACCTCCACCTGCTCTGATCTTATGTCTACATCTGAACTGCCTTTCTTTCATCACTGTCTACACCAGCCTCGAGTTTCTAAAATGGCAATGAGGGGGAGGAACCGAGATCTTGCTTCATCAGACTCTCTTGCTACACCAGGGGCCCTTATTGCGACCAATATTCACATGAATTACAAATCAATCCTTTGGTAGTGTTGACCTGATATGATGGCTCAGGAAATGCACAAGAAGCAAGGATGTTTGTGGGTGATATCTTTTCTCGCACCAACTGCATGGTTGGCATGAAGTTAGACAAGCTTTCAAATGGAAGGCTCTCCCCACCAGGTCTGCACCCTGCCCCCTCTTTTTTTTTTTTTTTTTTTTTGCTAGAAATTATCATATGCCTTTACTTTTAAGAATCACCACCATTCAGGTCTTTCACTGCTACACCCTCTCTCCTTAGCTTCCAAGTAGTTGAGAATCTTCTTTTCATTCTTATGGTCCTAAGTCACCAGTGCTTTCTCTTTTGACCTTGGATACATCTAATGCACCTAAGAATAGAACCACAAAGTCTGGTTTTGCTATGCAACACTGTGGGAAGTACCACTTCAATAACTGGAAATAGTATCCCAGCAGCAGTCTGTATGAAAAGTACTTGGGACCAGATGGTAAAAAATTCTCAGCAACTAGAAGATGGAAAGGTCAGGGAGGAGAAGAGTTCTCCCAAAACTGCTTTTGTGGCATCTTTCTAACGGAGTTCTGCTGTCAAATGAGAAGACTTTTTTTTGACGTGTAATTAAAAGTTGAAAAAAAAGGTAGTTTAATGAAAAGGAAGGATTATGTGGTCAGAATATCAACATGTGGGATTAATCTAGTTGTATCCATTTGGAAGGACTTGTGGGGAGTGAGGTGAAACAAGAAAGACCCTGAACTTGCAGTGATCAAGGCAGGAGCTGTCTAAGTCATGGACAAGGATTTTAGTAGGGACGATAAATTAAACTAGTTGAGCCGGGGCTTTTTTCTTTTTTTAAAAGAGAGTCAGGAAAAATGGAAAGCTATTGAAATTTGGATAATGAAGCAGAAGCTGCTGCAGTTACTGTAAGAGGAGGCCGAAAGGGATGGGACTTCTTTTGTAGTTTTTTTTCCTTCCCCCCCCATTCTCCACCCCCTCCCCCTTTTTCATTAGGCTGACATTTTTTGAGACTGAGTAAATACTGTGCTATATATCTCTGTCTCATTGTCTTCTGTCACCTGAGTAACACCTCTTTTACTGCTGCCAAAATGGCTACTCCGATGCTAGGTCAGACCAATTATTTCTTAAATGGTTTGTATTCACCTACACTTCAAATGTGTGGCTTTGAGGAACACAATAACAGCACCTCATTCTCAGTCTGCTCCAAAGATCCATTATGCTAGCAACACATCAGTCTGCTCAATTAAAGAGCCAACGACTACAAAGCGACTGTATATCATTTGTATTACCTTTCTGCAGCCGACACTTTATTCACAAATATCTGACTCCAAGAGGTCCTTTTCTGCTTAGCTAGGTGCTTTATCCCAGCTTGCATTTAGGTTAAAAAAAAAAAAAAATAAATAAAAATCAACAATGTGCTTTAAGCAGAAATTTCCATGTCCTGCATATACTGATATTTATTTCTTTTCTGCAAGAGATTTCCAGCTTTCTTTGCAGCCTCTGTTTCAAACCAATTTGTCAGATACTTTCTTACTAATGCCCTTGAAATATGAGGCATTGAGACTGTTGAAATACTTTTGCAATGATGTTTTGTTGGGTGGCAAAACATTAGTGGGGATTCAGCATATCTAAAATAATTTTAATGTTTCCCCAATACATTCGAGGAGCATAATGGAATGAGAAAGACCGCAAGTCGTTCCCCCCCAAAAGACTGCAAGTGTTGGGGGGAGGTTGTTTTTCATAGGGTCAGAGAATGAAATTCAAGCAGGAAAGGCTTTGGTAACGATGCATGCCTGGTTTCAAACCCGACTGGGTTTCTCACTCTTCACCAAATGCAGCTCCCCTGCACAAGGTGCCCTGGTCCCCATTTTGGGACATGAGCAGTGTATATTTGCTGCTAATCATGCCTATAAGCTTGAAGAGAGGCTTCGTCCTTTCCAAGTCCCACTCCATATTCCTAATCTGCTATTCCTGTCACCCATTCCTAGCACTCCTTTCTGCAACAAAACCTTATCTTCCTCCGCAGTATGTCAACCTCAAAGCCTCTCCTGTCCCTCGGACCCCTTCCCCAACCTACTCCCCACACACAGGTAGCGACTGAGTTATAAGGAGATGAGCATCAACTGAGTTCCTTCAAGTATTTTTCTTACTAACTTTGGATCCATTACCCTGTACTCTGTCTGGTTAGAACAGAAGACTTAAACAATGGTGACATGACATTATTTATATAGTGCCGACTTGGATGAACTTTGCATAAAGAAGCCACGGGAGAGGAGGTGAATACCTTGCTTATGTATGAAAGGAACAGTGGAATGTCTCCTTCTGTACTTACGATTACCTACCTACAACACACATAGTATGAAGGAAATAATTTCTTCAGTTGTATGATGTAAAAAAACAAAACAAAAAACCAACCCATCCCCAGAAAGATCAAGAAAGCTAAAATCTGCCCTCAGGTGAGGTATACGCAAATTGCTCCTAGTGAGAAAAGTATGCAACTGGCTAAGGAAAAACTTTCCTTCCTATAATTATTCCTTTTTGTCTCTAAATGAATGGAGACAAAGAGACTTGGCCCCAGTGAAGTGAACTATTAAATTCATATTGAAGTCAAAATCACCAAACTCAGAGCTCCGCTACTGGACTGGAGATGGGACCAAAATCATTTTCTGTGGATGTTGTCCAAGTTGTGCTTTTGCTTGCTTTCTAGGGTTTTTTTTTTTTTTTAGTGTATTGTGCTTATTTTGTATATTAAGCTGATTTAGATGGAGATTTTGTATATTAAGCTGATTTACAAGGCGTATGCTTAATGTGTAAATGTATGTAGGTCCAATCAGTGGATCTCCCCTATTAGATTAGCAAACAAGCTTGAAAGGAATCCAGCTACTTACAACACCAGGGACACTTTCTCATTGTAGTATATTATCACCACCAAGTTCTTGCCAAGTTATTTAAATTAGCAGCAGACCACTGAACCAAGAGATCCAATTCTGCATGCTCTTCCAGCTTTCCTTGGTTACTTTGACAATAGCTACTAGAACAGAAATCTATACCTACTTGCAAGCAGGGTTTGTACACCTGTTTTACAAATCCTGGGCCAATTTTTTTTCTCCTGTGACTCCATGCTCCGTTAGCTTACTTTGCATACGTGTAATAAGCTACATGGTGCTCAAAACAGACCAGGATCAAGCCAATGGATTTTACGTGATAATAAGAATTTGAGATCTGAAAGTGTAGAAGTATTTGCACACAGTCTAAAAACATTTAAATACCAATGTCCTTCCTTGTTCGAGATCTATGAGGTGGTAAGCTCATTTCAGGGAAGTGTAAATTCTGCCTAGACCAGAGAAAAATTACTTTGAATTAACTGGATAGATTGTTATGAATAATCTACATTAAATTCTTAATTTTGGGTTAGGATGGAAGACTTAGTCCTGGTCAAATATCCACTTCTTATGCAATTAATTCTTAGTAAAGAAAATGAGTGCGAGGTATAAAATATTTTAGAAATAATCTTTTAGTAGAAAAACAATGGAAATTTGAAGACGGATTAAGGTTTAGTGTCACAACAGATTATGGTGTGAACAGAATATGTCCTTACAGGAATCTATTTAACTAGTGACATCCTAGAAGGAACAAACTATAGGGCTTTTTGACATGAAAAATGTGAATTTGCCATTTGAGTGTTTACTAGGGCTCACAACTAGCAGGAAATGAGGCATGAAATGTATTGTCAAACATACAGTGTTCAAAATATAATCCATTACTTTAAGTTGAGCACTGCTTTTAGAGATGCTAACTCTCAGGCCCTCAGTCAGATACGTATATTAAAAAAGGTGCACCCAACAGCAACTACCGTTCAGAAATCATAACAAAAATGTCCTTTGAGATGCTTGGTTTCTCTCTATAATGTCTGGCTCTGTGAAAGACATGTCTCCATTTCATTTTCTAGAATGCAAACCTCCCCCCCAAAACTATTAATTACGACAAGTGGAGTTGAGCGGCATTATATACAAACCAGTACAAGTTGGGTTGGAGAAAGGGCAGAAAGAGGTAGAAGTTATATATGCATTACATACTGATGCAAGTTAACGCAGAAAGGAGCTCTGGCATTAACCTTCATTGTGCTCAGATCCATGGAGGGAAGCTGCTGCTGAAAGATCCTTGCCGACTCCCAGCGAGGTTTAACTCCTTAGCTCCAATGTGGTAGGAGTGGTTCTCACAGGACAGTGAAGTAGGAGAGAAGAAGTCCTGGAAGGAAGTGCTAGGAGCAAGTCAGCTGAGGGAAAAAGCATTGTCAAAGTTTCTGTTCAGTTACTGTTTCCAAATTATACCTTAGAAGGCAAAGCCCCAGAAAAATATGAGTTTCAGTGGTGGCGCAGGACCGGGCTCCTCTGTTGGAACTGGAGAGGAACTCAGCCTTTCAACATACAATACCAGCCAAAACCATGACTTCCCTGATTTGTTCTGACAGACTCAGTGTGACAGAGCTTTTCAGATACAATTCTAATTTATTAACCAATGAATAAATGTCAAAACATGTGAGCCAACAATATAATCTATTAAGTGCATTACTCCAATACTTGTCTAAAACAGAAAAAACACAACCTACTTGATACTCAGATAGAAAAAAAAAAAAAGTAATAGTCAAGTGGGTTTGCTTTTAGAGGAGCTTCCTCTGAAGTTAAGGGAATAGTGGATGCAGCTGAGAAAATCTAGTTGTGGATGTCCCAAGCTGGGTGTCCAAAGCTAAGAGTCACTTTAGACGATTCGGGCTTTATCGCCATTGTGGATCAGGCTCCATCTCTACCTCACCCATGTTTGTAGAGTACAGTAATATTCCTCGATGATTGGTGCTATAGCAGGCCAAGCTACTCTTACTTTAAAACACTTAAGCACACTAAACATTGGCTATGCTTTTAACAAATTGCTTCTCATAAATATCAACTGAAAGGCAGTTGAGAATGGAGCAGGAGACAGGGAGAACTGTTTTTCAGTGAATGGCCACTCATCTACTTGAGCCAGGAGGTTTAATGATAGCTTTTCTATTTCTAGACCTCATTTAGTCATATTTAAAATGATAAGGCCTCTTCCTTGACAGAGCTCAACTGATGTTTTCACTCTAGCTTCCAGCTTATCCTCTTTTTGTGGTCAGTCCAAAGAAACCTTTCTATATTGACTTTCAATGGGAGTCTCCTATTTATTAAAGTGCTTCCACTTTTCTTCTGTAGCTCTGTACAGTAATCCATTATAACTGTCAAAGGTGTACACACCTGTTTCTTGTTCTTCTCATCTTGCCATGACAATCTGATAATGGAGCTGATGGCACCACATCTTAAAAAACTCTAATGCATTAGTGGGCTGTATAATTCCAGCATTTTCAGTCCTCTGCTGGCAATTAGTAGTGAATGAAACTGGAAAAGTTTCAGAGGTACAGTTTAAATAAGGCACCCTAAGGTCTCAGAGGACTATCTAAAACTTCACAAAGCATCTTGACCTTGAAAAACTGGCTCATATTCATCATCATGCTCATTAATCCTAGAGTAATGTTAGTTGACATTTTGGGGGTTTCCTTCCTATGTAAAAAAGAATTAAGGGAAATGACCAGCACTGGAGATATTATGTGATTCACCTCAGGTGTTTCCCCAAATTAATTATATGGGGAGCAACCACTTCCACCCCCCCCCCCCACTACAAGCATCCAGACCTATTTCAAGGTGCACATAGGCCTTGGGTCATACATGGCACATTCCTCTGTGCCCATTCTGGCTTCCAAGCAGTAAAACAAGAACAACAAAAACATGTTAAAATATGCCTTGCCAACACTTCACAAAAAGATGGCTTGAGGAAATGGGAGTGGTGGGTCAGAGGGATAATATGAATGACTCCCACTTTTAACCCATCACCTGCTACTGTTTTCCAGGAGCTCTGTATTCAGGGGAAAATGGAGTCTAGGGAATTAACTGAGCTCCCCCTTTCAGCAACACCTTAACAGGGTGTTGTGGAGCAGCTGATTGCATTGTTTTTGATGTCGAAATCTTGGTCCAGGAGTTCTTGAAAGGGCTCTTTCCACTGTGCACTGATGTGGAGCGGTCTTTGAAGAGTGCTACTCCATCTTCAGACTCAGGGGGACAGCTCCTTGTGTCCTTGGCCCATAGACAGCTTTGGCTGCACTGAAGAAAATATGCATCTCATAGCTGTCAGAAAACATTTGTTGTGTGATTCACTGAGTTAAAGAGCTCCAAGTCACTCTTGATTGCTTCTGTGAAGTATACTGAATGCTTGGACTTGGTCAACTTCATGAAAATCAGGAAACTTTATCAACCTACTTCAAGCCATTCAGCTGCTCCTCTACACATTGGAATTACAGAACAATCTTTGGAGAATATTGAGCATTGCCTCTATCAGGGTAGCTACCTTTCCCAAAAAAGTAAGCATAGACTATGATATTCAACATTGGATAAAATCTGCCAGTGAAGGCTTTGGATGTCTTCACAATCATGTCTCTGATGATCATGACCCAAACTAAACTTCTCGTCAACCAGTTTGCTGTCATTCCTACTCTGCTGTAAGGTTGTGAAATCTGGATAGCTGTCAGAAACACCTAAAGCTGACAGAGATGTATCTAGAAAATCCTCCATATCAATTGGGAGGACAGAAGAATACCAGCATTTTGGCTCAAGCTAACTATCAGCAATGAAGTCATATTTATACAGCATCAGCTCTGTTGGACAGGATACGTTATAAGGATGTGTGACAACTGGCTACCAAAATGGGTCCTATACTCCCAACCCACCTATGGTCACCACTCTAGAGGTAGGCAAAAGGGAAGATCCAAGAACAACTTGGAGACTAATCTGAAGAAATATAATATTAACTTCCATACTTGGAGACTCACCCCCAATGGTGCCATGATTCATGACAAGATATTGATTGCTTCAAGTAAACCCACCTTACTGTGGAGGCAGATAGACAAGAAAGGCAATGGGAAAGAGCTGTAACCTGGCATTACCAGGACCTATTCCATCTTCCCGGAGCTACTTGCCAAGTCTGCAGTTGAATATGAGGATCTGGGATTGGTCTCCATGGCCATCTTTGGACTCACCAGTGACTCCCCTATTTACCAAAGTAGTGTCCTCCTCACAGTGAGGGGGTGCTGCTAATTTTCCTAAAATGCTTATCTTGTTGACATTGAAGTGTGCAGTAAAACTCATCGATTTTGGTGGTGAGGGATTAGGCCAATGCTAGAAAATGTACACAATGTGAAGGAAATAAAGACTATCAATTCCTTTCATGTACTCAGATTTTCATTCTTTTTTAGCTTCTTTCATTACAAATATCTCACTCAAAGAACACTACACATGGCATTTGTAATAGAGGAATGTCAGGCACATACCAATAGAGGAATGGCAGAAACTTAGGTGTGCATGTGTACACACACACCTGCCCCCCCACCCTTTTTTCCCCTGAAGACCATAGAAGATTTCATGATGCAATTTTAAACGTAAAAAAATGCATCCCAACTGGATAAGAGAAACAAGTTTAAATATTTTAGCCTGCCCAAGGCTGCCAATAGCACAAAGTCCCCTAGGGCCTCATAGTTTAGCCTACAGTCTTCCCTAAGTTAAGAAAATCAAGTGTCTAAATCTATATCCTCACCTTTCCTGAAAACAGAAACATCCGACAGCTGATTTCTATTTTTGGTCTATCATCTTAACCTGAGCGGCTCTGGAACCCTCTTTCAACATACAAACAATTTATCCAACCAAACTTGTTTACTTTATTTTTAATTAATTCACTATATTTAGTGGCTCTGCTACTAAATAGTCTTCTATGGGAATACTTCTACCACAGCTTGGTTGAATAAAACATATTTTAATTAATTTTAAAAGTGAAACAAATTTTACACTTATTTTGCAGCCAAATTTGAGCATGTAAAAATGCATTTGTTAGGTCACCCTTTGCCAACCCAAGATAATATGTAGTTATTTAAAAACTAAACCCCTTTCTTCTTGAAAAAGGACATTTATTTTGTTTTCCTTACAAGTTTGCTAAATTAAATAGGGGAAATGGAATTAAAAAGATACTTTGTGAAAACAAATGCTAAGACCATTTCTACATGAAAGGATTTTTTTTTGGTGGGGGTTTATGAATTTAGAAATAAGTAATTGTTTATTTTAATAACAGAATAGCATTTTTTTTAAAAGAAAAGAAGTGCATGCGTCTTTCCTGATGCCGGTATAAAATTAGTGGTTTACAAAGTGCTTTTAGTTGGTTAATTTTTTTAAACCTATAAGTTGTAAGATGGCTTCTCTGCCTCCAAATATAATTACTTTAATGGGCCAGAAGTAGAATTTCCAGCTAAGCTGCACACAAAATTTTCAGTTTTGGAAAGGAAAGAAAGGCCAGCTGTGCTTAAGCCTTTTATTTCCTCTTTGGTCAATAAAACATCGAACTAAATTTGCTGCTGACTTAATAGAATTACTAGGGCCAATGGAATTACTGGTTCATATCCATGCCAAGTGCTTTACGTGAGAATGAGTTGCCCTCCTCTCCTTGTGGCAAACAGCTACAGTCCAGTCCTTCCTAGCCTGGTTCAAAAGCAAGTTCTGGGATAGATAGGACTCGGCCCAGAGTATTTTTCTCTAACTCAAGTTTTACTCAGACAAAACTAATACCAAAGTCAATGGAAATTTTACTTTACTAACTAAGGAAAAAGCTAAGGAAGTGTATACATCGCAGTCCAAAGTTATTCAACATGTGTGGACAGTGGACACATCTAAGCCAGCTTTAAATGTGGCACCGCTAGACATGCAAGTGATTATCATGAGCGTCAGCTGCTAAGTCCATACTACTGAGCTGGATACACTTGTACATCCTACTCTGAAGTTGGTGACACATCAGCTGTGCTGTACTAGCCAGCTTGGAACATCTACACCAAGCAGACCCACTACTGGCTTCAGGGTAGATGTAAGTATATGGAAAAATAATTAGGGATTTCATTACAATATAAAGTATTTAATATAAGTCTGGAGTAACACTATTACATTCTTTGCAGATACTCTGGATTTATACCTTACACCTGTGATCAAAATCTGGGACCGAGTAAAGGTTTCAATAATTTTGTCAGAGGAGAGGAAAAATAAAAGCCAGGATTTTGAGCAGCCAGTTGCCATTGCTTAGGGTAATAAGCCCAGTTATCTAAGGTACCCCTCATGCTTTTCCTGGTCTTTCTGCTTCAGCTTAGAGATTGCATGGCTAAAAATCAAGTCCTTCATATATAAATCGGCAATTCATCCATTAGACAAATAAATTAATAGCAAGTCAGTCCATATATAAAGCAGTACATTTAGCATGATAAGCCTGGTCAAATATCTAACCTTTTAGCCACATGTGCAATGAATGCTTTTGACAGTTTTATTAGTTGAATACTTGTCCATTTATGAGTCCTGTCATATTAAAATTGGGGTTTCTGTACTTTTGCCAATGTGCTAGAAGTTAAGAAATAAGATAACAATCAAAAAAAAAAATCTTGTCTCTTGTATTTTCTTTCCCTTGGAAAAAAGTGTCAAGCTAAAGACACTGCTCCAGACAGTTACTAGCTAGCCACCTTGGCAAGCATATATCCACTATTTATCAATTCATAACATTATTGTTCTTTTCGGATGGTTTCTCTTACTTTTTAAAATAATAATAATAATAATAATTAGTATAATAACAGGCAAGTGACTTTCAAAATGTCAAAAAACCCTACTAAAAAATAAGACAAACCATTTGCCTGTCTTTTTTCTTTTACTCTCAGTCACTTTCACAACAGAGTACATTAACAAAAGAAAAGCAATAATAAAACTTAGAGAGAAAATGCAACTAAAATAAACAAGGCTTTAGCCTGGATATATTAAGAAACAGCCAAAAATGCTTTTATTTGTTTATTAATTTTTAAGCCTCCTAAATAATACATGTATTATTCAAAGCCAATATACATAACTTTTTAGATGAGGCCCCAATCCAGCAAAGCAATGCATGTAGCTTTAGGCATACAAATAATGCCATTTTATCATACTTAACCTATGATCTCCAAGAAGCCTTTTCTCGAGTAAAAGCCTGAGAAAAGCAATGGCCTTAATTGTGACCATAAAGCCAGGAGATTCAGATTCAGGAGAACCAGCAAAGCAAACACACACGTATCTGTTCTAAAGATAGGGACTGTCCATTCAGGATTCCCTGACTTGCTGCCCAATATTTAAATCTGAAATTATAGTGTGTAGACAGACATAAGACCTGGTGAGAGAGCCACAATACCACAAAAGGAGGTGGCCACATTCTAAACCCAATGTCACTTCAGGAATAGCTTTTAAGCCTTTGAATAGACACCCATCATCCTCTAAGCAATGGGTGTCACAGATACAGCTCATGAACTGGATCCAGCCTGTGAGCCATACAATCTGATCTGTGGGTTTCGGACAGACCCCACAATCTGCATATAGCATGTGCGGGCCCTGGGGCTGGTCTGAATCAGGCCCATAGATTGTCCCTGTGCACTAGAGTCAGCGCGTAGGGTTGATCCAACATGAGCTCCACACACAAGCCCCAGACTGGGGACAGCATGTGCAGGGCTGGTCCAGGGTATACACTGTATCAAGTGCCCATGCTGGAGTGGCCTGGTGTGCTGACTCCAGTACATGCAGCCAGTCTAGTCCACAGGTCTGACTTGTGGGGCTGGTTGAGTTTGACCCCCCTGTTCTAAACAAAATGGAATAGTACTGTTGAGCTTTTGGTGGATGAGATTCTCCCTCTAAAAACAAAGAAACCTTTAGTGGTACCACTCCTAAGGAAATCCATTCAGTCTGGAGCATCACTTCTCCCCTGTGGGCTCCAGTCTCCTTTTGGGAAGTTTATCTTTTATAGAAAACCAATGAGGATAGTACATAGTACAGTATTTAGAAGCCACCTTACTGATAATGGAAGGCAAACAATTCTTATTGTTCTCCAGGGCTACCAGCATCTTCTTGAACTTTGAACCAAAGACTCTGATCTTTTCCATAGAAGGTGGAAAAAATAAAACAACTCTGACCAGTGAAAAATTGAAGGTCAAGTAACATAGTCTAAAGATTAAAGGTATGTGGCCCGATCCTCAGACGCTACATGGCGTTACTTCCATGTGGGCAACAATGCTGGTTTACAGAAGCTGAAGCTCTGATCCATTTACACTTTCAGCATTTGGGTAATTAGATACCAGGCATTACTGCAATCCTTTTTTGTTACATATGGAAGTGCACAGGAGACAAAGAATCATTTAAATAAGCAGTGGTTGAACTATGGAAAGTCCTGGTTGAAATATTTATATTATTTCAAAACTTAGACACCGTGAAGCTGGAAGCTACTGATGGAAATTTGCTGAATTTCACATCATACTCGATGCTAATTCTGTGGCCAAAAGAGCAAATAAAAAATGCCTGTTAACTTGCATGTGCAAACACAACAGCATCTTCTGTCCAAATGAGAGTTCCCAAATTCTAATTCATTGATCAAAGACTGGGAATGATATCAAGAATAAACCAATTGAACTAACCACTGTCAGGTCTGCCCATTCTATCATACTGGTTATAATTCTTTGATATCTTCTTTTCACGTAAGGAATTCATTAATCAACAAAACTAAATTTTGTATCAATTAAGGCAGGAAGAGAACTCTTGGCTCATCAAATCCAGTCCTCTTTTATTGGAGGTAACCAACTGTGTTATATAATCCTATTAGTAAGTTTACTGAGGTCCATCTTCAAACTTGCAACACAACTCCTTTTAGAGGGCTGCTCTAGAAACTCCCTTCTTTGATGGTTACTTGCAACTTCATCATATTAAACTCTGAGTTTTGTTCCCACCTTGAACTTTGTGATTTCCAGTTTTATGTACCTATCCCCATCAGTCATTATGCTGCTATCCTTATATTTTATACCATTCTTATTGAAAACTGAGGCAGAGTTTCATTTAGGTTTCGGTCCATACCTGGCTTATCTTTAATCCAGCAAAGAAATATCACTGAATAACGTGTTGGCAAAGACATAATACTAAACAAATACAATCAGAAACCATTTTCCCCTTATCATTTTCTGAAATACCAGATTCTCTTTCCTCATTCCAGTGACATGCCAATCAGGGTTGATTCTGACATCTGCCTCTCCTCATTTCTTGAAAGACTGGACTGATACATGGCAGTACCTGAAGCACTGGACATATGCTCTAAAATCAGAACTAGAGATGAACAAGGACTCCTATGATTCATGTTCAAATTAGGAAAAGGATTGTACCCACCTCCCTTTTCAGTCTGCTTATGTTATTTCTTCTGGCAAAACCCATACAGAAATTAATAATAGCTTTCCCATCTGCAAATAAAAGTATGCCACTTTAAATTTTTGGCAGCAAACTGGCATTTTGTCATTTAATCATTTCACATCATTACACTGCAATATGCAATGTAATGATATGACACTCCTAAATGACAAACACTGGGTACCACCTGTACTGGAAGAAATAATGTAATAGGAAGGAAATTATATACTTAAGGTTGCCACAGTTTCACTCCCACAAGTTAAGATTAAGCTAATGAATCATTGCAAGGAGAAGAAAAGGAGATGCTCACCTACAGATGCCCTAGGTAACCCTTCAAAACAATTGCTGCCAAACACAGAGGTAAATATACCAAGGCCCAATTGCAAGAGCCCAATTGCAAGAGGCTCTGAATATTTCTGTGGGGTCCCACTATTCTTCATTCCTACTGAACACCCTATGCCCCTAGGGTGCTGAGGGACTGATAGAGTTGAGTGCTTAACTAGATCAGCCCCCACATGAAGGTGTGATCAAAGACTAATAAGTAGCTTGAATTCCTCTCTCTATAGTGGGAGCCATTTATCTTCTAACATTTTAGGAGGCCTTTTCAGGAGGCAGCGTGCCAGACACCAATTTACACCATGGTATGTTAGTGGAAAAGCTAAGTGTAGCTTTCTTGGATGTACATCTAAAGAAATATTTGGAACTCAGACATTTCAAGCCTTAAGGAGTTTAGGGCAGCTTCAGCATCAGTGTCTAAAAGCCTCAAAGGGCATTTAACTTTTTCCTCAATCTACTTCAACATCTACAGGGAGTCCCTAATGTAAAGCCCAATCCCCCCACCCCCACCTTGCCCCAAAAGGCTAAAAACCCCAGACCAAAAATGTCACTAATACACAGGTGGCCTCCCCAGCTGTACATTACTTCCACATTAGACAGAAACCAGGCAATCTCTTGGTTTTCTTTGGGTCCAGCAACTGGACAAAATGCAGATACTGCAATGATGGACACAGTATCAGAGCCTTAGGGCTAGGGAGAGACATTCAGGAAGCCTGAGCCTGAATTGATTCAATTTTTGCAGATTAGTTTAACCTGGCTAGGCTGAACTGGATTGCAAGTGAACAGACATTCCCTCTGGACTGAGAAAATGCAGGCACCTGCCTGCAGTGGCTTAGGCTAGAAGCTGGGGGCTACTAGAGCAGCCCTCCCTTCCCTTCCAGTGCTGAGCTGAGGTGGGGTGGGGGGTGTGACCAGCACCAGCAGGATGATCTGATTAGGGAGGAGTGCCCTCCCCCCCCGCTGCTCCTGACCAGTGAGGGAGCCAGCAGGGAGTTGATAGCACAGCATTTAGCACCCCATCAAGAAAACAAAAGACTCTCTGATTAGTTCAAGCTCTTAAACAACTTTTTTCTCTGAGGAAGGAAGGAGGAACATTACTGGCTGACCTCTTAGTCCCAAAACTCCCTAAGCAGACATTGTTCTGTCTGCCTTACACAGACACCTCTCAGCATTAACTAGCATACCACATGCTGGCTACAGTCTGCACCGTGGGAGAGGGGAACCCCTGCTTGAACAGGGAGTGGTGGGGGGAGAGGGGCAGGGGAAGCCAGGCAGACCCTGCTGTGCCTGCAGTCTCTGCCAGAGCTCCATCCAGGGAGAAGAGAGCCTCACCCAGGGCTGCAAAGCATCTGGGATGCTAGGGGACTCTGGTTTAAGTTAAACCAGGAAGGGTTCTGGTACAGATATTGCATAAACCAGTCTGACCCAAATCAGTTACGTCTGATACTACATTCAACCAGGTTTATCTCAAACCAGTTTCAACCATTTTCAAACTGGTTTATGTCCACTGTAACAGAACAGACATCCAGGCTTAAACCAGTTTCTGATCATTTTAAACCGGTTTGTGAGTAATGTCTGTCCCTAGCCAAAAAGAGGTAAACACAGAGAAGCAAAGAGAGAAGATCGTATGGATCAGAACATAACATCTCTTTGGAGTTTGGCTCTGGTAGAGAGGTCTTACACATCAGACGTAGGCCCTAGGGCTCAGTCCTTTGCCTAGATTCTGGTTGCTTTGTATTGACTGAGCACCCCAAACTGTCCAATTCAGGATCAGGCGTACATGCAAATATAGGCAGCTTTTCTCTTCCACGTCATTGGCTGTACTGAGTGTAATCCAAGGGCTACCTTGAAAGAAAGCTACTGTTTTAGCCATTGCACCTCACTGTACCTCTCAGAGAGCTTGAGACGGAGAGAGTCTAAGACTCTGAGATGGATTGCTCTTTAAATATTTGCTCAACTGATATTATCATACATTTTTATGAATTCAAGCACAATAAAGTGGTTTCAGAGTTTGCCAACTCTATATTCAGAAGAACACGCAGAAAAAAGCACTGGTATCTTTGATGCAGGGTTTTTCTTTCTTGTTTTAAACTTTCAAACAACATCTTCTTTAATGCTCATTTCCAAATCTAATGTGAAATACTGGCATTTACACAACAGCCTTAAAAAAAAAGAGTTGCAGGTGGCAAGATATTTACTTCCCCAAAGGAGCTATCCATGAATGGGAATTATCCAGAAAAATGGTTATTTTCTCTGCCATTTTATTCACAAAAAAGCCCTATTGAATTTCTGCTATTCAATCATTTATTATTCAGTCGCTGAGAGCTAAGTTTTACATTCTTCCCTATATCAGTCAGAAGAAATGATCCTTAAAAAACAAATGCCTAAAGTGACAAGGAACTTCTGGTTTCTACTATTTAATAAGAAGTCCTGCCCACCTCTTTCTGCAAGAAAAGCTGTCACAACTGTGCTCAAAGACACTTGAGCTGGAAGTCCTCATTTTGAAAGTGGGGGCTGCTAGTCAGGCTCTCCAGGAGAACCCCTAAGCTTTGTTATTCACTCCCCAGATACAGGATTGGTGTAGGGCTCTCTCTGAAATCACTGCCTCCTTTTATACCCGAGCAAGTAACTGTACTGTAGGTACAGTCATTCTACAGCCCAGTGCCTGATCTGACTCGTATAAAATCAAAATGCAGAATAAAGTAGCACATGTATTTCATACAAAGCTGAATAATGCACTTAATGGAATAATTAAAAAATAAATAAAAAAAAAAAAAAAAAATCAGAAGGTACAAATTGTCCCACCTCTTTGATTAACCTCCAATAAATAAGGATCACCCATTGAGCTTACTGTTATATAAATATGCCTTTACTTTTGCTTCATAGTGCCATATGAAGCCAATTTTTGTTATACTTGGCAAAAGCAAAAATGACATGTAGAACACCAGATAACCTGGGATGTCCCTTCCTCCCCCCTTACACACACCACCTCCACCATTATTTCTAAGTCCTTTTGCATTGCTTTCTCAACTGATATGCACCAAAGACAGAAAGCAATTAAATGCCATGAGTCATTGTTACAGAAAAAAGGGAAGTAGGAGAGAAAGTGGTCGGTGGGTGGGCAGTGGGGGGTACACATGCCACACAATGATTTGAAATTTCTGCCTCCAGCACAAAAGAAAAAAAGGGGAGGGAAACTAGTCACCAAATGTGAAATTCCTGAACACTGACTGGCTGCTTTAATTATTTAAATCAGCTATTTTTTTGAAAGCAGATAGATTGTTTTACGTAAACTGCAGTTATATTACTTGGGAGAGTTGTTTTTTTTTCCTAGGGCTCATGGAGGAGGGAGGGAGAAAGAGAGGGAGAGAGAAAATAATATTGTGGTTAAAGATGGACTAAGAGAAAACTGAGGTTCAATTCCAGGCTCTCTCATCCACTGCCTACGTGACCATAAGTTCAGTTACCCATCCTTAGAGCTGAGATGTGAAAAGGGATGCCTTTCTTTATCCTCCGCCCCCAAACTTTGCCTGTCGTGTCTGTTTAGACTATAAGCTCTACAAGTCAGAAAATGTTTCTTATTATGTGTTTCTACAGCACCCAGCACAAAGGGGCACTGATCTTGATTGAGGCATCTAGATGTCATTGCAATACAAACAACAACGATGCAGGGGGAGAGTGGAGATGAAGGGAAAGAGTTGGAGAGAGATGGCAAGACAGAAAAAAGCCTCTATGCCTCATCCACAGTCAGAGCACACACAAACTTTTTTTCTTTGATAACTACTAGTTCTTTATCACTAGAACGGTTAAGCTAGTTCATTTTTTTTAAATGCAGTATATCCACTTTTTTTGGATCTATGACAGAGGAGGATACTCCGCTTACTTTCTTAGAATTTTAAAACATTGACTTAAAGACCCTAGAGAACAGAATAAATTTTCTGCTATTTTAAAGAATTAGAGTGTTGGGAGAAAAGACTGTGCTTGGCTGGGAACTGGTTTATTAAAAGGATGTTGCAGCTTGAGAGTGGAAAAAATAGGACTAAAATCCAGTGGGAGCCATTGTTCTCCTTAAGACAGGCAGTAGAGCCACAAATTCATTTTTTGGGGGAGATGATCCATTCAGACCAGTTCAAACCAAGTGCAGGAGATAAAACTAATCTATCCATCATGCAGTCAGCTCTGCTCTGAGCAACAGCATCATCTTATCCAGTTGGTGGTATGAACAAATTCATCACAGCTCTGCAGCAAAGTTACCTTCAAAGGCAGAAGAGCTTCAGTGGTAACATCTCTATGCAAAGGCCTTTTGTGCAGATGTGACAGATGACATTTTGACCAGGGTACCAGAGATTAAAACTGGACACCTCTAGAGATAAAACAGATGAGCTGCTGCAGCTTGAACTAAAAAGCCACACCTCTGTAACTGGGACTGGAAGAATTATGTCTCTATGGATGGGGCACAGAGGGGAACTTGTAACATACCCTAGCCAGTGGGTTATATAAATGTGCTAGTTGAGTATAATGCTGGCGACACGTACTTTAATGCTGACCTACAGATCAACACACAAAAGTACTTTTTTGCCCATGTAAATTGGTATCTGAAAATAGGTTGGGGAGAGGAGCTAACCCAGCCTACATTAATAAAGCTTCACAACACACATTGCTGAACCACATACCGCTGCACTACTGTCCCCATGGGACAGCTAAGTGGCTGTTGCACAGAGAGGTTATGCAACTCAGATGAGAGGGGCAAATGCACAGGAGACTTAAGGTCGGATTTGCCACCTTAAGTCTCCTGTGCATCTGCCCCTCTTGTCCAAGTCGCATAATCTCTCTAAGCAATATGAAACAGTGAAAATGTCTAAGGTTTTGGTTATCAAACAGCAGCACTTTTTGAAAAAAAATCAGATGAAAATGTTGGAAAAGTTTTTCACAGAAGGGAAAAGGTTTCCCAATCATCTCTACCAACCTGTTAGTTATCCATACCTCATTAAGGTGAGTTGCTTCAGGATTCCCATTTTTATTTCTTATTCACCTGGTGTACCCCCTGGACCAAATTTCCCTTTTAATGTATCCCACATTTTGAACATCAGGAAGTATCACCCATACCAAACTCTCTCTAGCGAAAACCCAGTCATTGGGATGCCAGTAACAGGAAAACATGTTTCATGATGGTTCAAGCGAGCTCTTGTAAAGTTAGGACATTGGTTACTTCCTTATCTTTGATGCTTATAAATGCTCTGTGCCTCAGTTTCCCCCATCTTCATATATACCCCACTTTTGGAAAGCGTTTGTAATCCCTGTATGAAAGGTGTGATCACCAGTGTGCACTAAGAGTCAGATCACCCATCTGGACATAATAATACTTGTGAGGCTCATGCGTTCTGTATTTAAATCCAAGAAGATCTCTATTCAGTTCCATACTCAAAACATCAGTTTTCCTATCTCTACCTGAAGCTCAGATAATATTAATCATAGCAGATTAACATTATGATTTTTAAAAAGGGGCAAAAAGTCACAAATATGCATGGAAGTCCAACCTGGTTCCCTGACCACTTATATTCATTGAAGCTTACCTTTAAGTATTTTAAACAGAGAAACCAGAAACCAACACTAGTCACCATTCAGCAGAGGTCCCTTTGTTATGACAACTCCAAATAAGTTTAGTGCATTTTTGAGATCTTAACCATTTTCTGATTTAATTCAACCCTAGAATGCATCACTACTAACCCTTGCAATTCTTGCTAATTTGATAACAATAAGCCCCCATAGGAAAGAAATCATAACTCTTAACTATTATTTGAGATGACACACATCTTTTAACTTTAAGCAGTGTTCTTTAAACATTTCTAAACTTTTCCCATTTCTTCCCAATGCCTTGATATGAATTTGCCTGTCACTGAAAGCTGTACACAAAGAGAGACACAGACACTGAGCACAAAGATATCAGGAAGTGGTTTTCCTAGCAACAGTAATCATCTGAGAGATCCCAGAACATCCTTCCTATTCATGCAGCATTTTGTGTTTTGAATAGTGCTGACAGGTGAAGTGGATTCATAGTATTTAATACAAAAAAAATATTGCTGTGGATGGGTATGGCACAAAAGCAAAAATATCCACACTATTCATGAACAGATGAATTCACTGTTTTCATAACGTTCCAGATTATTCACTAAGGCACAATTGCAAAAGCAAAGACTTTCACCTTCCCACATAATGAATAATCCAGTTTATATTATGGAATAAATAAGGAGTCCCAAGGTGGCTTTTCAATAATTGTTTTGCATCTTCAAATCCAATCCACATATCCATCTTCATGACATCATCTGTACATTTTCAAGCACCAGTCTACCAATCTTTCCATCTGTTCATCCAATTTAAGGTAGATCTAGACAAGTGGGTTATTGGCATTGATCGGGCCAAGCATCTTTTCCACCCGGGCCTGCCATTGTAATCACCAGCTCCCAGGACTGAAGTGGGCATGGAGCTAACACGAAGCCTAAAGTTCTTTGTATTCAAGAAATTCCTTGAAAAAGTCCTCCAGTGACCATTAGCTCTAGGCTACAGAAAATGGCAAAGAGTGCCTGGAGCAAAATCCTGCCCAACCTGTTCCTCACTTTTCCTCTTGAGCATGTCTGAAGAGCTCTACACCCTTTTAGTCAGAGAAGAAATGGAGCGGGTGCATAATGCGTAGTACTACAACAACATTTGGCTGAGCTCTAGCAGCGAAGTTTAAATGCGTTGCCAAGAAGTACATTAAAATAGCCAATGCTTGACGGGAGCTTTTCAGCACCTGAGTTAGTTTTAACGCTAGCTCAAGGATCTCTACATTGCCCTGTAGACTACAGTGTAGACACCTCCCCAGTTAGTGTCCTGGGAAGTGAAGGATGCGAGGAATCCTAACAACTGGTGGATTTCAAGGATATTGTGTAGACTATGACCTCATAGCTTGGGTATTGAATTCTAGCTGTCTGACACCGATTTTGTACCCTATGGGTTGAGTTCCACTGCATAACTATGACATTTGTTAACAAAAGCATTACACTCCCTCCTGAAAGAACCACGGTTGCTTCAGGATTGTAATCTGCTATTCTGTGCAATCTGTTATTCTGTCTCCACAGATTTCACAGAATTGCAAAGTTCCCTGTTGCCTGGTGGAAAACCAAGTTGATTTGTCTTCTTCCTGTTAAATGATTGTTTTTACATTCCTTTTTCTTCTTTGCCCTTCAGTAACCTGCCTCCCAGAATTGTTTCCCATGCTGGCTAGTGATCCAACAGATACGTCCTGCTGTTTGAGATCTCCATCCTGGCCTCCTCATATGAACATGCAACAGACATCAGCTTAGGCCCTAGAAACAATGCAAGATTTTTCCCACTGTATGGCTGTTTCTCTTCCATCTTGTATGAAGGCAACGAAATGATTGTTGCTATTCCCTCGAGGAAGACTGTCCTGACTCATCCAAAAAATGATTTACTTTTTATCCTATCCCTAGGCTTCCCTTGTCTTTCAGACATTTTGGCTGTCAACATATTAAACTGCTTCCTTTCCATTTATACCACCTTGGGATAGAGAATGGAAAATGTCCCAACAAATTCTTGGCTACAGCAATGGCAGGAGATGGGACTCGTTGCCTGGCCTATTTATTATTGGCTCAGACTTCTATAAAAGAACGTAATGATAAATTAAAATGAAAGGGTTAAATATAGAGTGGATGTGAACAGGTATAAAACTCTTAATAGGAGTGAAATTAAATATAGTGGGAAATTAAAATATAGCAGTGTACATTATAATGCTGGGCTTTAAAATCTGCATGGATTTGGCATTTATTAAGTATACAAATGAGCCACTACTTACATATGCCGGGTATGTGTGACAAAATAAACTACTAAATCAAGGCAGTTGGAAACACATACACACTTATGCGGATTTAAAAAAAAAAAAAAATCCTCAGGATTTCAGTTGGAAAGAAAAAGAAATACCTTTTAAAAATCATAATCCTAGAAATAGTCTGTGAGAATCAGGGGTGGAAAAAGCATTCTGTTCCTTTAAAGAAATGACGGCTATGTTCTGACCCACTCTACTTCCTGCATGCTAAAGAACTGGGAATGAAGCCACTTAATTTGGGGTTGCTTGCAATCTAGGTAGGAATCCAATTTAAACGGCTTCAGCCCACCTCAAGCAGGTATCCCACAGACACTTCCATAGTATTACTCAACAGCCGATGCTCAAGGACAAAAATGAGACAGACCTAGAGGGCCAAATTCATTGCTGCTGGAAGCATGCTTCACTGCATTGAGCCTGGGGTGTATTTAGTCCAAAGTAATAAAAAGGTGATTTACAGCATTCTCAAACATTCAGAGAATTAGACCTCCAAGGAACGGTCAAGGATCTACCCTCTCAAGAAATCTGCCTGCCTCTCTTACTGCACTAATTAACTAATCACCATTTTGTTTACAAGCAGGACATAACATTATACTGTACTTTTATGAGACTACAGCTAATTTGAAACAATCCTCCAGCAGCAGCAGCACCAATAAAAGCTTATGGAAAGCCCTGTTGCCATACCCTCTGGCTACTGACACAACACTATTGATATACAAATCAAAATTGACTGCCCTGGTAACAGAGACTCCCTTGACAGAGTTAGGTATAAACTGGGGGAAAAAAAGCTGCCTTCACTAAAGACAGAACCAACTTAATCCAAGATTTGATGTTATTGATAGCAACTGCTTTACAGGAGAGAGAGAGGGGATGAAGGATGTCTTTTTAAACATGCCAGAACTTTGTGAACATTTCTTTTCATTAGAAAGGCCCGAAAATGAAAATCGCAAACAGGAGTGACTATATTCCTGCTACATGACTTTAAATATAAAATAGAGGGATTCAAGGGACTGTCCATTATTTCAGTTCAATGGGAACGCAGAACTATTGGGATGCTTGCAAAACCACGTAGTTAATCCTTAAGAACTTCCTCTCCGACTCTCCAAAGTTCAAGTTGAAAAGAGTAAATGTTGCTAGCTTAGCACAGAGACATCCCTGGGAGTACGGCAATGTCCATACTTATGAGATAGCCTATTAACTGAGGATAAAGTTATGGCGCATCATGTTTAGACCTAACTATTTCAAGCCAACAAGGAGCTCTGGGACTGGTCAAATATACCATCTGAATCTCAGCAGAAGACAAAGTGCAATTCCCGAGTTACTCCTCTTAAGTTGATGGGTCCAAAGCTCTAGCCTCCTGTTATCCATTCCCTTCATGCCAATTTATTACAAATTTCTTCATTTAAAATTATATGGACTTGAAGTGACATGCTGAGGGTGGGGAACGCAAGCACAAAAACACACGTGGCACTTTAGAGCTGGTTCAGTGAGGCCTGAGCTTTTGGAGGCCACTACCTACTTCATCAGATTCTAGCTCCACTCCTAGCATTTGACAAATTAGGTTGTGGCCTACATAAGCACCCGACTCTGAGCCACTGGTCTCTAAGAAGTCCTTCCTTTTACTCCACCTTCTGCCTGACTCCAGAATAACGCAGCTAACCACCTGTATACAACAAAAATAGCATACATCAACTGCATGAAAAGTGATCTGCACAATCCAGCCTTTTTAAAATGGCTAGTTTAAAAAGGGCAAATGGCTTGCCCTAAGAGCAAATTGCTGAGTGTCGGAAGCAACACATATTAAATTGACTCTGACCATTTAGTTAGGCTCAAGAAAGCATTTGCAATAGCAACTGGCAGACTCAACCTCTAAACCAAGTTCAATCACATTTTTATCTAATTATCACGATTTTCCCTATTTCACAAGTTAAATTGTCAAATCAAACCACAGGATCATACAGCTTGAGTTTCAGAAATGCTGAGCACCCTGTGGGGACTGGTAGGTACTAAATGCTTCAAAACATTAGGCCAAGGAGAAAGAAAGATCTAGTCTCACCTGATCACAAGCTAATTTGCCAGAGTGAAATTTTTCAACTTCATTGAGTTCACATTTGTAAATTAGTGCCTCTTTTCACCCCTGATAGTGTAGTAGTGCCCAGAAATAACCTCACAGCTGGTATTTCATACTCACTTGAAGAATGTCAATGTTTTATGTAATGCAGTTTCTAATAAACATTTGTCCAAGCACCCAAGCACTAGGGCAAAAGCATCATATCTGATGCCATTCTAGATCAATAAATACCTTTGCAGAAGGTTGCCGTGTTGGTCAGCAGCTTAGCGGGGTAACTGCTTTAATTATTAAATGAGAGATGACAAGAGCCGATGCATCTGCACTTAAAAAAAAAAAAAAAATCAGTTAATAAAATGCTTGGATTCACTTAAGATTTCTTTGCTCAGTATTTATTATTTTACCAGCCTTGAAATGAGAACTGAAAGTTTTGCTAAAGGGATTGAAATGTAAAGATTGCAAGAAGGTAACGTCCTTCAGGAAATCAAAGATATTGTACAAGATTTTACACACAGATACCTCAAACCTATTCTTCTAGCAAAAGCTCTCCAAATATGACTAAAACATTACATTATAATGAATAGATCTGCAGGACTTCTTTTTCCTTCCATCACCGTTTGAACCACCAGCTGCATGCCAGGTTGGAAGGGACTATGGGGTTTTTGTTTGTTTGTTTTGTTTTTTCTTCTTCTTTGGTAGCATGGGACAGGGTCCTCTTTCTAGGATTTCCTCTCGACTTGAACAGGAACAAAGTGAGACCAACACTATCCTCTTCTGAAAAAAATCACTTTGGATGTTCTTAGTAACTGAGTACAGCCTGCTTTTTAAACAAAATGAACCATTGCATGAAAACTTTTCCAGATAAACATAGTGTCAAGTGAAGTCATGTCCTGCACTTCAATCAACATTGCAGCTTTCAAAAGAGATCAGTTTGCTCCCTTGCAAGTCTCTTCATAAGAAGTGCTGGATCTCTCTGCTTGCAGGGCTGCTGCTGCTTACCTCCGGTGAACCCTGCATAAAATGCCAGAGATAAGACTTCAGCTAGAAGTCTGATGGCTTGGAGAACAACCAAGGCCACGGCTTCCATTTCAGTGAGAAAGGCAGAGCTCCTATTCATGTACTCCAAACGAGTGGACTTGGGGAAGAAAACTGGGTTTTATTCTTAATACAATGGTGCACAAGTCCAACAAAGGGTTATGAATCTCTGTGGAGGTGCCCTTTCCACCAAGCTGCATCTTTTCAAGTTGGGTAGCTATAATGCCTATGGTGAGACAAAAGAAACAGTAAAATGAGACCTTAAGGAAAAACTTGATTGGTTAGTGGATAAGAGCCTAAAGCATAAGGCACTAGACTGGGACTTAGAAGCAGGAAATGACCCTATACTCTCCATCACAGACTTTCTTGAACAAATCAGTTCTTTTTCTATTGAACAGGGATGATAGGGTTTCCCCTACAGCACAAGAATATTGTGAGGATAAATATATAAAACACTTTGGAAGGGCTCATATAATATAACAGTGAGAAGTCTAGAAGCAGCTAGGAAGAAGGTAGTTAGACTCCTGGGAAGCTGGATCTAGGGGGAAAAAAAAAAAGATGTCAAATTTTGACTTTAAATTAACATAAACATAAAATAAAAATAAAAGCTCATTAAACTTTGAAGGCAAGAGGCACAGCCCTCATAATAATAGACAGGAATTTTTAGGTGGCTTGGAGTGTCCTTTCTGTCTCATTCCACGGAGGCCAGAAGAGCTGCTGAGCCATCTTCCCATTGATATTATCTAGTTCAGTGGTTCCCAAGGTTTTTTGCTGCAATCGGTGTGGAGGCAGCAACTTGGGGGCAGGGGAGCTCCTGGCACACGGTGTGGCCCGTTCTTTGTGTGCGGCACCGCTGGCATTGCTCCCGCGACCCTCATTCGGGTCGTGACCCGAGGTTGGGAGCCACTGATCTAGTCAGAATTGGGAAGGGAACAGTGGAGAAGTCATGGTTAGTGTCAGTGGCTACAGAGATGAACCTGAGTTGTGTAACAGGTAAAATAACCTCCTTGCTTTCCCATTGGAAAGAAAGAGTCTGCCGAGGCATAGCAATGGAGTTATTTTTACCCAAAACAACTGACCTCAACTAGGTAGCAAAGTGGCCGGGGAGGGGAGCAGAAAGAGAACTTAGAGGCAGGTTACTAAAAGAGTTCCTCAATCATCTGTCTTGGGAGCAACCTTATTTACTATCTGCATTACTTCTCACAATAAGTAGGAATATGTTTATGAAGTCTGCTTATCAACTGAAAGGTGGAAGACATGCTTAATACAGAACAGAACTGGAATATTGTACAGGAAGAACAGGATGAGCTTAAGGACTGGAGTAATAGAAATGGGATGAAATTCTGTGGCCATGCACTTAGGGTCTAACAACAAGAAGTTATTGGGAGCTCAGTTTGGAAATCACAGTGAAAAAGATGTGACTATATTAGTTGATCACAGGAGGACTATAAGCCACCAATGTGATATGCCCATAAAAAAAGTAAATGAGACCCGAAGGTGCAACGGGCCGTGTAGAAAAGATAGGAAAAAATATCAAATGCCTTTGCAAAAGGCACTGATAAGACCTCCATCTGGAAAAGTATATACATGGGTATAGTGTGTACAGTTCTGATCGCTCGTGTTCAAGAAAGACTCAAACTGGAACATGTGCAGAGGAGGGCTACTAATATGGTCGGGGAATGAGAAGGCCAAAAAAGAAATCTAAATAGCTTGTTTTACAAAGACTAGAAAAAGAGAAGGCTGAAAGAGTATGATTGCTCCCTATTGATTCATCAAATTAGTTAATGTCAGGGGAAGAATGGGTGACAGGATGTAGAAGAGAAGCGCGAAGCGACAATGTTTGAAGAATAAATAGGTAGAAGAATAAGTGGGTAGAAGTTGGCTGTGAACTAATTTAGACTCAAAATCAGAACAAACCATCCAAGGAATGAGGTTCTGGAATAGCTTGTCAGTAGGAGTAGTATGAGTAAAAACCTAACTAGTTTCAAGATGAACCTTGTCAGTTTAAGAGATGCAGCATGATTGTCTGTAATAGCAAGGGATTAGATTTGACCCAGGAATTCCCTTCCAGACGTACTTGCTTTGTAGCCCTCAACTGACTTATCATTAGCAGGTGAAATAGAAGTGCAGACCGGCATCTTGTAGTCGTATCGGTCAGCAAATGCTTAAACTTCTGCACACGCACCAAGACCCTGTTTGACAGGCATGTAATAAATTACTATTATTACAGAAAATCATCTACATATCACAGTAAATTGTTACTAGAAACGTGCTGAAGACACAAGGTGCTTTATCAACAGCCAACAAACCCCTTCCTTGCCTCAAAAGATGCACAAGACGACAAAAGGCCCTAGGTGACACTGAAAAAGAGAAAGGCTTTGGGTTGGTAAACAAGGAAAAGGGATTACTTTAACAGGTAGGAGTGACAAAAGTGTTTAGCAGAAAAAGACAGGGAATCCTAAACAGCAGCATATTCACATATAATTCACATATGCTCTCTTTCTGTTACCCAGCTATAAAATGAGGTTAATGCCGTTGACTAAGCTTTTCAAACTAGTGCCTGCCTCTGTGTATGCACGAAGGCTAGCACGGTGGAGACCTGGGCTAGAATTTGGAAGACCATCCAAGTCACTTAAGAGCCTGAATTCCACTAACTTCCAATGGGATTCTTACTATTCGAGATGATTTTAAGTGCTTAGACATGGTACTTAGTATCAAAGATACCTTCACAGAAGTGCCTTATTTCCATGTATTGGCATTCCACAAAGTACTTATCGATGTGGTTTGATACCTGCATATTTTCTTAAAAATTGGTTCCTGATTACCTAGGATAAAGTTTTCAAAAGTATGCGAGTCCCATTTTCATAAGCTTCTAGGGATCCAAGTAACTTCCATATCATAGGTGTTAAAGGGATTTAGGCTCCCAAGGGCCTAAGTTGTATTTGAAAGTGACCGAGTCATATGGGACTTTTCAAAATGGTATCCCACTCAGGGAATCCGGAAGTTTATGCTTGTCTTTTACTACAGTGATACTTATTTGTAAATAGAACTGCAGAATACAGTAGCAGATGTTGCAGCATAGTATCTTGCTTTATGTCACCTTAGTTATTTTCCTAGTGAATACAGTAACACATTAAGATAATGGGCTAAAGTTTATCTCATTTGGGTAAGTTTAGATTCTCATAGGATACAAGAGGCCAATATCCATAATACAAAACAAATGGAAGGGGAAAAAAAATAGCTACATTATCTTGGAAGCAAGCTCTACTGGCACCATTGCCTTTAGCAAGATGCTATCTGACATCTTTTGGCTGAACAAGTCCTTTTGTGGGGTGATTAAACAGCAAATATCTCCGAGCAGCATAATGTTTATTGGATATTGCTCTGTTAGGGCAGCTTGTGTTTTCACTGTATTCTGCTTCTGTATGCGAGGGTGTGGAATTTGTTAATCTAAATAAAACTCAAAATAGACAGAAAGAGCTGCTGACGCTTGGTGGGAAAATTTTGAAGGAAAACAAAAATTGCTATTGAAAAACAGTCCTATGCATGAGTCGTCGTCTTTGTTGTCACCTCATCAAAAGAGATGCCTTTTGATAGGTGCCTCCTAGTCTCACCACTTTCAGATGGTTTGCACATACATGACTAACGGCAGGACTTGACCCAGGCAGGCAAGGTTGTTTTGTTAAATGTGATATCTTTTATTAGACCAAGTAAATAAAGGCAGCGATAAGGATGTATTTAACAAACCAATGTCCATATACATTAACTTGCAGATGGGCATAGCAAAGGAAGCCCAAATAAGTCTACCATTTTGGCTTCTGTTACGCTTGGTCCCACCTCAAGAACTTCCCAAGAAAGGAAAAACTTTTCTACCAAAAGAAGAAACTAGAGCACTGGGTAAACTCACTCAGAGACCATAATAGTTGACCCAAACCTTTGTGCTCAACTCAAACCAAATTTCCTTTAATAAAAATAAGCATTTTTTTTCTCATTTACATTGCTATCACCGGTCTACTTCAAATTACAACGAAGAAATGCATGGAAATTTTGTGAGGGCATCTGCTTTTGGAAAGCATCCACCCTGAATTCTGGATCGAAGGGATTCAGAAAAAGGAAACCATTCGAATGTTTTTCTTGGTCTGTTCTTTCCATGTTTTTCAGCATACGAGACATATTTAACGTACTAGAGTTTAGAAATACACACACACACACAAAGCATTTCTTTTAAAAACTTACTGGTCTAAATCACAAAGACTCAGAGTAGATTCTAATCTCATTTATGCCATTTTTCACACTCCACCCAGTTCAGAAGGTTACTGCAGCCTTACATAGACAGAGCCAAGTCCTGAAACTCTAGGCGTTATCAAAGGGAGGATCATCCTGCCATCTAGGTAGTCTGCCCCTGTCCCTTACCACTGACTAAATCTCAATTCCTTTCAGCTCTTAAGTCATAGACCTCATCCCTGTTGTAAGAACAGACTGTGAAGAGCTCTCTGAAGCTGATTGCCAGAACTGCCACTGTCAGAGCTTCCTTCAGCAGAAAGGATTAGAGTGTCCTGAAAATGTCAATCAGATATCAAAGATAAATGAAGATTGAAAAATAAAATGTACAATCTATAAAAAATAAGTCTTTGGGAGACACATTCAGAGTACTTTGAAAAATTTAAGAGAAATATGTCACCAAAACAAATATATGCTCTACTGTCCAACTTTAATTTTTCACTGATAAAACCCCAAAAGCACTGCAGCCAATACAATAAATAAAACAGCTAAATCCCCACTGGTATCCAATTTCCATTTACCATGACTAAGTGTCTCTTAGAGCTGATGCACTTCAGCTGATATCAGCTTATACACCTCCCACTAACTAGGTGCCCTGTGTGTCAACGAAAAGACATGACTATTGGGACTGTCACAACCAAGGACATACTGCTCTTCTTATAAGAGCACTGCATCAACCATACAGCTAAGCCACCCTAGTAGTGCTTGCCTGTTGAGTTTTCTATTGTTTGGGTTTTAATTCACTTTACTAAGATTGCTTTTCATTCACTTAGTGACAGGTAGTTATTTGTTTGCAGGGTTCCATTTGACATTTATTGTTAGTGTAAAACACTAATAATAATAATTAGTGCCTTTTTAGAGTTGTCTGAGGTTTTAGTGCTGGTGCATTGTTAATATAAAACATCCCAAAGCTTTGCTGTATATAGGCTAGCATGATAGTATTTATATATAACAAAGGGGCTCATTATACTGAGACCAGATTGCAGTATCTTTGCGCCTCCCGTTAGTAAGCCAAAACTTAACATTCTCTAAACTTGTCTGCAATGCTAACAGTTTCTGTAAAGGGAAGCAAAAGCTAAACAAAAGCCAAATGCTTCTTCAATTTTTTATTCTCTTAAAGAAGGTAACAGCCAAACCCTCCTAAAGGGAGGATGAGTGCAAGTGACACGACATAGTGTATACTGTCACTTTAAGAAGGACCTCAGTATAATAAGAACGTACGGGTGGGTGGGCACACATCTGCGCGTAGGGAAATAGTCCAAAGGACTGCCCACACCAAGACAGTCCATTGGACCACTGGGTTGACTGGAGGCGATCTTCAGTACAAATCTAGAGCAGGCCCCAAAGTCATGGCTCTGGAGATGCATCTCCCTTGCTCCACATCATTGCATTCTCAATGGTTGTATAGTCATGCATCAGACTGAGACTAAATTGTTTTTGTAATATTATTAGAGAGTCATCAGTAAGGGGAAAAGTATCCATGTGCATTAGAAGGTACATAAATCCACTTTCATGGCTTCATATTAAATACATGGCAGCATGCATACTTTTTAGTTGATGGTTCAACAGAGATTTACAATCACACGGTTTTGTGCGTCTGTTATCAGATTTGCCAAGTGTTGTAAAGACTCACCTGCCTCATCAAATTCTTCACAGTAGGGGCCCGGGAAACCAGTCCCCTCAAGATATAGAGATGACTAGCTACAGTTCCAAGCACAGATTTTATTTCATGGGTTTACATCCGTTAAGGAAACAGAGAAGGATTTATGTAATGCATACATAATTGCCCCAGTTACATGCTATTCCTGGTGGTTACTGAATGTAAGAAGAAAACAAAGATAAAAAGAGCAAGCTGTTTAGCAACCAGGCCTTGTTTGACATCTTTCTGAATATCACCTAGCATCTTTGATGTGCCTAATCACAGTTGTAAATTCTGGTCAATTGTCCCACTTCTTCTGTGTGGCGATGGGAAGTCAAAGATGATAATCTCAGGTTTAGAACTCAGCTTCCATTGATAATTTTGGGCCAGATCCTCAGCTGCTGTTGATCCATTTAATTCAACTGAAGCCAATAAACCCCAGTTAGAGATCTGTCCCTCTACCTTCTGCTTGGGTCAAGTTGTGATGGAAAAAGAAAGCAGGAAAGACAGGAAAACTTCTCAAAATCAGGCAGTGCAGTGTTCCTGTCCCTTCCAGCTCCTTTTTGGACAAGTCACCATTTTGTCACCATAGGATTCCTGATCAGATCTGGCTATACACATGCAAATATACACACTTCCTTTTTTATTTTATTTTTTTTTTTTACTAAAGTCCACCTTCACACAACATTTCAGGGAGTGAGAGCTTACTTACAGGAGGAATAGCTTGTCCATGAAGAGCCCAATCCTGTTGCTATGAAGTCAACTCTTTTCAGGAGCAGCAGGAGACCCTAGTATAGTGTGAGGAGAAAAAACAAAACAAAACACAGCTTAGATTTGACTTCGGCATAGAATGTTAATACAATGTTTAAGGTTCTGACTTGAAAACTTATTTGTATAAAATATTTTGGCCTTCTAGCTAGGTAACCCTATAATCTTTAAGATTAACTACTTTCCTTCACCACCCATTCCATCTAAGAACATTGGGCAAGAACAGAAACTTCCCTGATATCAAATTCACTCTTTATTTAAGGATATTCATTCTTGCTTGACATGTTGGGCACTTGCTGTATTTCATTTCACTGCTTCCAAATAAGTTAACTCAGTAAGTCACTTAAAGAGAAATTCAAGTCAGTGCTTTGACTGCTGTGCCAACAAAGTACTTTTTTCTTTGGTACTTGTTTTGTCCAATGTACTCGAGTAAGCTCTAGCTTACCAAAAACAAAAAGAGAAATGTTCTGCTTTAGTATGTAGATACTTGTCTATCATACACACAGAAAGCAGAATGACAAGAGTCATCTTAGATGAGGCCAGAAAAGTATGACACTCCCAGAAATGTCGAGAACACACAAGAATTTAGACAGGATGTTACCCGTCTTGGGGGGAAAAAAAAGAGCAAACTAAAATGGCTGTTGTCATTGCCAGGAACCGAGAGAAAAAGAGATCAGAAACTATTATTTAAAATGTATCCTCAAAGAAAAAAGCAAAGTATAAATTACTGCAGCGTAGTATAAATTGGTATAAATACCACAACTTGCCAGGAAGAGGGGAAGTAGATGAGTTTGTCTTGGCAATGATTTTTCATACCATGAGATGATTAACAAAAATTCATCTAGAATAGTTTCTCCGATAATAGTATTAATTAACATTAAAAATGAAGACCAACGTTCCCTATATACCCGTTTGATCTTCAGAAGTGCTAAATATCCAAAAGTCAATAAGAGGCTGTATATGCTTGGCACTTTTTTGATGTGTGGACAAGGGAAGCACAGGGAGGTAACTAAATATTAATGTAATAGTAGTTAAGAATTTATTTTTTTCCCCCAAGTCTCAGGTAGAGCTATACAGGAATATTTCAACAGCACTTTCTTCCCCCTCTCACAACTGGAACCAAAAAAGCTCATTTCCTGGAATGAGTTGATTCTGAATAGTTTTATGCAAAGTTATGAAATATTTTGGTTAAACAATTCCAAAGATGAAAAGCTCCACATTCCCTCCCTCCCCCCACCCTATTCAGAACAACTTTATTTCAGAATTTAAGCTAATTATAGATAACACATTTAAATGAAGAACTGCCGAAGTATGACATATTGATTGACACATACCACATTTTGTAGATTTTCTGAACATTTGAGATTTAATATTAAAAAAAAAAAAAATAAAATAAAAAAAAAAATTCTGATTTTAATGAGAACAACATAACAAAAATGTCCATGAGTGTCAGAGGACAACTGGAATGCAAGCAGTCAGCATCAGAGCTAGGGATTCAGCAGCTAAGAGAAGATAAGTTCAGGAAACAAGGGTCCAAGCTAGAGTCATGAGTCAAGACATCAAGAACAGGTAGATCAAGAGGCTGAGGTCTGAAAGGGACCAAGACCTGAGTGGTCACCAAGATGGAGTCAAGATCTAGGTCAGGAGCAGAAAGCAGGGATCCAAACCAAAACCGTGACCCAGAGGATCCAGAGCTGGTGGCTATTAAGAAAGGGGGCCCAAGCCAATGGTCAGGAAGCAAAGATTCAGGAGGCAGGAACTAGGAACCAATAGGAAGGAACAACAATTCAGGTAAAGCATAGACTAGAGTTAGATGCAAGCGCCTGCCATGTTGATTGGCCTGAAGAATACTGAGAGGTCAGCTGCTTATATCAGGCAGGTAATGGGCCAGCTGGGGGTAGTTAGGCCCACATGGTACCCTGACTCCTGACAATGGGTTGGGAAAAACATACCCCACACAGGCTTATCCTAATAGCCTTGCAACCAGAAACTTGGTTTCCCAACATGCTGAACAGCTACAGCAGTCTCCAAGCTCAGGTGGAGCTGCAAGTGCTCAGCATCCTTGGAAGTCAGCCTTTGCTGAGAAAGGGGTTAAAATCGGCCATTGCCAGGAAGCAAAAGCACACAAAAGAGTGCAATTTTGGAACCTCAAGGTATTGGTAGAAAATCAGTTGCTTTGATCCTGTGACCTAGATATGAACAGGGACAAAGGGTATTTCCAGGATTGTACATTAAACTCATTTTTCTATTCTGGAACCGAGTCTCAAGTGACCTTGGAGAGAGAGGGTTTTTTTTAAATGACATACAAACTTCTTTGGGGCAGGGGATAGAATTAGTGGGACTTAATTTTTGCCTAATAATAGGATGCATTGAATAGAAATTTTGTTTCAAAAGATTAGGAAATGTCAACATTTATTCTTCTTTGGATTAGTAATGAAACCTGAACTCAAAAGTGTGCACAGAAGAGAATTCTTCCCACAAAAATCTTGTTGCAGATCCAAACCAAAATCTTAAGAATGTTGATGCTGTTATTTTGGTATTGGTATTTTGGTTGCAATAAACTTTTGCTTTTGAGAGGACTTCATGTTTTGCTTCAAAAACCAGCAATCAAAAAAAGAAAAGAACGAAAGAAAAACAAACACCCAAAAACACAAACGAAAAGAGAGGGGAGAAGATGTTAAAACAGTAATTACGGTAATTTTGTAGGCAGTTATTTTAGGAAAAGAAAAGAAAACTGAAGCAACTTTTTTTTTTTGGACAGAACTGAATTCTCAAATGGAAAACTTCCATCAGAGGTTTCTCAAGTCATGCTAGTTTTGATGGGTTTTTTTAAATTTTAGAAATGCCTGCATCTCCACGATCAAGTCCCTGATTAGCCTTGTACAACTTATTTTCATTAATACAAACAAACAAAAAACCCAATCCAACTGATGAGATTTGAATCACTTGCCTTCCATTCATTAGGTCTGTTTGACTTTACCTGATGGTGGGTGGGTTGGCCATCTGTTCAGAAAAAGCTTGCGTTTTATTTAAACTACAGAAAATTGCCTCTTCAATCTCCTGCCTGACCCATAAGCGGTTTTCACCACCCAATGTATAAACATATACAATATAATGTAAAGGGATGTGATTGACACAGCCTGACCTGACAATGTCATGATGATGTTTGTCATGAGAAGAATTTGGAGAGATGAAAAAAACCCGAACAAACCGTCAGTAAACAAAGAATCTTGATACGTTCATTTTTTTCCCCATTCTAAATTACTTAATCAGGTATTTGCTACTCAGAAATTAGTCTTGGGAAGAAGAAGATCAGATCCATAAGCCAAAATCCTTACACCTATAGCAATGACAATGGTCAGGCCATGTCCCCCTACAGCATTTTTTTTTCCAATGGCAGATTTGATAAAGTGAGGAATGAGGGCTTAGATTGAGTATCTGCTGCTACCTGGATTTGAAGTGAGCTTTATGCATCATATTTCTTCTATAAATGAGGAGATTGAAAACAGCTTGTCATGCCTCTGGAGATCAGTAGGTACCTTCAACAACAAAAGTGCTAAAAGCTAAGCCAGTGCTAGTGACTAGCTCTAGATTTTTTTTAAGCAGATGCTGGACTCTTCTCCTTGAGGAGTGTTTACTTCAAAGACAAGAGAAAAGGGAAGAGAGAGTCAAGATGAGAATAGTAGGGATGTTATGCCTATTAGGCTATATACTAAAAGCAAGCAAGAGGATGACTGGCATTACCAATGCATAACTTAGAGCCTGCTTCTAAAATGGCATAT
>NW_017728942.1:2101738-2140891 GCF_001723895.1 Crocodylus porosus
TATATATATATGATAATGGTCCTACAAAATCTTCTGGGCAATTTTACTCATTTTTACCCATTTCCCTAGAATTCCCTTAATCTCTAATACAGAGCTCCAAGAGGAGTCTACCAAGATAATACCTAAGCTCTTCAGAAAGTGTCAGACTTCTAAGAGCTTCCTACTTCTCAGATTTTGATCCACCTCATTATACTCAACAAAAGCCTTTCCACTGACTTCAATGGGAATGGTATCAGGAGCTAGAATGAGAGAGAATAGCAATTTTGATCTCAAGTTATTTCAATATCTACATATAGAGGTATAAAAAGCAAGGCAGAGACTATTTGGTATATTAATACAAACAAGCCAAAAATAGAATTCTCAGGCAATTTCCTTTTTATACAGGATAAAGATCCATTAATAGGAGAGAATGCAACCAGAACATAAGAAATGCTGATTATTAATTTATAGAGAGATGTTTATCCTTTAGGTTTCCAACATGCTTCACAAACTTTAGAAGCATACCAGCACCAGTAAGGACATGTCTAATAGCAAAGAGGAAAGCAGTGCCATGCAGAGCTAGCTTGTTATGAGCTAAACTCAGCTAAACTGGAATGTCATGCTAATGGAGCTGCATCTCTACTGCTCCCCAGATAGCTCCGCACTATGCTGCCTTGTGCCATATATGGCTGCCCATGAAATGCAGCCAGTTTGGAAGGGACCAAAAGTCCTCTTAAAGGGTATCCGTAAAGATCTCAGGGCATGTTTTAAGTTTTACAATACAGCTATTAGCTGATCTTCCCAAACCAGGAGGGACTAATGCTATGTCCCAAACACTTTCAGATCTAAATCCATTAATTCTGAAAGTCCCACAAAATAAGGCTTCATCCCAAGCAGAATACTTTTTCTCTATATACACTTTCTATGATCCAAGACTAGTCAGAGGAGATAGCATCCCTTGTGCCACTACCTAAATAAGCTTTCTCTCAGCAGTTTATGAAAAACACTTCATCCTTTCCCATCTGGATCTAATAATTAAGCAGAGTTGGTTTACCCTTGTCCTATTCAAAGGCAAGCTTTCTCCAGAGTCTAAGGACACGAAAATGAACTATGAATGTGGTGCTGTAGAAGAAGATGTAGGATTTTGGAGATGCTCCTCAAAAAACTAGATCAACCTGGAAACAGCGAGGTCTCTGGGGTCAGTGTAAATTGGCAGCTCCTACTTCAGGTAATTATCTAGCTAGACTCCTCATTGCTCAAGGGTTGGGGCTCTCACATCAAGAAATAGCACCACTCTTGACTTCAAGTCAGTTCTCCTAGCCAGCAGCATGGGGCATTCACTCAAAGGTACAGTGGAAACTTTTCTTCCAGACCAATTTCTGAGCCCAGCTTAGACAGATCTGCTAGAGCTCCCTCCTCCAGGAATCTGATTCTCTAAGCATGCAGCTCACTGGGCTTCCAGACATCATTATTAAACAGGAGCCTGCCCCAGCCACTGCTTCTGTGAAATCTGCAGGAAGAATGGCTTGAGCCTGCTGCTGCCAGAAAAATATTTCCATCTTATTACACCTGGATATCCACATACACTTGTGCACATGCACACATACGTAGACAAAAGACAGTCCTATTAGCTATCATTTCTGAGACACTCTTTCTTTAGGTGCCCCTGTTTCCCCACAGCTCCAGGAGCCAATTATTTGTCCACGTGTTCTACTAGAGATAGGGTTGCTAGCCCACCTTCTCCAGCCCAGGAGAGATGATTCTTCCCTGGTCTAGGCAGTTGGTTAATTCAAACGAACTGCTGAAAGCAACACAAAAACCTCGGTTCTTTCCTAGCACCACCTCCCACCCTCAGCCAATAAGGACTTTTTGCTCTTTCAGTCCATTTATATAAAACACCTGACTCCTTTCACGTTCCCTTTGACAATTAGAAAGGGCTTTGTGAGCCTAGTCCCTTCTAAGATGCAGGATAATTAATACATATGATACATACCCAAAGTTTGGTTGGTGGTGAGTGTAAGGTACTTTGCTCTAGAACCAGAGGTGGAAGTTTGAGTCTTGCTCCCCATTTATGCAGAAGGATACTCCCAATTAATCTCATTGTGAGTGGGTCTGTAGTTATCAGGCTGGGGAAGCGGTGGTGCTGTTTGCCTTATTGTTCTTTTATGTGGCAATGGTTAGGTTCAGAAAGACCTCCCTCTGTGACTGCAGTTTATTTGCCAGCTGTGAAGTTTGGGTTTGGACTAGGATGAAACAAAAATGATAAACAGTGAAAGGCTTCTGGGAGAAATCAGCACATTTGAAGACAACCCTCCAGAACTTGCACTGGATTAAACATGAGCCACTGCAACAGCAAATGACTCAGAGAGAACTCAACTCTCCACTGCCATTTCAGCATTGGCTCTGAGGAATTGGGGATAGGTCATTAGACCGTACAGCTACATTGAAGTCCATAGTTATACAGATTTACGTTCACAGAATTTAAGTTTGAATTTAAGATGAAAATGTTGACTAATCAAATAACTGGAACAGCTGTGGGGTGTTCAAATACAGCTGTGAAAAACCAGGTTACAAGTAATTAAGTCCATGCTGAGCTAGGATACACTGCAATTCAGGGTACACTGTGATCAGCATTATCAATTGACTACTTCAGCTCTTCACAATTGTGATTTAACACCACAATAGTTTGCATTTAGATCAGGCCTCCTAACAATGCATGATGTGTTTATTGCTGTTAATTTGTGTTGCAGAAGCACATCAGATGTAGAGCAGGTCTGAGCTCCTTTTACTCCCGTGGGAAATTGTGGGGTGTTCAGGATGAAGAAGGCAGGTGGGTGAGGACTTCAGTGTTTGTTGCAAGTTGAGCTTTGTGGGGTGACATACAAAAAAGACCCTTAGAAACTTTCCAAAGTTTCACTTCAGGCTGAAGTTACTGAATGAATTCAAACCACCCGCAGATAGATATTCATTTGTTCTGCCTCCAAGTTTGCTGAAACAAAGTGCTCTGATGAAAGATTTGACTCTATGAAACCATTTATTTTTTGGTAGCGTTTTTGCCATTAACCTTAGATCATCCTATAAAGACAGCCAGGAAAGAAACAAATAAAAACATCTCATTCATCATGAAGTGTGATAATAGAATGTTTTACAAATAGACAGAGTGCTTGCTTTAGGAAAGGAAACCATGCAATTTTAACACTGTATATGGTGGTATTCCCTAGGCAAGTGCGGGATGTAAAGCAATGCAGACACAAAGGTATCTGATGGCTTTCCATTAACTCCAGGAACAAAGCTTAAGTGGTTTGCAATGCTATAAGAACACTCAAGTTAGAGATGGATCTGATGGATTAATTTTAGATATGGATGTCAGTGCAGATCTAAAAACTTTCAAAAGGCAGATGCATCAGTCTAGAAATCTGCTTCATAAGAATAGAATGTAAAATTCACACGTCTGCAGAAATTCAGTACATTCTATTTATACGATGACTTGTGTCAGTTGAGGTCTTAATGAAGATGAACATAGCACATAAAAATTAAAGTAGTTGAATTTTTAAATATTACAGTAGAATTTAGCTCAGAGATGCATATTTATTCCCCAGTATAGGCATCCAACACGAGATAAAACAACAAAACCTCAGCGTACAAGGTACCAAACGGTTAACTCCCCTCTTCTGCAGAATGCTTTAAGCATGTGAATAAGGCTATTAATTTTATAATCATAGACTTAAGCAGATGTCTAACTTTATGCATCTTGCTGACCCAATGTCTTTCGGTCACTCTGCAGTGCATGTGAATTTGAATTGGAGGAAAAGAACTGGAATAGTCACTTATTTACACTGGTGTAGCTGCTGTTTGTAGTGTTGTGATCATAAATATTCACTGATGAGTTCAGAATTAGGTCTAGGATCTTTTCATTTAGGCAACTGCTCTAGGTTAATTTTAGATTCATTCCTTACCCCCCGCCAAGCTTGGATTTTATGGATCCCTTTAAAAAGAATGGCCGTCAAATAATTGAGCACTCTCTCTAGCCTTCTGCCATTTCTTTATTTAACTTGGCATCTTTAAGCTTGTTAGAATTGTTTTTCTGCCCCCACATTCTTTATGGTGCATATACTGTCATATTGGGGGTGGGGGAGATAAATAGAAACTTCCTTTAGGTTTTTTTTCTCTCTCTTTTTTTTTTAAAGCTCTTTTTTTTCCAAGTGCCACAGCTTTTCAAACAGAAGCTTTTATATCTTGTGTAGTAACTGTTAGCAGTTTGTGACATTTCTAGTCTGTCCAGGGTGTAACTAGTACATGACAGGTCAAGTCTGTCACCTTCATAAAAGCAAAGAACATCTACCCTGGCACACTACACTGCAGAGTCCCTCTGAGAATTACCAATGTCATACCAAATATCATCAGCGGTATTTATCTTCTCTTCATCTTTGCCATTTGTAGGAGCTTCTAAAAAAAAATCCTGATTATTTTTACATGAAGATAGCTTTCTCTTCACTCCCATAACATGAAGGCTGTAAACCAAAGCTTGAATCCAGGAGACTTAATTTGTCCTTGTGGCAACTATAATTAAAATACAACTTTCCTGAGGGGATACCTGCAAAATTAAGGTTATTGTTGTCACTATTATTAATTAATTATTAGCAGATGCTTGCTTTAAAAAAAAAAGAAAAAAGAAAAGATCAGCCTTTAGATTGTGATGCTCCCTATTATCCTCATTAGGTAAATGGTGAAATAAAGATGAATGAATTGAAAGTAGATGAATTAATGATTAGACAAGAATGCCTCAGATTAGATTCTGTTAGTAGCAGACTTTCACTTCAGTAGAAAGTACTTGCATATGGGATGCAATTCAGGTAATGTTCAAATGAAAAGACTGCTCAGATTGGGGAACTTTTATCTATTCGGGGGCATCTGATAAATAAGGTAGGAGTACAGGGACAAAGTTAAATCACTCTCACATCATTAGCTCAGGATTTAGAGGGAAAGCAGTACTAATTATGAGGCCATGCTTGATTCCTGGGAATAGCGTTATGCAAAACAAGACATGATGCAGAAGGCAGTAGCATTATTCCTGCAAGGAAGGGGTGCAGAATGAAAATGATGGCCAGATTTTGGGTGCAGCCGATTGGTCCGGGGTGTGAGAGGACTGTTTAGTCCTTGCTTATCTTGGCACTATTTCCAACAATGGTACATGTTTGAGCAGCATAGGGGCTGCTCGAGTTTCTGTCAACTGGGATGAAGCATGCTTGGGCAATTGCACTTGATTACCATTCCTATGCCCACTGTACCTGGATTGCAGGAAGGGAGGTAACTCTGTGCTAATTCTGCTTCCATTGTGAATTCAACCTTGTTAGGCAACTGCAAGACGTTTTCTTTGTAACACTGTGTCAGTTCAATGGCAGCAGAAAGGACACAACATCTACTTCTTTCCCTCTTTCTAAACCAAGTGCAGAATTTTCCAAAGTCTGTCTAAACCAAGTGCATGTGCGCAAAGCAGGTTTACTTACAGATGGTGACTTTCATTTATGCTTTTTTTAAAAGTGAAGTAGGGTATTTAAAGCCTCACGATCAATGAGAGATTGGGAATCCTTGGATTCAGATGTAATATGACAGCAGTTGTATGTTAAATAAATACCAATAAATTATTCAAATGCATTTGTTGTGTAGTAACATGGAGCTGCCCTTTCCCGTATATTATGTCTATGTATATAACTCTTAGTAGGCCAAATTCCCTGTATACCCAGCTCAGTTTAAGTTATTGATATCTAGTGCCAGTTTAGTCTCCCTCCTGTCCTGCTGCCCCCTGCAATGTACTGTGCTCATATACGACTCAAGATTTTGGCTGGTCTTTTTAAAAATGTTGGAAGTGGAGGAAAGTAAAAGGAACTTGTGTGTCCTTCCTCCTCAAGTGTCCATCACAAATGCATCTTGGAGTTTCCATACATCATATTTGTGCCATCTCAAAACATGAGGCAATAGGTGTGTGCCCACGTGGCAGATTCCTGGAATACCCAGTCGAAGGACAGCACAGTGGGCACATTGTTGCAGTTCACCGAGGATCTCTGGGAATCAAATTGCCTCTCTGTCACAAAGCAACCCAAATTCCCAAGGGACTAATGCACCTCAGCACTACGGTCACTTACTGACATAATCAAGTTCTGTATGTGGCAAGCTGTGCCAAGAGCTAATGTGCAATAATATCACTTTCTGAAGGCCTAGGGCAAGAACTTGAGTTAAGCAGTGAAGAAAACTAAAATTCAAATAGTGCTTGGATTGCTGTTGTATAGCTGGGGAATCATAGTGTACATTTTATTCTGTATGTGGCCCTCCTCATGTCCTATGAGGTTAAAGATTTACATTGCTAAGGCCGTTGTACCCTATGTTGTAAATCCTATGGGTCAGAGTGTCAAGGGGCCCTGATGGACTCTCCAGTTCTGTACAACCCGCTCCATGGGCACAGTTGTTTTCGTGTGCAAATGGCAAAGTGTGCGCAGAGCTACGCAAGCCAAGAGGCAAATTAAACCCGCCATCCTGTATTTGACTTGAATTTTCAATAAAAGGTCAATTATGTCTGAATTGTGTTCCCATTACAGTTAGTAGTAAAACCCCTATTGGCTTTCACAGGAGCAAAGTTAGGCCAGTGTTAGTGGTTTGGAAAATTTCGGGGGTCTGTGTACGGGCACATGTGTAGGTCATTATGTTACAGTTTTGGCTCAATTCTGTAAGGCCTTATCCATATGCCAAATTAGGAGGGATGATTCTCTTAGAGTAGGAGTTTCCCAAATTAGACCCTTAATCATTTACTCAAATAGAACTTCATTTAGCAGCTCTTGTATGTTAACCCAAGCTGGAGTGTTATTATGGTTTAAATCTCAGGCCCAGCTCACTAATATCATGGCCTGATTGTGGTATAGGTTTTTGTGCCCAGATTGTGGCTGCTGCAAACTGGGAAAACATTCCCCAGTCAGCGGCAAAAGCTTAGCAGCCCAGGGGAGGGGGGAAGAGGTTGCAAAGGGGACAAGGAGAGGAGAGAGCTTGGGGATAGGTAGGAGATGGGCTGTTTGCTCATCCAGGCAGGAAAAAAGCGGTGTGGGGGGTTGTGGGCACTTGAGGGCTACCTTGCCTGGCACCAGGTAGGGGAAGGGCTGTTTGCTTCTCTGGGTGGGAAAACTGAGGCACGGGAGGCGGGGTGGGGGGTGGAGGGAGCCTGAGGTCTGCTCTAGCACCAGGTAGAGGTATGTTTGCTCCCCACCCCGAACTCCCAGTTTGCCTACCCAGGGGAGCAAACAGCCTCTCCCCTACCCACTCCCAAGCTCAGTCCTCTCCCTGTCCCTTTTGTGACCTGTCCACCCTCCCCAGGCTGCTGGCTGGGGAATGCTGGGCACCAGCCATCTTATTGCAACAAAATGCCATGATATATGACCACTTGCTGGGGACCTCCCCAGCAAGTGGCCATATCATGGCATTTTGTTGCAAATGGCATTTTTAATGCAAATCACTTAATTTCATGATGGCCCTGAAAAATGCAAACTTGCAATTTAAACCAGGCCCTAGTAAATTTAGTGCTGGCCCTTCACTCCTGTTCTCCCCACAGTAACTACTAGCAAGACAGACTCCACCCTTGTGAGAGGACATGCTGAGCACTGATTAAAGCAGTGACCGGGAGTTAGGAAGTTAGGGTTTTGCTCCTGGCTCTTTTATAGACTTGCTGTTTTGCAGCTGGGAGCAGGACCATGCCCTTGATGCTGGTATGCAAGTTCGCAGATCACCCAGTGCTGTGAGCATCCTGCACTGCTGAGTACAAGAAGCACGAGGAAGTGTCATCCTAGGCTGAATGTTCTTGTTTTAGTTGCTTTAAATCAGGCTCTTTATACTAGTATTAATAGAAGTATTTATACTATAGTTATCTTTAGAAGAACAATGGTAAGTAGCATTAAATCTTTGTTCGCTCTTTTCTTATTGTGAGTTCAATGGGCTGTTAGCTAAAACATGCGAAGAAAAAAAGGAAATACTGGCTGACTCAAGATTTTGCTAAAGAGGCTTTTGCTTACGCTGCCTGTGCTGCTGTGTTTATCTGACTGCATTGTTTTGCTACAATAGTTATATTTAGAGCATTCATAAAAAGGATGAAATAGTTTTTTCCAAGATGCTATGGCTATAGTTAAGTTATACTGAGCGCACAGGAGCTACGTGAACAGAGAATGGAAACAAGCAAAAAGGCAAAAGAAAGCTAGCCCGAGAATCTAAAATCTCCTGTCCTGAAACAGATCTAGGGAAAAGGCCTTGTGGGTGTTCTAAGCACTGAAGGATGAAGCAGACAGCAAAACCATCTTTTATTTTCTGTAATAATGATAAAAAGACACATACATCCTCTTCACTGATTTGAAATATTAAAATAATTTTTTTTCAGAAAAATGTTTTAAATTTAATTTTAGTAGGAAGTTTTCATTTGAAAATGTCCATGCTTTCATTTTGAAAAAGACTGAAAAGTAAACAGTCTTATTGCTTGATTTTTTTTTGTACCCTTTTTTGAATCCTTTCCGCAGCCCCCATGTTTTACTGTTGAAAAAAAAATGAAAAGAGGGAAAGTGTTTGGGGGCAGGTGGGGTTGGGGTGCTGGAGGGGGGGAGGATTCGTGAGAAGAAATCAGTTGTTGTTTTTCCTTGAATCAGAAGGAAGTCAGACCAGTTCTACTTTCAAATGCTTTCAAAATATTATTTTTCTATCTTTCTTTCATAAATGTATTTATCTCCCCTTGTATTAATTGATGACTTAGTTTAGCATAGGTTGTTGTAGCATATATTTTAAGTAGCATATATGTTAGGTAAGGAGGCTGTTGCTCAGCTGTAGAACTGAATTAGCTCTTGAGATCAATCAAGCTAGGGTTATAGAAGTCATCCCTAGAAATGCAAAACACCTAAAAGGAATGGACTCTAAATGAAGAGCTGGTACTTGCAAAATTTCAGCTGCATATGTCCTCACAATGGAAGGCATTCAAAAATACCATATATAATAATACTTAATGCAACAAGTTAACTGTTAAAATAGTGCAGATCAGATCCTCTCTCCAGACTGAAACCAGAACAAAAATCTATCAGTTCAGTGACAAGGTAACAAGCAGGAACTCTGTAAAAGCACAGACCAGACACATGTACAGATCCTTCTCTGTGATATTTCAAGCTTTTTTCCAGTGCCTTCCAGTTTGCATTTTTGGGGTTTATCACAAATTCTCATATCCACCTGCCTGGCCAGCTATTCTCCCTACCCATTTTGCTCCTCCACCTGGGCTGGCTGTCACGTTCTAAAGCCCGTCTCTTTAGCCTCTGAAGTTGGATGCTGAAGAGGTGAGGCTGGCTTTCAGAAAAGGTCAGCTAGACCTAGAAGAGGAGAGGGCCCCAGAGGTAGCTTGAAACACTTGAAATGATAGAATAACACTTGAACTGGCAAAGGGGCAGAGAGGCAGAGATACATGAAGAAGAAAACCAAGGACTTAAGACAACAGATTGAGTAGGGGGAATAAGGTGGATGGGACAAGGTTAATGTGAACAAAAAGGAAGCAAAGGAGAAGAGACAGTAAAAGTGATGGAGGAAAAATGTCTAAAAAGTGATGGTAGCATTAATAGTCGAGGAGAAGATGTAAGCAGGACAGAAATATAAGGAGGGGTAGCATTAGCACTATGCAGTAGGGGTGTGCAAAGTGGGCCCTATTCAATTCAGATTCGGCCCAGATTGGGGACAGTGATTCGTTGATTCGGATCACTGTCCCTGATTTGATTCGGCTGAATCTGAATCTGAAGATTCGATGCTGATTCAGAGAATCAATGATTCGGACAGACACATCTTTAAATGTTTTTTCTACATAAATCAAGGTACCAGGCATGGCTCATGAATGCTGTGATGTTGGGGTGGGTGTAGCGTCCCACAGAAGTGGGGGGGCCCGCATGCTCAGTGTAGAACCTGGAAGTGGATCAGAACTATTTCCTTTTCTATCCGCTGGGGAGTGCACTTGGGGGCCTCCCCCATCCCCCTGGCTCAATGATTAGCTTCAGGGGGACCCTGGGTGCCCCCCCAGGCCCAAAAGGCACCAGTCACTGAGGTGGGGGGGTTGTGGGGTGGGGGGGGCCCTGCATGTTCCCTGGTGGACCTGGAAGTGGATCGGAAGTGCTTCTGGTCCAATTCTGGGTCTGTTGCCGAGCACGCTCGGGAGCCCCCCATGCACCTCTGGGACACTCCATCCACCCCACCATCACAGCATTCATGAGCTGCCTGCTACCTAGAGGTACGTAGAAAAAATGTTTAAATCTGTGTCTATGTCCGATTTGCCGAATCGCTCCATATCGATGCAGAGGGTTCCAGTTCAATTCAGAGAGATTAAAGGGTCTCCCGATTTGATTCAGAATTGGAGATTTGGCCACTGAATCAGGCTGAATCACTGCCGGATCGGATTGGGGACTGAAGCTTTGCACAGTCCTACTATACAGCCATGCGGACCCTCACAGAGCTTATACCGTACATACACAAACTGAACCACCAGCCACTGTCTTTCCTCTCATCATGGTCCCATCCCATTCTGGTGTGAGGGAGATGCAACAGAGAATTAAATCCATGACTGCACACACTTAGAAAGCTGTGTTTAAGCTTCCAGGCTCCCTTGTTGTTGCAGCAGAGTCACCAGAAGCCACAGGATCTTCTAAACTGGAGTCAAGGGAGAAGATTTGCATACAGGGAGGCATGAGGAGCCCTTTGATGTACAGAGGTCAGGATGAAGAAACAGAGTTGTATGTTAAGAAGGATTTGGACAGACTCTGCACTTTACTGCACCTGACCCTGTGGTGTCCTGTGATAATAAAATATTAGAGCTTTGAATTAAATAACTCCCTATGATAGAAATACATACAGAATGATTCATGTCACTTCAAGAAGCATCAAATCTCCAGCCATGTTTTCCTCTTTGTCTGTTAGTCTGAAAAATTCTCCCTCTCTCTCACCACCCATGTATTTCTTATGTTCTGCCTGTTCTCTATGGCTAGGGACAGAAATCACACACAAACCAGTACAAGTGATTTAGAAACCGGTTCAAATCTGTAACACAACAGAAGTTCAGTGCACTTTAAACCTCTTTCAAAATGACTGAAACTGGTTTAAGATCAAATGGATGGATGTAGTATCAGACTTAACTGATTTAGGTTCAATGGGTTTATTGAACTTCTGTCCCAGGTTCCTGAGGAAATATTTTATCATAATGGAATTCCACAGACTTTTGGGGACCCTGGAATAAAAACCACGATAGTCCATCATCTCTTTCTAGATGGCATTGTGCCAATGCACCCCTTATCTGTTTGAATACAAACTCTGGATGTGAATATTGCTTCCTGAGCTCATGTTTATATTTATCATCTCCATAGAATCGCTCATTATGGGCCCTTATCATGGATAACAGTAGCAGGGATAAGAATATTTTCCATCTGTGGTGAGACTCCAGAGGCTACAGTGGAGGCACATGCTCTCTCTACCATGTTACATGGAACACAAGGTAGCAAAAGTGCCCGTTTAGGAAAGGGTACCAGAATCTGTCTTGACAAGTGTTTTGCATGCAGTTAAATAGACAAATGTATTCAGCTGCCAGGCTCTTGCAGGAATTTTATTTGATGCCTGTCACTAAACAGCTTCTTCTGTGCTAGAGGAATTACAGAACATTCATAGCCTATGATGATCAAAAAGGGAGCCCCCCATGCCCAGACTAGATTTCAGAGAGAGAATCCACACTCAAAACTAGGAGGTGTGCTTCTGAACTGTTTATGGAATAAAGAACTGAGGAACTGCCATAATGGTTCGTCTCGCCTGATAGTCTTTCTCCAACACTGTCAGACTGAAATACAACTTCCTTCTATTCCCCAACTGCCCCACCATGAACAATTTGGGTCCATATAGAAACATCTGATGGTTAGCTTCTGAGCCGAGGTACTAAGATTAACATCCCTTATAAGTCTTGTTTTTTAAGAAATCCTATCTAACCTAATTTGGATATTCTCAGCATATATATAAATATATCATATTCTTTTGCCTCCTACCAGGCTTTTGACTTCAATGCTTTCTTGTGGCCACAAATTCCAGGAGTTCATAATTTGTTTAGTAGATAAGTATTTTGTTCAGTTATTTTTAAATTTGTTGCCTTGCAATCTTGTGTCATCTTCCCTCATTCTTATATTATGCTCCAAAGGTCAGAAAGGGACCTGCTTATTAGTTTGACTCACGCATCTCCTTTTATACATTTCTTCTCTGAAATAAGTGCTCCTAATTTCAATCTTTTTTTCTCAAGAAGAGCCCCCTTTTTACTTCTTTTCATTTTGTCTATGATGGGTTCCATGACCTATGACTAGCCTGAATGAACTCCCTCCACAGCTCTATCTGTCCTCAGTCTAGCTCCTTGAGAGCAGAAAACTGAAGTCTACATGTGTAGAATAGATAGGGCATGAGCAGCAGGCTGGAGGATAGTGTTCTAAATTCCCCCATTAGTTTAACACTCCTGGTATTGTTGCCATTGATTTTATGTAGTGGCACGAAAACATTACCAGTATTATTTTCTGAATTGCCCCCTCATCCCTTATCCCGGTTTAACTTGCTTTCTGACTGTATGATCACAACTTCATTACCAGGGCTGTGTATCTGTGCATAACAATGCATCTATACATGATGCTACATTGCCATAACAATGTGCTATGGCGATGTAGCATTGGCAGGCAAAACCTTGATGCCACACCTACATCACCGTAGCAATGAGCTTCCTCATTATAGTGCATTCCTACAGTGATGTAGCATCTAAAAATAACCAGGCAATGCTGGCACGGCGCAGTACAGGCTGTTACTGTAACAACAGCACTGTAGAGGCACATGTAGATGCACTGAGTAATATTTTTGGTTGTGTCTGCTGCTGTTTTTACAGCTGTTCTGTCAATAGCTTTGGATCCCATGTGAAGCCATTACCTGTTTGAGGAGGTTTCTTTAAGTCTAGGATGCTCACAGCCCCAACCCTGCCATGACTTGCTGGTGAGAGGTGCTGTGCAGGTTTTCTGAGTATCCTTTTGTTCACCATTCCTAATTGCTCCTTTATCTGCAACCAAGAGGAAAACTGTAGGAAAATAAGGGGACTCCAGAAGAGGAATTCCCTGCTCGCTCCTTTTCAGCCCCTGAAAGCCAAGCCACCACACTGACATCAGAACGAGTGATGGTGGTGACCAGAAGTGGATGGCAAACAAGCCGTCCCGGACATTGTCTTCCGAAGATAGCTCTGGGTAAGACAGAAGGCCTGGGAGGTAAGGATAATTCACTTACTGGTTCCTCTCAGGGTAGGGGCAAATGAATCTGGTAGCTCCGGGAAGGGATGCAGAACCTTTCCCACCCCATGACAGACTGTCCTAGCCTGGTCCAACACCCAAAACAGCTCTTCTGGCAAACATGGCCTTTTTGAGAAAGCAACAAGAACTGGGGAGTGGAAGTTTGAATGGTGCCAGGTCCCAGGATGAAACTCATGTGATCCCTGCTGAACCCAGGTGATTCTTCTTGATCCAGGAGACATGAACCATGGTGGGACAGCAGAAGCCAGCCCTGATAGACTGGGAGTCTCAGGAGGAAATCCTAAAGGGATGGCAGAAGTAGTGAAGGAGGAGAGCACCCAATGGACAGCAATGCTCAGAGGGTAAGGGGCAGGATACTGGCCCATATTTCATCATCTTTGTGTTGGATATACTCTTAGGAATTCCCAGCAGTCATCTGGGGAGGGACCACACCTAGGTTCTGACTAAAGTTTTAACAGCAGCAGTCTACCAAACTGGATGCCTGTGGTTGGGGGTGTAGGGATGGAGGAGCCCCCATTATAGGCCCTGTGGGGCTGTACCAGAGGCCTTGTTGGACTATTTTGCAACTGTGGGAGCATCCCTGTTGGTAGAGCCTTCTGCTTCACATCGGGCATATTCTAACAACTTTCTATCAAGTTGTGGCAGGTGAGTGCACTAGGGGATAGGAGACTGTTCCAGTGGGCCCACAGTGAGGGCCAAGACTCAAAGGGAGAGGTGCTTGTACAAAAACAAATCAGACTATGGTGCCTTAAAAACTCTACCAGATTTATATGTATACTCCATTCTTATCACTGGAAACAGATTTTTAGCAGCATCCCATTCTTATTTACACACCTTAATAAAGTGGACGCATTTTTAAAAATTCTACCTATGGAGCAGCAACTCCTATTAAAAACAATAATGTTGAGCACAGCACTCTTGCAAATCTGGCGCCTCATTTAGGTGCCTCACTGAGATGTAAAGCTGTGCAAAAATCAGTCCCTCTACTAACACAAACTAAAGCGCTGCAGGGGAAATAGCTGTGGTGAGTGTCCCAGGACTCCTTGCAGAAACAACCACACTTAAGAGCAAACCATTCTGACATAGATGGGTATTGCACATTACATCATCATTATACTCATCTTCCAGTACTTATGATCTAAGACCTCAATGGAAATTGCAGTGCACTAGTATAGTCCTCTGAGTGGATTATGTGCTCCTGAAAGGTGACAGTTTAACCATTAGGCAAACTAAATTCCAGCCATTAGCCAAAGCCCAGGCCTCTGTGGCTCCCATTGCTAGGCCTCCCTGATGAGACAATGAAAACAAATTGACTGAGACCCACTCAACTCATCTCTGAGATCTCCAGAAATGGGAACCAGATTTGTCAGTATTGAGCTGGTCACAATTTAAAATGGCAGCTCTACCAATCCGCTAAGCCATCCAGCTCCTCCTGTCATGGCCTTCCAATTTCTGGGATATGGTTAAATTACACTGTACATTATAAATACTGCACAGCAGTACCCACAAGCATTACAGAGATGTCAGCCTTTCAGCTAAAACCCCCTTTTGGAAGGATTTACAGCTTGGCTGGAAGAATGGCGTCTCGCTGAAACTTGGCATACAAAATCTTGCCATAAGAAGAGCCCATCCATTTAATAATAAATCGGTTTGGCTATTTTTAAATGAGAGGACTGCAAAGTACAAATGGAGTTTACTATTTGCTGGCACATCTTTGCTCTGAAAATGAACATGAATTCCGATGGCTGGATCCTCAAGTGGGGTGAGTCATCAAACCACATGCATTTCAATGGAACTACGGTGATATGCGGCCACTGGTGATCTGGCCCTGTGTTTTACTAAAGGGAAATGTTACAGTTAATATTTGATTCAGTTTCTAGATATGTATGTGATTTACTGGAGCCAAAAGAATTGAACATTCATTCAGAAGTTGGCTATGACTTTTTTAATATCAAAAAATGATAGCTGACTGGACAAGATCCCTACAGATCCTGAGTATTTGGAGGTAGCACATCTCATGATTATAATGAGCTTTGTGAAGCAGCTGTAGTCCATGTAACAATCACTATTTTTAACTCTGTGGCTGATGCATATGACACTATTTGGGCTGCTGCTAATTCATTTTCCCAGGCTAAGCATATATTTTAATAGTTTCATAGAGAGGTTTTGCTAAACCTTATAAGAACTATGCACAAAATTATAAAGGTAAAAGATTTAGTGGTACATAAATAGAACATGTTTCTGTGTTACTTTTTACCTTGTATGTGAGTTACATAAAGGATTAAAGATCTCTTGGTCATATTCTCAGAATTGGGCATGTGCAAAGATTCATGTGCGTACACAGTTACTTTAAAAGCTGACATGTAAGTAACCAGTAAAAGCCACTTAGGAAGTTAGTATTAAAATAGGATATCAAACCAGAAGGAAGAAGGCAACCAACTTTGCCCAGGACTTCCTTTGCCTCATGAAACAAGTCCTTTTACCTTACTTTGTGTCTCTTTCTCCATTAGCCAAACAGCGTTAATGGCTTTGAGTCATTGTAAAGCCTGCTTAAATGTGTGAATTATATATGTTAAGCAATGGCATTTATTTCTATACTTATGTACCACGATTGTACCAACATTCATAAATACAAGGTAAAGTTAGGTGTCCCAATGCCTGTACAGTTTGCATGGATATTTTTCTGGAAACCTGAACCTTGAAGTACAATTTGGGTTTTTGATCAGATTTCTAAATGCAGCATTTTGTATTTATATTAATAATATATAAATGTAGTGCATTTCATCATGCACATGCAGGCAGTGTAGATTGTATTGTGTAACACTAGTAATTGTAATGTCTTAGTTATAAATATTTTCCTGCTTCACTCAGTGCATTTCATCATTTGCTGAATAATTCAGCTTCTATACAGGCTTAGCTGACCTTTGCTTGATAAAGTCATATTTCTAAGCATTCTCTTGCATTTGGTATTTTTAATCAAGTTCAAGTCCACTCACTGCACATCTGAGCTGAGAATAATGATACAGACACATATTTTAGAGAAATGATGTTCCTTGTAGTGCTTGCACATCCCCCAAATCACTGAGTTGTTAACTAAAGTGTAAGAGAATTTATGATGCTAAATAAAACTGGGAAAAAGATGTTTTAATAAGATGAAAATCCAAATGTTAAAATAATGAGCCATCTGCATGGGTGGCCCTCTCCTGAGAGATGCCAAGAGCTTTACCATCTGTGAAACATTTACCAGCTGTTTCCTTCCTTTTTTGTGAGAACATAAGAAATCCTTGCAGTTGATGTTCAAAAATGACACATCCTAGTGAAGGAAACAGGTTTGCTCAACATCAGGACCTCTCATCAAAGCTGGCCGGGCTGGAATTAACCTAATAATTTTTGGTGAGCACTGCTGTTACCTATTTCCGAAAGGTCCCTCCAACTGTGGGGCCAGCAGATTACAGATCACTGTGGGGAATACAAGAGGAAGAGAAAATAATAGCCACTGGAGCACAGCACAGTTTCAGCTGAGGTTTCCATGGTAAGAAAATGGATAAAATGCTAGATCTGAGCATTTAATTATTTGCTTTCAGACTCTTGTGGGAAGCTTTGGATAACTTGTGATCCACTGGAAACCTGAAGAGGTGCCTGAAGTAGTCCAAACATTACTGAAACTGTCTTTCTTTTTCTGTCTTCTTCTCTGATCGCTGTTTAAAGTACCTGCCAGTCAGCCCAGTATTCCTGCTGCTTTTGCCCTGACATGCAACTTATCCAGTGCATGTGAATTATATATACTTTTAGGATCAGACTATAGTGCTATGCTAGAATTTAGCACTGATCAAATGCTAGGAAATAATGACATTTTAAATCTATGGAAGGATATATTGTTTTGTACTTCTTTATACCTTGGTGTGCTGTAGTCCTAACTGCACAACATTTAATTATTTCCTTTGTGTTTTCTTTTATTTCATTAACTGCCAAAGAGAGTTGAAGGGAATATAACTTAAGAGGCAGAATTAGCTCTTAAATTCTCAGTCAATGAGATTTACCCATACGAGTGATTAAAGGAGTTTTATGAAGTATTTAGTTACATTTTCAAAAGTTAATTTTTCAGGAGCCATTTTAAAAGAGCCACAAAAAAAGAGACCAGCATCCAGCCTACCTGACGGGCCCTTTTTATGTAGTTTTATAAAGATCAGTGTTTGGCCAACACTAAACGCCACATATCTATAAAGAATATAATATGGCTGTATAAAATCCTACTCTGTATTAAGTCACTGGCAAATAAATTTTAGTGTTAGCTGCTATGCAACATATTAACAAGAGTTGCACAGAATCCGGGACGTTCTCCTCCCAAAACACAGGCCCTCACTCTCATCAGCTGGAAGGAACTACAGTAGGTATTATGGTATGTGAGAGCTACCGGGTTCATATTTTCCTTGTGGACCACCATTAGTAGGAGATGTATATTTTCAAATGGTGGTGACTTGAGTAGGTCCAACAATCCATCCAGCAGAGGGCAATCGTGATATATAAGGACAGAATTTCATATACAAACCTTTCCCCCTGTACCATTCAGGCAACAGAAAAGAGTCTGGTTCTAGCTGTAACTGCACAGCTAAAGATTCCCTGGCTGGACAGGATGTGGGACTCGGGTTGCTGTGAAGTCTGCAAAACTGCTTCTGTGCCATTTTGCGTGCTGCTATAGGGGACAGGATGAATTCTATTTTCTTGTAGCTAATCCTTCTCTTATAGATCTCATGCATATGGTGCACATTAGAGCAGAACCTATACTGCTTCAGCTTATTTGAGGGCCAGAACAGACTTGGCATTAAACTCGGTGAACCATAACTGGCTACCTGGTGTTGACTTTCCAAGTCCAGCTCTTCACAGAGACCCAGAGGAGAAGTTGGCTTGCAAACACTAAAACTGTGTTAATACTGCAGATTATAGCATAGGTGGGAACCCAGCAAGATATTGAAGCAATAGTACCAAAGATGTGGTGACCCATGCTACAGCACAGTCTATCAACCCAAATGCAAAGTGGGAGCATCTATACATGCATTAATATGCTTTTACTAATGTGCATTCAATTTAGTATCTCCAATATGAGGGCATTTATACGCATACTTTTTTCCCCAGGACGCACCAGAGATCTGCCACTCACTTAATTGAGTCCGCCCTGCACACAAGCTGAGGTGAACTGCACTGCATCACATACAGTTCTATTCACATGCAGTTCTATAAGTGGCAAAATGCACGCCAGCTCGCAGAAAATAGCAGCGGTGAGATTTTGAACTAAAGCACCTCCGAGATGTTTTAGTTCAAAAGCATGCCACTGCCATTTTCTCAGCATTGACTTGCATTTTGCCACTTACACAACTGCATGCATTGCAGCACCAGGTGCTTTTCATAGAGCCTGGCACTGTGACGTGTGCATTTGTAAAATGCCCTGAGTTACTAAATAAATGTGCATTAGGTTGCTCTAATGCACAGTAGTGCGAGCACATGCTTTTTAGATGACACTTAATGTGCAGTAGCCTATTCTACTGTGCATTAGCATATTCATACCATTTTTGACATGTTGCATTAATGTGTGGTAGAATAGGCACTTTAAAGTGCATGTGTAGATGCACCCACTGGGTGTGTCTACACATGATGCTTTAATGCTCATTACCCTAAGTTAATGTGCATTAAGGGGGTGTGTCTACACCTGTGAACCCTTAATGTTCATTAAAAATGGTAAATTTAAGCTATTCAAATTTAGGCACAAATAATTAAAGCTCATTAACAAATGCGTAGACACCGTAAAGTGCATTAACACCGTGTATGTAGACTGGCTTGGGACTAACTTTAGCCCCAAGTCAGGCCACACACAGCGTTAACGTGCTTTAATGCCTGCACGTGTAGGCGCCTTCCTAAACCCATTTCATGTGCATTAAGCTAATGCACATTAAATTTAGACATGCTTAAATGCACGTGTAGACACTCTCAATAAGTATATACTTGGGCTGCTAGCCTGCACTAAAGCCTTTGGTTTCACTTTGATTGTTATTGCTGTTGTGCTGGGTTACTGGTACTAGCTAGAATAACCCTAAGCTTTACAATGCTGTTCTGTCAGCAAAACTTTGTGTGCATCCATACCCAAATACCCCTGCAGTGGCTCAACCGCCTTTTCTACCTATGGGGTTAAGGCTTATACAGCCATTCAGAACTCATGCCTGTTGCTGACTACTGTGATCCCTTTACCAGCTGGTGCTTTCCAAGGGTGCACTTCATGTTCTGGCTGTATAGTGCTAAATGGAGCCATGCTAAGACACCAGAAGTGTCTGGGTGGGCATACACTGGCAGCCTGGAGGTAATCGTTGCTGTCTGACGCCAGAACATCTAGTGATAGAGCAGGTAAAAAGAGACAGTGCCTCACTCTGAAGACAATTAGATAACAAAAGCAAAATCTTTCTGGCTTTCCTGCAGTGCACGATATGTTCTTCGATAAGCTGCTTAACATACAGTTTAAACTTACCCCTAATATATAATGTATTATTAATACTGAAACCGTATTTTCTATCTAAAACTTAAATCAACAGATTAAAAATGAAAAAGGAAGAAACCACTGCTCACAAGGACATATGCTTTTTTCTAGAGTGAGACAAGTGACAGCAGCAAGGAAGCTAAGAAAGAAATAGGAGAGAGAGACTGAATCACCCCAAAGCGAACATCTAGGCAAACACCCCAAACTGAGCAAACTGAGGATATATACAATTTAAATCTGGTTCTGTGATGAGGGTAACCTGAGGATCTCTCATTTCATACGCCACCCACATCAGTGTGTTTAAATAACGCTACATTTATTATGGCACTCTGTTGATCTGCAGTGTGCATGAAGGCATATACGCATGTGTGATCCCAATTAGTGTCTCTTCAAGAAATCATGTAATGCCAATGAATTAAGAGGAAATGTAGCTATTGCTTTTTAGAAAAAAGAATATTCTACCTCTATCAGAGCAGGAATAGTGTTCTGTAGCAACAGACAAATATCAAGAACCTGTATTATGTAATGCCCACGCTATTAAACAAACACCCATCAGGAGAAGTTGTCAAACAATTACTTTGCCAAACAAAGTTTCAGTAATCTTGGTAGAATGGCTGATTTGTTTTTTCACTGGAAAGAACTCCTAGGCTCTGAAGTAAAAGACTCAAAGGTTAAGCCTGGTTTTTTTGCTGTGCAACCTCCTACTAACTTAAGGCCAAAGTATAACACTGTCCTATTTAGATAATGTGACTACTAGTATGAAGTTACTGATCATTGTTGGAAGGAAAGGGCTTACAGGGCCTTAAAAAAGCAGCAAGGCCTGTGTAACATCTTGATAATTTAATTACAACATATAAACCTTCAGCTCTCACTGCTACTGTTTTGCATGCAGCTAGCACTTTAAATCCAATGATCTCAAAGCGTGATAAAAGCATCCACTAAAATGCAGGCAATCCATAAGAAATGGGTCTTAGAGGTGAAACCTCCATTTTACAGTTGAGTACACTGAGGCACAGAAACAGAGTCCTGCAATGGTAAAAGGGGGAATCGGAAGGATAGCTGAGACTTGAACCTAACATCTCTTCCTCAAATATTTTCCTAGAAACTCCTCCATTTTTGCTGAGAAATACTGCACCAAGCTATAACATTTCCACTTGCATTTAGTTGAGTAGCTTAGTAGCTTATCTCCTACATTTCCCCTGCTCTACCCAGTGACATTTTTACAAGGAAATGCTACTTGGCAGCTTATTTGAAATTTGATACAAAATTACTTGAGACAGGAATATGAAGAGCCTGATCCAAAGCCCATCAAGTTCAATGAAGAAGTGGTAAAACGTTAGTGAAACATTTGCTGTTGGTGCTATAATAAAGCCTAAGGTAGACAAGTATATGCAGAATTTAGATTGGTTAGGTGTTACCTATTTTGAGACGCACATTCTGCCTGAGTTCAAGAGTTTTCAGCTCATTACATCCCCTAGTGAACTCATTCCATATCATATATGAACATTTGGCAGTATATGCTTAAAAGAGGGAAAAGCTAACATTGACTGCATTACATATTTTGGCCCCTAGAGACAAGTCCTGCTAGAATAAGATTAAGGTCATTGGCAGGGCAGACTGTGTATGCATCAAGTTTACACTGAAGATATCTTCAGTGGTTTGTCCTATAGATATTAAGGTTTCTTTAACTTTGGGTTTTCCAATACCCTTAACAGTTTGTGATCTACAAAATACAGTGAATTCATCAGAAGGGCGCAGCTACGTACAATGGACGTTGTACATATGAAATCCTTCATCCTTTCCCCTTTTTGCTTTGAAACAATCAAAGCTGAGCATACCAAATATGCTGCTATGTTTTCTGTTAAGGGCTAACTATTAAATAATCCATTGCATCTTTACTACGAAATGCTCTGCTTTGTTTTTCAAACCATTTTGGAGTAAAACGGCAGACATGCATCTTTTAACTCTTCGTGGGGGGGGAGAGCTGCTGTTTTTTGCCTGTTGATGCTTAGTTTTTTGGTTTTCTGTGGGATTGTTACTGTCACCCTAAACAAAGCTATGCCCTAGTCACAATGTATTACAACTCCATGTGGAGGCAAGTAGGAAAGCTTCCATTTGCCTTTAATTTTTTTATCTGTGTAACTGTAAACTAAACACTGATTAAGTTTTGCATAACTCATTTTGAAAGATAGCTGTAATGTTTCTAAATTATTTTGGTGATGTTCGTCTGGGGATTGGTATGACTCCTAGACTGTAGTGCTGACACAACCACAGCTACCTCTTTTGTGATGCTATAAGTGCTCAGACTGCTGAATGCAAGGCTAGTGGGTCTGTGTTTAGAAAAGCGACTTTCAGTGATGCAAATAGGGATGCAATAATTTAGTATGCTGCTTACTGCACCTGGTTGGTAGACATGTGGTTGAGATATGAACTCAGGCCCCAAGTGCTTGGGATTCCTAATAAATCCCATTTTGGGAATCCCAATTTATTTGTTGGGAGAGTGGTAGGAATGCATTAACCACAAAGTATACAGTTCCCAGCATAGGTAACTGCACTCCATCTAACCCAACTCTCTTTGTGTTTCCATTTAGAAAAGACATTCCTTGCTTCTTGTCCTTAAAAAGCACAGGCAATTTGCAAATATGCAAACTTTGCTACAGTCATTGCAAGTATTGTCTCTTGTTAGTGTAGCCAACAATAGAATAATTCAGGTGTTGCAAATACTGACTTTTCATCATAACCACTGCTTAAGCCCAGAAATGGCTGCAACTCTGCAATTAATTTTGTAAACTGCTCATAGTATATACTGGATTCTAAACTGCAAAAACAGGTTCTAGCTAGAGAGGAGTATTGCTATCATTTATTTACCGTGGGGTTTCATAAGTGACAGTATCTCTACTGTATGATATATGTGCCCATGCATATTAAAATCATCCTTTTTACTAGGACAAAGGATGCTAGGCAGAGCTATAGGACAAAGCTGAGGCGGAGCTATAGGACAATGGTAATCAGAAGTCTTAGATGGGAGGATGTTTCTCTCTTTGTAGTGTGAAATATAAGCATTACAAAGAAGAAAGAAATAAAGAACGACATAAAATCTCTTTGTGTTTCTTGCTTTCCTGACCCTACCCTTTTTTTATTGGTATAATATTTATGGTCTTGTGCATCTTAGTTCTTCCACTGAGAGTCTTATACTGATTCACACAACAGGTGCTGTGTAGGTGGGTGCTGTGTGGGTTTCCCCCTTGCTCTGGTAGGATGCCTGAACTATGATAACTAAGCATCATGTTCAGTCAGGCTTGGGTTCCTTTAAGCCAAGACTGACAACTTGTGCCAAATTGTGGAAGCAGCCTGGGTTCATAAACTCTTTACAAACTTTTGTAAATGTCTGATTGTCTAAATAGTGTAAATCTCTCCCTGGACAAATACATCTTTTAAAAAATCATTAAGCACATTTAAAACCTCTTGATCAGACTGCTAGTTTTCATCTGACAGTAGGTTTATACTGGTTTCACTCCATTTGAGTGGAATGATTCTGGAATTTCACCGGTTTAAACAGAAAAATCTGGTTAATACATTTTCTGTATTTCCCTCAAATATGTGTAAAGAGTGCTTTCCTATATTATCACCTTTGTTATTTGACATTCATATAATTCCTACTATGCTGGAATCTAGCGGAGAGAGTTTCTCATGCTAAATATAAACCCCTTTAGAGGAGATGCTTCTTTCCACTACCAGCACAGTTTTCCCAGAGTGCTACATCACTCTCTATTCAGGCCTGAAGTTAATAAGCACAATCTTATCCTACTCTGTGAAATCACAATTAGACCTCTGAGACTTCAGCCTGCAGGAGCCCATATGAGCCTTTTTATTCTTCTCCCTTGTTTGATTTGTTACAGGTTCTCAGTCTTTGGACCTTGGCGCTGGGTGTAGAAAACATGCCAAAACTCGGTGTAAAATATAGATAAGATCAGTGATTTTACTTGATTCACAGGCTGCAGCAACCTGTAAAAACTCATTTCAAGTGGAAGGAGTGGATGGTCTCACCTTTTATGAGGGGCAAAGAGAATATATGCCGGTCTCTAGACAAAATCCATTCAGCCCGGTCTGAGATTAGTTTTTCTGCAGTCTGGTTCCCCTTTCTGAAATGTTCCTTCTATGTTGAGTATGTTGTGTGTTCAGACAGGGAATATGGTATATCTTGGCGTATTGAACCTGCCTAAAAGTTTGGCTTAGCTCAGCTCAGCAGCTTCTGAAAAATACTGTAGTCCAGGGAGCCTACTTTGGTCCTGGAAACTTAGTTTGGATTAGGAATCTCACCCAGCTAAGACGGAAAGCTGGTGCATTTGGATTAGACTATACGGTGGGTCATTAGAACTGAGGTTTCAAGTCAGATCCATGCCAAACATTTTGCAAACTACTTTTTTGGACCTCCCTCATTTTTGCACCCACTTTCCTCTGTAAATTAGCAGTGAAATTCCAAGACACTCTATCATGAGTTAAAATCACGCAGTATATATTTGCCAGCGCATGCAGTGTTTATTTTTAAACAGTGCCAAAAGTGTTTATAGATAGAAACAACAGGACAACCCATAATTAAATAACTGTTTCTGCTACATCTGCTATTTAGCAACTTGAAGGAAAATAATTTCCCAACAACAAATAGGAATGGTCAAGAAAGCTCTCAAGTTTGGGCCCATTATTACCATATAAAATAACATATTAGTTGCTTAGCTACCGATTATAAAAGAAGCCCAATTAAAACTGAAAGAATCTTAACTAGCTGCACAGAATATAAAAGTGAAAAGTTAAAAGCTGTCAGGTGGTTAGTGGAGAGAATACTGAAGAGTGATTGACAAACTGGGCTTTGCTGTGCTTCAAATTTGGCTTTGATTCAATAAATGATTGACATGCTGATGTCGTTGGAAACAGCAGATTGTGCATTGGGGAGGTTATTTAGCACCCCATTGATTGACAGGTTACTAAAATTGTCCCATGGACAGAGGTAACCAAACAGAGCTATATTTTGACAGGTATTTTTTTTCTTTTTTACCTGTGTTTACTACAGAGTTTGTATTAAAATCGAAAGTAGGAGGCAGCCCACAAGAGTGTCAGTCAATTTCCAGAAAAATGTCTTAATGTCTCCATGTCTAATTCCTGTGATCCAGTGAGGGGCTGGCTTTTCTGTGAGCATTTCTTTTAAAGCTGGGACCTGAACAAATGCAAACTCTGAGACACGTGCATTTGTAAACCAGGAGTGGTTTTGCACGTGCGATAACTGGGGGGGTCTGCTACCTGTGCAAAGCAAAAACAATACCATGGCATTCAAACATTTCCAAGGACTTTTGGGGAAGGTAGCTTAATCGGAGTGATACGTGATATCATCGCAAGCGGTGACTCACCGGGTCTGATAAATTAAAGCTGAAGTCTATACTTGGATTGGAGCTCCACAGTTGTATAACTGTAAGAAATGGCCAGTATTGTGGAAGAGGCCTTTTGCAGTCTGTCTGAAATGGTACTGAACTAGTGCTGTCTGGAAGAAGCAGCTTTGCTGTTAGATGTACAGATTCAGCATTAACTAGAGCAAGGGCAGCCAACCTGTGACATGGGTGCCACAAGTGGCATGGGCTGTCTCTGTGGGTGTGTCCAGATGAGTGCACATGTGCATTTCCCCAGGGACAAATAGCAGCAGCACATTTGTGCCACTGTTACTTGTCCCTGGAGAAAGCCCTTGCATGTGCACTATGGCATGCAGCAAATTGCCCCAGGTGGGGTAGGAGCACCTGGACTGGCCCCAGCAGCCTTACTTGGGGTACTGGGGGCCTCCTGGGGCTGCAGTGGATGCACAGAGCCTGGCCAGAAGCCTGAGCATGGCTCTGGCCGGCCAGACTCTGGTTTCATGTGGCGCACACTGCAGCCACATGCACCACCCCATTTTTTTTAGACCACCTTTTTTTTTAGATACTGGGAAGTCTTTGGTGCACTACAAACTGCACGTGTGCCCATCTGCACATGCCCTGTGTTGCATGCAGCAGTTGGGGAGGGAACAGGTAGGACAGCAGCAGTAGGATAGGGAGCAGAAAGCAGAGCGTCTGATCAGGTAGGGAGAACAGGGAAGGAAGCAGAAAGCAGAGCAGTAGATCAGTAAGGAAAAGGGATTGGAGTGGCACTCTGGGGGTGCATCTACCTCTGTGCTTTACTGCAAAGTTGATTAATTAGCTCCTTAGTAAAGCATCACCATCTACACATGTGCCCATATTAGGGCACAGTAAATTAATTAACTCTGCTGTATGATAGTACTGTCCAGGATAGGTACTGTCCTACAGCAGAGTAGTTACATGCACCAAAAATGCATGTGTAGATGGTGACTGGTGTTGGCTGGGGCATGAGGGTGCTAGAGGGCAAAGGCTTCCTGCTGGCTAGCCTGGGACTGTAGCATCCACGTGTCCCAGCCAGCCCCTCTGCAGCATGGGGGAGCAAGCCCAGGCTGGCAGGCTGAACTCTCAGGCTGCCTGGCAGCCCAGGGCTGCTCTGTGGCTCGACCTGCTGCAGTCCCAGTAAACACTGCACCTGAGAGAAATAAACTCCAGCATGAACTATGCTGGAGTTTATTGCTACATGCTAATTGTACATGTACATGCATCCTGGGGCCACATCCAGATGAGCATGGCTGTGCAGTATGTGATCCCACAGACATGTCTGTGGTGCCACATACCACATGTCCAGTTATTCTCTGTACTGTAAAGGAGTAGTGCGGAGGGTTTTTTTGACTCCTGGATATCCCAAAAAAACCCTATGCAAAAGAAAAGTGGAGTAGCACATGACAAAGCTGAAGCCTTGCTGACCTGATCTATACTCTCCTGATCTACAGGCTCCTCATGGCAGGATCTCCACTGCTGCAGACCTGGGAGGCCGCCTGGACCTCAGGTAAGGCTATTGGGGCCAGCCCAGTTTCGGCCCCTACCCCACCCAGGGTAACTTGCCGCGTGCCGGAGTGTGTATAGCACAGGCATTCCCCATGGACAACTAGCCATAGTACAAGGTGCGCCACTAGTAGTTGTCCAAATGTCCATGCACATCTGGACATGGCCTGGGAGGGCTAATTTGTGGCACACCTGCTAAACAGGTTGGCACCCACTGGACTAGAGCCTCATAAATATTACATTTGAATAAGATACCTGACCACTTTTAGCCATTAAAAACCCTGTAGAACTATACGCAAGCATTATCCTACTGTTTTGGCCCAAGATTTCATCTGCATGACTACGGCTTGCCTCTCTGGAGAATCAATTGGATGAGGTATTCTCTTCTTCTTCCCAACCTAAACTGTCATTAGGTATTGTTGTGGGCTGTTAAAAATGTACTGCATTCCTGTCTATAGGAGGCTTCATTTCAGCAGCAGACAAATACAATATGTAGAACCATACTTGGTGCCTCGAGAAGTAAAGTTTTGCAATGTGTTTTTAACATCCATTTTGATGAAGCAGTCTATTAAGATGAGAGATTGTTACTACGTTTATGATTCACACTGCTCAAATGACAGACGTAAGGAACTTGTAGATTTTATGCGCTCAGTTTGGATCATGCTGACATAGATTTATGTCGATGTCAACCATTTAAATCCACCAAATCCCAAACTGCAAAACAGGAGAGTAGACTCAGGTCCAAGGTGTCTTTATGTGAAGAGCTGGCATCAAATAACTGCTGCAATGTTGCAATATATTGCACCTTTTTAACTTCAAACCTCTAGCGTTCCTGAATTAAAAGCTGTTCTCTCTTGCCTGTCAGCACTGCAAATTTGTCTCTTGCCTGTCAGCATTGTTGGGAGCTATTTGACTCTGAGAGAGCATCTGACTCTCAGTGAGGCCATGCTCTCTGGACAGTAGGACCCCCTGGTATGTTGGGAATTGAAAAACTGGCCCAATTCTTTATATGGAAGGGGCATTCACAGCTTTGTTAGAAATTCTGAAATGTGAGTATAGTGGGATGGGATGAAAAGCTTAATTAGCCATTACGTTTTGGAGATCTATGAGTGAATGGGACAGTAGAAGAAGTATTGTACAGGTATTGTTTCTGACTCCAGTGGGGATAAAGCCAGATCCTACAGCTTGTATGGTAAATGGTAGTGAGTGAATGGACAGCGGCTTTTTAGATGCATTTTTGCCACCATTTCCATAACCAAAGCTTTATACATGATGACCAGAATAATAAAGCTCCAAAGGGAAAAGTATTATACAGGACTGCTACTGGGTGCAGGGACATATATCACTGAAGGATGTTCTCATAATCAAAGAACTGAAGCCATAATACCCACTGCTGATAAGAGGAGCTGGCACATTTTATTTTGAGCATTCAACTTTGGTCCCTTTTTTTTTCTCCTTTCTGTACAGGTAACTTGGTGTCACCCTTTATGCTTCAAATCAAGGAAGAAACAAGAATGGGATTGGCTGTGCATCATTTTACTCCAGGTATTCATCTAGCATGCATGATAACAGGCCAGTGTTGGGACTAGGCAGCACATCTCTACTGTCCATTTGGTGTCAGGTAGAATGGTTTATAGTATGATCAGAGAACTGGAAGTCAGGATTCCCATTTCTTGTTCTGCCATTGCTTACCATGTGACTTTAGGCAAGCCCATTAATCCACTGTTCTTGTGTGCATCGGGAGAATGGGTGACGTGAGAGTCACTTCTACCATGGCAGCTTCGTAAGGTTTAATTCGCTATGAGATTCTTGGATGATTTAATTTAGGCAGGCCTAATGCTGTGCGTTTTTTAGGAGGTCAGGCTAGATTATTGCAATGGTCCTTCTGGGTTTATAATCTATGGAATGAGCTCTAGAAGGGCAATTGTTTTTATCAAGCTCAGTGGGCTAGAATCTGGACAGTGGTTTGCTTTTCCATCGAATAAAAACGTTTGCTTCAAGGGAAGTGGAGTCTTCCTCCTCCCCACCTGCCAAAATGTACCTGTGGCCCTAACCTTTTGCATGGCCTTAGCCTGAACTCTTGCTATCTCCTTATTTTCTGAAGACCTTGTCTCTTGCATCAACCACTGGTATCATAGTAGTTACATTTCAATTAAAAGCATATTAAATAAGTTGCTCCTTTTGCTGGCATTGGTGATTCAGTTAAGGTTTCTCTGTGTTGCTTACTGAACAAATGTGCTTGGGATGTGTAAACTATATTTGTCCATTTATCTTCTCCTGACATTTAAAAAAAATCCCTGCATGGCTCAGTGGGTGACATGGTTTACTCTGAGTGGCAATATAGAGAATTACAGATTCCTAAAGTATTGAAAGGCTCACCTTTCTCGCAACCATTATCACAGGATATTAAATGCATTAGAGAATACCAATATTGTTTTAGCCAACCCCCAATACATAAATTATTCCAGGTGCCAGTATAAGTCTCTGCTCTAACTATAAATAATCGTAATAATAAATAATAATAGCAATAAAAGGAAAAAAAGGCTTACTCTGTGCAAAAACAGTTCATTTATGCCATAATGGATAGCATACATCTAATACCATGGTGATTTGGGTGCTTTATAATTAAATTATCCAGATAGATAGGAGTATTTGCTTACTTTTCAACATCAACAGTGCGAGGACCATTTTTATAAGTAATTTCTGCCTTGAAAATCTATACCTTAGCTCCATAGCAGCATATTCAGGGCTAGCTGCTGGGTGCCATTTATTCCATCCCATTCAAATTCTCCGGCTGATGTTTATCTGATTTTGTCAACATTATAATAAGTTTTCCCAATTTATCAACTTCCTTTTTACTTGGATGGCCCTTCCAGTGTCTAAAAGAAAGAGAGGAATACAACGGTAAATGCCTGTTACTCCTTGAGAGCTGTCTGACACCTAGGTCCTTTCTGTGTTTCTGTAACTCAATAGCTGCTTGGCCTGTGTGAGAGAATAATATGTGTCATGCTCTCTTTGGGAAGCTTGCTTCTTTTTCTTTACCTTACTTTTCTCAGAGACCTTCTCTCTCTGAGCTAAAGACCACCTTATGGACCATCTTGGGTTGTGAACTTCTAATTGGCAACCAATTTTCTTGCTATACCAGGCACTTAGGAATTACCAGCAAAAGGCACGCTTTTTGTGCCTCTATTCCCATCAGTCAAATTGCACAAGAAATGAATTTGGTTAGGTGTTCACAGCTTCTTACCTCATATTCATCTAAGGGTCTTTTGAGTGTGGACAGATCTAAAAACTGGACTCCTCTGTAAGAGCTTCCTCAACCACAAAATCATCACCAGTCAACGCAGCGGAGAATATAGGGTTCATATGTTTGATGTTCTTACCAGCCCTATGAAACAGTGCCTGATTAATGCCTTTATCTGCAATGCCACTTCTGCTTTATGCAGATTTTTTGCCAACACTGGATAATGCATAAAGCCAAGAGGATAAGTTTAGGACAAGAGATTCACTTGTACTAGCATCTTGGAATTCCTTTTTGTAAAGAAGTGTCCCTTTATTTCACAAAACCTTCATCATAAGCTAAGATGTTCTCTAAAGTTACTAGAGAGGAACTAGATATTATCATCAACTCACTAACTTTTTTTTTTTACCTTGCAACTCTATGACTTAAACCAGTGCCACCTGAAATTATTATAATTGCTCTTATTAATATAGTAATTCATATAGTAACCATTAAATGAAGCTTCTATCCAATGTGTTTACAGTTAAAGGGCTTGATTCAAAGTCCACAAAAGTAAGGCCCATGCTACACGCTACATATATTACACAATTAACTGGTTAATCGCACAAGAAATTTAGACTGTCCCTATGCAAAGTAATTATTGGACAATTAACTGGTTAGTTGCAGAATACACTGAGGTTAGCTACATGTGCAAAGTAATTATCACAGCACAAAAATGTCCATCCAGCTATAAAAAGAGCCAGCCAGCTACAAAGTTAGTGCTTGGAAACGCATAACATCTCTATAGCTGGTTTCTATCCAGCTTTAAGTTGAATGTGTGCCAGGAAACTTGAGAGCAGGACCTTGGATCACAGCATTAGTGGGCTTTAGAACAGCAGTTCATGCAACCACAAAAAGAAGAGCTCTGACCTAATTAATACAGGATGTAATGAAATATCTGGAAAATGGTCTTGCTATGTGGCACTATTTCTGATGGTAGATTTTTATTTTATTTTTTAAAGATAGGTGTAGTTTGTAAAGCAAGGAAAGTCTAATTCCTAAATGAGATGTTCCAGGCTAAGTTTCAGCTTGAAGCATGTGTTCAAGGCTGAATTATTCCACTGTAAAGGGAGTTGTCATGGTTAAAAAATGCATGGTGAGCCTTACGTGTAGTCTTGAGTGATACTTTAGTTGATGACATTGCAATGGAAGATGAACCACAGATGTCTGGGATGAAGAAGGTAGCTGCAGCCAGAGTACTGCTAATCATCTTCACTGTTTTAAATTCTCATTACTTAGCCACAAAAAATTCTTTCTGCAGTTAGATGAAAGCTCAGACTGAAATGACTTCTTTGCAGCAAAGGGCGAATCCTTCAACTGAAGATTAGAAATCAAGGGTTGTGGAAATACTGTCTCCTCTCGCCTTAAATATAAATTATTAGCTGTATCATGGTTTCATCCCATGGGGTGAAATGCTCTCCTCCCAACACAAATTTGGAGTAACTGAGCTGTGTGTGGGGAACTGCCTGGGAGGATGGAATTTGCCACCAGCACCGCTATTCCAGCCTGCGGGAATAGAAACTGCCGTCTAGAGGCAGGGATTTTTCAACACGCTGTTTTTATATTGAATGCAAATTTGTCAGACCTAAAATGTTTTCTAGGGAAGAATCGTCCATGAGAAATTCCACATTTTGAAGCAAAGAATTAGCTGTTCTGATAGTTCCAGCTCTGGGTCCAAAGTTAACTTTTTGTCTAGGAATTTAGAACATAAAATGACGGTAAGTGCAGAAACTTAATGTTTCTGAACAGTGAATTGGAGCCCAATTTGTTTTCAGGATTTTGGCTTACAACCCTATTCAAAATTTTCAACTCTTTACTTTATTCAAGAGAGGGAAAAATTTGATATCTTAAAATTTTCCCTGATTGGAAAGATGTTTTCCCAACTATGATTATCCCGTTTCCCTTATCTGGGCTCTCTGGCAGCCTTAACCATATGAACAAAGATCCAACAGCATCTCTTACACTGCATTTTAAAAGGCCCTCCCCAAACTGGCCACAGAGGCCCAATTTTTGGGATGCTGGGTGTTGGAAACCTACTAGGAACACCTTTTTTATGGAAAATTTGTCATGTTCCAAGCCAAATCAGCCAAATCATTTCCAAATCCGTGAGTCATTCAAGAACCACATGTGGCCCTGCTGCAGGCAAGCATCCTCCACCCCTGCCTGGGGCTTCAGATGCTTTCAGATCATTTGGCGGGCATCCTACATGCAGGTCCAAGCCCAGAGGCTTGGGGTTCAGATGCCCCTGAGCCATACAGCCACAGGAGCAAGCTAGGGAGGAGTCTCCCATTTCCATAAAGTGGGCGTAAAGCCAAGATCTTTCCACTGGAATAGAAAGTGGGAGGTTAACTATACATTTTCTTGGTCAGAGTACTACCACCACCAAGAAAGTGGTTTTCTTCTGCAAGCAGGAGAACCACCTTAGTGGTCATGGTATTTTCCCTGCCAGAACACCTTTCCTTTTGCAGCCCCCATTACAAGAGGTAGCTAAAATTGTGTGAAGAGTCCTAAGTGGGTCATCAGCACTGAAATTAATCTCAGCCAGGGTGTGTGATGTAGACATGTGTAGAGGCACACACGTGTAGAGGCTGCCTGCTGGCTAGCCCCACACTGAAGCACCCTTTGCCCCCGCCAGCTGGAGCAGTGTCTACGTGTGTGCCGCTGCAGCAGGATAGGACTTGTATTTACAAGTCCTAATCTGCTGCAGAGGTTCTTAGTTTAATGCATCCTAACAGGGGTGCACGTGTAGATGCTGAGATGTTTACTACAGTTAGTCCACAGCACAGTTAACGCCTCATGTAGATATGCCCAATGGGTAGTCCCTTACTCTCCAAGTAGTCTCACTGAATTCAGTGTGACTACTCAGGGCCTTGTCACACAGGACACTTAGCATGTGTTTTATTTAGGGAATATTAGAATATGTCCTGATAATTTCCACAATAATGCATGGTATGGTCTCCCAAGCCAGGTCTCTGCCACTGGCAGCAGGCAGAGGGAGGCTTGGGCAGCTAAGCCTGGGAGAGGGTACTGCCCCTGCCATGGGAACCCGCCGGTACCCTGGGATCAGAGACGGTTGAGCCTCTAGTGCAGTCTCAGGGCTGGGACTGACAACTGGCTGATCGTTGGTCCCAGTCCCTATACCACACCAGAGTTGACTTGAACTTCTGGTGCAATCCTGGGGCTGGGACCAACAATCAGCTAATTGTCAGTTCCTGCCCTGCACCAGACCAAACCATTTTTGGTCTCAGCATCAGGACCGCATAGGAACCAACGGTTTCATGTGGTCCTGGAACTGAGGCCCATAATCAGTGTATTTTGAGACCCAGCTTCAGGACTGCAATTGATTATCTGTATTATCTCGGTGGAGCAGTCCAACAGTAGCTCAACACATGTTACTTAATACCATTTGAAGATATTCCTCAGTGGAAAAGGCATACCTCTCGTACAGCACGATAGGATACAAGCACACTTAATGCGCGTTATCCCGCTTGAACACTCAGATGCTTGAGTTTTAAGCCTTTAACACATGGTAAGTGCCTTGTGCAACATAGCCCTCAAGATATAAGCTACACTTAGAAGAAAGGAGCAAATTCATCACAATTTGGCCTTTAAGCTGAACTTGAAAATGCCCATTTAGACCTGTGCAATCATCACCATGATCCATATCTTAGTTGTACAGGTGCATACATTCTTTTGAAAAAAGTCAGACCCAAAATCTTAGTAGGCCTAACAGACATATTAGGGACACTGGATTTGCCATTCTAGATTAGACCACTACTCTCTTCAATCCGTATACAGCCAAGGAAGGGGAAAATCTACTGTAATGCATCCAGTTGATTATATATTGCTATGTCTGTAGGGGGAAAAAATCCTTCCTGACCCCTTAGGGATTTGGTTTATGCCCTGAAGCATGAGATTTGATTACTCTTCTTTGAACATGCATAACTGCCAATGCTATTACTGGTCATAATATTTTGTCGGTACAGGACAGAGAAATATTATTCTGCAACGTAATACAAATAGATAAAATTCAATATTGCTTCAGAATCAATTGCTACATTGCCAAAGTAAACATTAAACACACATCAAAATTATTCCATTGGAGAAGCCAAGGAAGCATTCAGTGCTATCTTCTCATTATATTCCCCTTAAATTTTCATTGCTAACTGTACAAAAATGCTTTTGGTAAATATTATGGGTTCTTCCTGTGCTGAGAGAGATGCTAAATGACCTTCTCCAACTTAGTTATAAATAACAGAGGGAGTGAGCTCACAGATGCAATATAGTGTCAGTTGTATTCAAAATTATAAATGGATTCTGACCAGTGTATAAAAATGGACACCAGGTTTTTGCTTGCTTTTTTCCCCTTCTTGGTAATCCCACCCCAGTTCCCTCTTGAAAGGCATTTTGTTCTGTCAGCCATAATGACATCTGCTGGTGGAGACAGGAAGCCATAAATCTGTAGGTTTCCTCTCAACCAAGCCTTGTTAATGCTCCCATTTATCACCGAGGATAGGGTGCCATCTCACTAGTGCTGTACTCAGAAGTCCATCTTCTAAATTTCCCTTTCCCAAAGGAGTAACCATTTAAATGAGTGACTTTCTCATCTTGCATGGTGAGACGTAAAAAAGTCACTGCAGATCCAAATACCATACCCAGTGTGTAGCATTTGGATTTAAGCCACGACTCTGGAGAACAACAGCCTCTGCTTGCTGGTTTCAGATTATTCCAAAGCATTGCTCTTGTTAAACCTAGTACTTGTATGTAAGTAGGGGATTCCTGGTGGGAGAGAAGTTCAAAATAAAAGGGATTCTGCCTCTCCCAAAACTGCTTAGCCATGTGTAAATAAATTAGAGTATGCTCCTAGGTGTAGCAAAACAGTGGGTAGGCAGTGGTGTGCTTTTAAACAGCTTTTAATATAAAGTTCTTCAGACAGATAATGACAGCAGAAATAAGCAAAATATTCTCATCAGGGTCGCAATGCCTTTTACATCCGGTGTGTTCCTGGGGCAGGGGTCAAGGAAGGAAAGAATCACAAAGCAGTGAGTAGAATTGCCTCCATGTTATAGATGTGGAAACTGAGGGTACATACGAGCGTTACACTGAGATTGAATCTAAATGGCAGGGTGTGCAGGTGTTTGTGGGGCTTAAATCGCCCTAAAAATGGTGAACCTGATCTAAAGTTGGCTTGCCTCAGGCGGTGACCTAACTTTAGATCAGCCTGGGTTAACCTGATCTAAAATGAGTTGACTTTTCCTGCAGACATTCACAGCACAGCGTGGGGGCTGGAAAAGCCTAGACCTTTCCCCAGCTCCTGGGGCTATGCTGTTCCTACCCTCCCCCAACCATGGCCATGCTATTTTTAGCCCCCTCACTGTCCCCCCACTGTAGACCCAGCATGTGCCCCCCCATAGACACACCAGCCCCCTGCAGACCCACAAGGCTTCCCCGCCCGCTTCGTTTTCTCCCCTCCAGTTACTTACTTACCTCGGTCTGCCCATGCCACTCCCATCAGCACCTACACATGCAGCTCCCTGTTTAGGTTTAGGCGGCTTAAAGTAAGCAGCTTAGACTTAAACCGGGCATTGCAAATGCTTGTTCGTACCCTGAGACACTAATGTGTAAATGTTCAAGATCAGAGGCTTTCCTGCACTGAAAGGTAAGAACAGAATCCCACTGCTGTCCCACTGCTTGAAATCCTGGACCATGCTTCAGTACTTCACTTATGAATAAGGTTATGAGCTCCTTCTGCCAAGAGAAAGGAAGGTCTAGCTGTCCATTCTTTGCCAATACTAGACCTTATCTCCACTCAGACAGTTGGATTCTCCACCGTTTCGCATCCTGCATTAACAGCTGTCCAAATGCAAACTCTGCCAGCTCAGAGGTTTCCATTTTCTCTGGGGTGCAGCTGCAAGAGGCATTTAGTGCACAGTAGACTAATTAGCCGTGCATAAATGTTGCATGTCTACATGTGCTACCCTATTAGGTTGGAGTAAACTAAATTATTCTGCAGCAGAATAGTACTTGTAATTACAAATTCTGTCCTGCTGTGGAGTTTTCTGCTCTGCAGCAATGCATGTGGAAACAGTGCCCTGGCTGGCTGAGGCACGAGGATGCTTAACTGTAGGGGCTTTCTGCTGGCTAGCCCTGCACTAAAGCACTCTCGATCCTCAGCCAACCCATTTTCAGCACACTGGGCCAGGAGGAGCAGCCCCAGGCTGAACCCTGGAGCCCCCTGTCAGCTGGGGCTGCTCTGACCTGGCTCAACATGCTGTCATCCTTGGTTCACGTGCAAACCATACACCCAGGACAATAAACTCTGGAGCAGTAAGCCCAGAATGTATTGCTTTGCATTAATATGCATGTATAGACATGCCCAGGTAGTAGCATTTTATACCTACTGTGCACAGGTGCAAGTGGTTAAGGAATTGTAAATGATAGGCCGCTGGACATGGACACTGTTTCAACGGGTGACAGAAAAGCAGAAAAGTGAGTGCATTACAGCAGTTCGAACTCATTTGCTCACTTAAACTGTGATGCTTTGTAACATGAATGTTTAAAAAATCTGTTTATAAAAAGACTGCTAAAGCCAAACAGGGGAGGGTACCACAGGAACTGGAGCGGGACATTTTCACGAACATAAAGCCGGATTAGGTCAGTAAGTATGAAGGTTATTTGATTCCCACTCCCCTTAAGAAAATCATTACCTTCCTGAACAATAGGACTGTGGTTTACAGAATGTCCATGAACACCACTTACAACTGACTTTTCCAATATTAATACTTCTTAAAAGTCGCTAAGGTAAGATGTAAGATTTTTGTGGGCTGTACATGATTAATGTTAATTATAATTCTTACACTGGAGCATCGAAAATGAAGATGAAAGTGTCAAAAAGCCACACCCATTATATATATTCCTATGCTTAGGTGTCCCATACCAAAGTACGGGTATTAAGTGACTGCAAAATCTGCTAATAAGAATTACTATTAAAAGTATTAGAAGGAAATCACTATGTCCCAAGCCTTTTGAAAGACTTCATGGTTTTAGGAGCTGGGGAAAGACTGCAGAAAGAATCACGCAGACAAAGGAATATGAGTTATCCTCAAAGATCAGTTTTGGTGTTTGAAATTCCTCAACACTATCTACTTTCCACTTCAGTCCACCCTCCTCAGCTTGAAGGTTACTTGGAAATTGGCTAAAGAAAATAAGCACTGATCTACACACATATAGTGGAGCGAAAACAGAAGAACCCTGATTACAGGATCCACAAATACTGGATTAGAAAAGTCCTGGGCCATTGAGTTTTATAAAAGAATCTGTTTTTACAAAGGGTCTCAAAGCACCTGAATTCACATGAATATGAACATCATGCCTTAGACCTGTCTCTAATTATTATTATTACTGCACTTAGGTTGAAAACACCCATCAGAGATGAGTGTAAGGGTATAGCATACTATAACATAAGACTGTAAGAGGGGAGGCCTTGATACTCTGCTGCCTGACAGCTTATACTTCTGTGGAAAGTATGTGTAAAAAAAAAAGCTGGTCTTCTGCCATGGCACACCTGTCCTGACATGGTCCAACCACCTTACCAGTCTGATTTGGGTAATGTGCTTTATACCCACATAATAACAGTGGAAATAACGATATGAGGTGCAGAATAGTGGAAAATCAGGTGTGTATTACTTAGTTAATTCTTTGGTCTTAAATCATTTTCCCACTGTCATTAAATTTCACCCTTTTACAGGCCTCTGGCTGCTTTCTCCTCTAATTTCAAGAGTTTCCTATAAGTACAATTGCCAACAGGTGAGCATGCTACATCATTTGCGTTTTTACTGAGTGCTCGTCATCAGAACCTCACAACAAAAGGCTTTGCAAAAAGGGGCGGGTGGGCTGGGAGCAGAGAAGAGGAAGAAAGTGGCAGAGATTGTGTGCCAGCTCACCTTGGCCCTGGGTAGGGGGGATTGTCAGCAATCTGGTTTCAAAAGTGGGACTAGAGAGAGGAGTCAAAACTCGCAGAAGAAGTGATATCTTTTATTAGATCAACTAGCTATTTGCAAACAAACTATTTTATTTATTTGCAAACTTTTGGGCACGCTCACCCTTCATCAGGCACAGGAGAGAACAGAGATTGTAAAAGTTCTCCTAGGTGGAAATGAAAAGTCATATTTCACAGGAGAGCCGATGCTGTGCCTAGACTCCTGGTGGCCCTGGAGGAACTTGTAGTATAGGGCCCTCCTTTGCCAGAGATAATGATTTTTTTGTTGCAAAATTCTTTATCACATTTGTGGTATTGATGGGACCACCCTTGGGGGGTGCAGCGCCTGGGGCAAATCAGCCTATATGGGACCCCCTTAACAGTGCAGAGGGCCGTGGTACCCCCACAAAGGGAGGGGGGGTCTCTGTGCTTCTTTCGCGGCGTGGGGCTAAGCCGCCAGCACCGGGTGGGTCCCATAGGAGGGGCTGCAGCCGCTCTGTCCGGCTCCGTGGGGCACCCCCAAAGCATAAGGCCCGGGGCAGTTGCCCTGATTCACCATACCCTACGGGCAGCTCTGGGTATTGATGTGTTTAAATAGCTCATTCTCAACTGGTAACACTGTTAGTCCTGTATATGTGCAATATTAAAAAAAAAAATTGCAATTGTAATTTTTTTTTTTTTTCATTTTTGGGCCCCCTTTCTGTTTGGGCTCCAGGGGGCTGCCCAGTTTGCCCATGACTGTGTCGGGGTCTGAGGAGAGTAGAAAGTGTGTTCAAGTCTCCCCTTTGCAATTAGGTCCAATGTGTGTGCAATATTAAAACTTTTTTTGCAATTTTTTTTTTTCATTTTCAGGCCCCCTTTCTGTCTGGGCTCTGGGGGGCTGCCCAGTTCACTCATGCCTATGTCTGGGATTGAGGCGAGTGGAAAGTGTGGTCAAGTCTCCCCTTTGCAATGGGAGTGTAGGTTGTCGCTGTGCTGGTCTAAGGACACAGGCAGGCCAGGTTCTTTGGGTCAGTCTGATATCTTTTATTTGACCAACTCACATTTGAGTAAATGGGGGGTCTTTGGGGAAATGGGGTATCTTTTATTTGACCAACTCACATTTGAGTAAATGG
>NW_017728942.1:2141016-2161016 GCF_001723895.1 Crocodylus porosus
GGGTATCTTTTATTTGACCAACTCACATTTGAGTAAAGGGGGGGTCTTTGGGGAAATGGGGTATCTTTTATTTGACCAACTCACATTTGAGTAAAGGGGGGGTCTTTGGGGAAATGGGGTATATCTTGTATTAGACCAACTCAACTTGGTCTACTGGACCAAACTGGAGCTGGTCTAATGAAAGATATACCCCAAAGCACCTGGACTCCTTGGTTCTGGCCAGGGTAGGCACAGAGGAAGGTGGAAGCCAAAGCCTTTGTACCTCTGGAGAGCACTTCCTCGGTTTGCTCCTTCCTTAAAAGTTGGGAAGCGGGGGCCGGGGCCGGGGCCGGCGGCAAACTCCGGCCGGCGCGCCCGGGGCTGTCTCTTTAATGCGCCGTCTGCTCGGAGTAAATTTCCTCCTGTCATCAGGTCGCGGAGGAGGAGTTTGTTAATGTGCAGTTTGCTCAGTGGATCGATGTTTGCTGGCATCGCCTCGCCCTGCCTGTGTGTGTGTGTGTGTGTGTGCGTGTGTGTGTGTGTGCGTGTGCGTGCGCGCGCGTGCCTGTGTGTGTGTGAATACCAGATTTCCTCCCATCCAAAGCCTCTCTGTCCTCTCCCATATCACTCACAGCCTGGCATCTGACAGCAACAAACCTGCAGCTCGCTGCGCACACGCACACGCACCCGCACGCACGCACACACACACACACACACACACACACCCCGCCACACAGATCTGCGAGGAAGGAGGAGGAGGAGAGGAGAGGAAAGGGAGGAAGCAGCCAGCCCCACAAGCTTTGCAGAGCTGCTTAATTTTTTTATTATTATTTTGATCCCCCCCCCCACCCCCCATCTATGTTGTTCTTGCTTTATTCCTGGCACTGTGGGCTCCTTTCTTTTTGCTCCTGATCTCGGATGTTTGAAGCAAAGCAAGTGTTGCAACAGTTAAAAAAAAAATCCTAGCCGACCTAGAGCTCTAAAATAAAATAAACCCCCCCAACCAACCCCCAACCCAAACAGGTTCCTCTCAGTGAAGTGCGGGGGGGCGGGGGGAGACTCGGCCGGGAAGGGGAGCGGAGGCAGCCGAGACAGGCACGAGACTCACGCGCTTCCGAGGGTCGCGGACCTGGGGACAGAAGTGCGAGTGGAGAAAGTAGAGCGATGCCAAGGAGGAAACAACAAGCACCCAAGCGGGCTGCAGGTAAGGAGAAGCCATCCCCTCGCCCCGGCTCTGTCCCTTCCCCTCCTTCCCCCTCGTCCTCATCGTGATGTGGGGGCACCGGGGCTTTTTTGTTTTTGCTGCACTGGGTCTTTATTTGCCCCCCCCCCCCCTTCCCTTTCTCCTCTGCCTCCCGGTGGAGGCAACACTGCCTCGGATCCCCGCCTGATGAAGAGGAAGATCTGGCCCGATCCCCGTCCCTTTTGCACAGGCTCTTTCTGCCCTCTGCACCCCCTGCTCCGGAGCTCTAATCCTTCCCTTGTTAAACTTTTTCCCCCAACTTTCTTCCACTCCACTTCCCTTCTCCCCCACCCCTGTGCCGGAGCCCTTTGATCGCTCTTCCATTGCTTCCCCGGCTACATTTCTTTTCTTTCTCTCTTTCCTTTTTTGGACGGTGGTTTTGTGTTTGAAGAGCATGTTCCACTCAGTGGGTCGGGATTTTTTCACTCTTTCACTACAGCCCTGTTTCTGGTGCGATTCTGGACGTGTGTGTGTCTGGTGTGTGCTTGAGCTCGCACGGGGACGGTCTCGATTGATGAAGGCGGTGGGGAAGTTCAGCCTTTGATCATCCGTGGTAAAATTGCAACAGGAAATCAAATGAAACGTTCTGGCTGTTAGGAGACAATGACCATTTTCAAATCAAAAATCCTCTTTTGTTTTGCACCCGAGTTTCTACGTGTGCCAGTGCCAAGTTGGTTTTGCAATTATTTTTTAAAGAGGAAAATAGTTGGCAACTTTGGAAGTGCTTTGTTATTTGGGATTTTTTTTTTTTCTTTTTGGCAAAGAAAAGAAAGAGATGAATGGGCCTGTATAGCAAACCTTTTCAAAGAGTTTTCTTTTGGGCTGCGTAATTGCTTTATATTTTTCTAATAGTGTGGTGGGGTTTTGTTTCTGGGAAGTGCAATATGGAAGTTCATTTTTCTTCTGCCAGACCCACCCACTGAAAAATCAGCTTTCCAGTTGATTGCCAGCTTTGATTTGACATTTGATTGATCACCTGTCATCTTGCTGCCTTTGATCTATTCATTCTTGATATATATCAATAAATCACTCACCATGGTAACCCAAGTGCCAATGACGTAAGGCTTGCCCTCTAGATTCTCTTAGCCAGGCAGGCACAATTATTATCTTGTTTGGCTTTTAATGTGGGTGGTTTTTTCCCCCCTTCTTCTTCTTCTTTTTTTCCTTTGTGTCCTAGATAGATTAGTACCTTAAAGAAAAGCTATGCTGTTTAGGGCTCATCAGCTAATTCATTCATTCTCTCTTTCGCCCCCCCAGGCCTCCCCTGCCTTTGAATATCCTTAGGTATATTGCAACACCTAAGCCAAAATGTATGGGCAAGTTTAGTGACATAGTTGAATGAACTTTGGAAAGTCATACTTAGGGCTTATTCAGAGGTAAATAGTAATTCTGGAAATCTGGGGCCTGGAGAACTCTTATAAACTTATTACAGATTTTACCTATTGTTTTATTTATGTAGATTTGGGGCAAAAAAATGCAAGGAAAGTCTTCTGGGACCTGCCCAGTGCACCTCTGTAAGCTGTCAGTATGTCTACTGGCAACGAGAGATCCCTTTTAACTCTAAAGGACAGTTAATATAGGAACACCTCTAGCAGAAGAGCCCTGGGTTGAGTTATTATTATTGTTTTATTCACAAAGAAAGAGGCTATCGCTGAACAAGGCATTAACATTTTCAACTTGTCTGATAAATAGCTATGTGTTCCACATATCCTGATGCTCTCAGTGACAGTGTTACTATTGCTTTCCTTTTTTCTTTCTGTTAGCGGTGTGAGTCTTCATTTCATTTTGGTTTCCAAGTAGAATTTCAGATTAGAAGGTGTGTACTAGCATTTGGGAGGCGTAAGCCACCTTTGTTAGTTTATGGAAGCAGAAGCTTTGGAGTAAGTCAGTTATTATAGACAAAGTCCATATTGTTGTTTACCCAGCTCTCCGTTGAGCCAGGAAGATTTCTGTTATCCTGAAAACTCCCTTTCTTAATTCTTGTCAAGATTCGTAACAACTGGGCAGTAATTTTAATTACCAGAATAACAAGAACATGTCTGATGACCAAAAAAAAGTGCCCTGGTCCTCAGAGTTGAATTTCTTTGATTATATTTGTCCTCAGATCAATGTTGTTTCAGGTGTGCAAAATACTGGCTATTTAAATGCAGTCCAGTTTCATCCTGCCCAGCCAATTTAAAGCAGGTTTATCTATTTACAGTAGTTCTTCTGCTTTGAACTTGCGTGTTTGTGTGCGGGGTTTCAAAGAGCATAAGTGTCTGTTGTATATAGTTTTCAAAACTGACTTTCATTTTCATGTGTATTATTGAGGTTCTGTTTTGTACTCCAAAAAAAAATCTGTCAAAGTGAGAATAGACAGACTGTGCAACAAAAATTGAATTGTTCATCAAGGAGGATGCCCATTCTCCCTTTTATGCGAGGGATTTAATAAAAGAGCTATTTTTTAATTTCCACTTTTTTCTTTAACTTCCACAAGTTCAAAGGCATGGGTTGCACTGCATTTTGTCTTGGTGGCAGTAGTGATGTTAAAGAAAAGTTTGCAATTTTTGGCTTCCTTAGGTGGTTAACCTCCAAGGGAAGAAAAATGATAAGGCTTATGATTCTGGACATGCCTGCTTTTGTCATTGCTTAAAATTAAATACTATGCACAACTGTAAATAATTACTACCATGCACTGACTTTGAAAGCAGGTTTCTAGTTTGATTAATGAATAATGTAAAGGTTAGAGAGAACAAGCAAGTGAATCAGAAGTGAAGTCCTGCTGCTAGATGAAAATCTATCTAGAGAAATATACATGGCAATTTTGTCCTTTTCTATTATTAATTTTAAGCCCTGTGTTCCTAAGAAATATATTACAGACTGTTGGAATGAAACAAGGTATTGTAATTGAATAAATGGGATGCTATTTATGCTCGATGATGGGGATTTTGGTCTCGGATTTTATTTTTAAATATTCTTCATTTCATGCCAGCGGGAGAACTCTCTCAAAAACATTTTGATCTTTCTATAGATACCACTTTTTTTCATAGCTTGGTTTTTAACAACCCGATTCTTAAAGCAGATGTTTAGCCCTCTTTATACGTCTTCCTGATGTAATACCATACTTCTATTGACAATAAAATGTAACTTTTTCATTGTCTCTCTCATCCGAATGGATCCCAAAAGATACTTCAAATGGTGGGCCAAGCTTTCTCTGGCACGTGTATAAATCAGGAATAACTCTCCTGGTGTCAGTGGAGATGCACTGGTCGTAATGTGTACTCCTGGAAGTAGAGAATCAGGTCCCTGAAACTACTTCACCAGTCAATGAAATGCAGCCACTTCTGAGGCAGAACCCTTGTAACTGTTCTGCACCAATGACAATATACAAGGGGAGGGAAAGGAGTGGGAGCAAAATAGTGAGAGCTATTTTGATTCAGTTTTGATTCTTAGGCATATGAAATAGCTTTCAAACACAACTGCACTGGAGTAAACTCTGCTTTCCCTCCTGCAGCTTGTTTAAATGTGCATATTTTATTTTGTGCTCATGAATTGCTAGTTCACTACTTAAAGCTAGTGAAGAAGAATACCTGGACTTAACGCCTTTTTTGTGCTGCGATTTTGTATTTCTTTTTGCCTGCCTTTGCTGGCTCTGATAGGCTGCCTGAGAACCAAAGCTCTTGAGAAGTACAGCAGAAACAGCTATCAGCCACATCTATTTTGTTTATTGGAGCTGGAGATGAATAATGCAGATTTTGTTTTTGTGAAAGTCCTTGCGTGGCAGTAAACAGAAGACAGTTAGCAATCATTACTTAAAAGTTGCAATTTGCACCTTAATAGCATAGGTTATTTAAACAGAAACACACTCAACAGGGGAAACCCTGGAATCTTCAGGGGGTTTAGACTAGATGACCTGTTAAATCTGGTATGTATGAAGCCTTGATGAAAGGCAGCGATATGTACAAATAATAACCACCACCAAAAGGGTTCTGGGGTTTGGTTTTATTCCCCATTATATTTATGCTTTTTAAGTGGATAACAGAAGCAGGTTCCAAGCAAACGGGACTAAATGGGACTGTAGAAATGGCAGCGTCGCTTTGTTTTAACATCCTCCAGAAAAGCAAGTGCACATCAAAAACATCTAAATATCTCATGCCTCAGAACCCTTCAGTTACTCTGCACATCACAACCCTGACAGATAACAAAAAAGCAAAGGTGTTTGCAAACAAGAGCAGACTTTGCCATTCGGATAAATTAAACAGAATCCAAAATAGGTAGTTTCCCAGCTAACGAGCTACCAAATGAGCCGCCACATGAAATTCATTTTGGATTTAAGCAAATTTGTGGTTTCCTCCTCCAGGACTGAATGGGACAACTCAAAAAATGCATTTCATTTAGTTATTTATTGATTTCATTTTTGATCTGCCAAATCAGGCCACGGTATGTTAGCCTTCCACAGAAAGCTTTGGATTGACAAGTTCAGACACTGTAATTGTAATAGAGAGAATGCTTCCATCAGCAAGTTATAGCCATTTCTTTCTTCATTTTTTTTTTTTGGGGGGGGGTGTCATTTTAAACGCTTGTTTATGTTAAGAAATCTTTTTGTACAACTGATTCTACTCCACCCTGTCTTTTATTTCAAGCCCACTTCAAAATCAGCAGGATTTTGCTATTTCCCTCCATGGCTTTTCGCTTTCATTTGGTCTCCCATTAGTAGCACCTATTTCAAATAACTGTTTTCCTGGATCAAGTCCCTGGGGTTCCCCGCATATGATGGCTCACTATCACAGGGTAACAGTGATTCTCTCCCCTTGTTTTACTTCATATCCCAATGAGGACATCATTTTAAAGAGCAACTCCAGACCCCTGAAAAAAGGCTGTCAGTCGCTCTGGCTTCAGTTCTCAACTTAGCAGCAGCGGAGGGAATGGGACTGTACTCTATCAATTACAGTTGGAACCAGAGGCTAAACACTTATTGTGTTAAGCTATTGTGCAGATCTTAGGAGCTCAAATGTAAAAAAATATCGTGTCAGCTAGTGGGGGGAAAAATGCAGCCTGGTTCTGCTAAGGGATGACATATTATTAGTAGATGCAGCGTAAAATGATTCAAATACTCTGTTTTTTAATGCCTTTTGGATTGAGACATATGGGTGCCACATTAAGCCTAACTCCCTTAAAAAGAGGATCTCATCGGCCTTCTTATTAAAATAGTCATTTGTTTTCCCCCTGCTTCTTCTCAAAATTAAAGATGTTTGTAAAGTTTTACCTCCAGAGAGTGCTCACGCCAGCAGTAAGACATTTTCATCTGTCTCCCAGTCTGGTGTAGGAGTCTATTGGAAACACATTACGCTCACAGTTGAAGTCTTAAGTTTCATTCATGGGAGAGTGGTGATTTTTCATTACCTATTTAATTACAATAGTTTACCTGAACGTGGACCCAGTGTGGGAACTCTTGCCCAGCATGGTGCTTTAATGGGCAACATGGCTGTGTAATGGCTAGAAGACAGGACCTTTTAGCTGAAAAATAAAACAGTATGACTCAAAACTGGTTTGGTTTGCTCTCCCAGTTACAGCTGATATTCTGCCATTAGTTCCTTATGGAGTCTAGGAAATAGTCCTGGCTATTTGCTTATGTTTCTGATGGTCCAATGTGACTGTTTTATAAAGTTTTTCTATAACTTTATATTCTACTCTTCTTGCTAACTTTCCTTTAGAATATTTTTCGTTGTTTTTTATTCATTATTTAACACATTTTTTGGCATAAATAAGTGATCTAGTCCTTTTAAAGAGCTCTCTTCATAATGTGCTAAGCCAAGCTGAGTTCCAACAGTGGGTCGCAAAGAAATGTAAGCAAAATATTTTGCAAATCAGGGACCTATACGTTCCCTTTAGTTTTAGCCATAGAAATCACTTATTTCCCATTAAGGTGACCCCTGACTGGAGGCTATTGGATCTTGGCGTCTCGTCATTTTTAACCACATTATAATAACGTCTTTTGCAACTCAGAAATACCTTGGTTTCCAAAAACAGACGGGGAGCAGTGTATTTTTGAGAGTTTGAAAGAAAACACGTCATAAAAGCACACTGTTTCCCATTAGATTTACATGTCCCTTTTTTACCTATTGCCGATTTTTCATTCATTGCCTTTTGGGTTTTTTCAGGAGAAAAGAAGTGGAAAAACTGATCTTATGATCTCAGGGCTGCATTAAATGGTTAGTTTAGAAAAATGAAGTGATTCTTTGTTTCTCATGAAGAAATGATTCTTTTTCCCTATGTATTCTGGGGGAAGAAGAATCATACCAACGGCTCCCAAATGACAGGAACAGACTAAAAAAGGCATAATTTATAAGGTACAGCATGCAGTGGTCCTAGGTACTGGTAAAATTTCTCTGCAAAATGGAAAAATGCTGAGTTTATGGGGAATAAATCCTCTTTCAGGTCTTACATATGCATGCACGCACAGGAGAAGAAGAAGGAGAAAGGGATATTCATCTACCTGAAATGTGGATGGGAAATTTTTACCAGTGTGAGCTTGTAATCCTAGCTGTTGTGGTAGTTTTAAATAACCTAGCCAGTTCAATTTAAGCATAGTTTTAAACTCCAAAAGTGTTGGAAATGTTCATGTTTTCATGGAAAATCTTGCGATTTTTCAGTATTTCCTTTAAAACCTCCCATTAAGGCGACTGATTATGTAAACATCGCTGGTTTTGTATCAAAATAAATAAATTACTTTTTAACACCCTAGTACAGAAGCCCGAGAACACCTAAAGTCAAATAACAGTTGCCTCAAAATCAGCTTTTTAAAAATGTCAAGAATTTTAAGTAGCCTCATGATTTTTTGATGGCGTGATTTATACTTTTAGAGCATTCAGGGTTAGTAAATCCAGAAAGTGAATAGCAGGAGCTGTTCTTTAAACCCTACACACTTGAAGGATGTATATGCAGAGTATAGCCTCCCTTTTGAGACGTATATAAGTATTCACACAATGGGGTTCAACTTTACTGATACAAATTCTTGGCTATAACTTGCAACATTAACACTGTATTTTTATTGTATTGATGTAAATGAGATGCTGTCTTCTTTCTTTCATCTGTGTGCCTTGGATCTATTATAGCGCTATCTTATTCTTCTCTATATGAGCATTTTTATTCTCTCCATATTCTCAGTAAACTGCTAATATTGAGTGATACTGAACCTTAATAAAGTTATTCCTGATGCAGAAGGGACCGTGGTAAGCATCCTTTGCTTTAGAGTGCTGCAGAAAAGTAAAGCTACTAAACATATGGGAGGGGAAATAAAACAAGCAAACCCTTAAAATAGCTAGGTCAAATTAGAAGAAAAAAACCTTTATGGGTATAAGCATTGTACTGGAAAGAACAGGTCATTTTTAATATACATCCCCACTTGGCAAATATGAGAAGCAATAAGGTTTTAAGGGGCTTTCTGGCTCGTCCTGCAACTCTCTCAAAAGACTCATTTAATTGAAAAGCCTGTTGTACTTGTTTTTATGTATGTAAAAGAGAAAATGCCCAATTTCCCACAAGGCCTTGAGTTCCGGTATAGTATAATAGGAGTGCTTTGGGGTCATTTTTTAAGTCTCGCTGTTAATATACAATTAAGACCCACTGATCTTAAATTGTTGAAAACTCTCATATAATATTGTTTTCATAACTTTAAAAAAGGCAATCAAGTATTCCCAGCGCATCTGTCCTAAAGTGATATTTAGTCCGATACCACAATCAGTGCACAGTTTCCATTAAAAACGGAAGTTTGTGCAGTTCTTGTTTTTAATGAAAATAATTATATTCATTGGAATCCACTGACAGCAAAGGCGGGTCTTAGTGCAGCTCCATTTACAGTGCACTGGAATGAAAGTCTGGAATTGTTTCAGTGTATCAGAATGTGCAGCCTGCAAGCCCATTTATATCACTGACCCTCTATTCAAAGGGAAGTTGCTCTGCTGGGGAAAGAAAAGATTTTGCTCTGAGTGTGTCTCCCATATGTAAATAATTCTGCGTAAATTACACTGGGAATCACCGTCACAATTCATCAGACCTGTAATTTCCTTTGTGCATGCAGGATCATCTCATTTACACCCTACGGTGTGAATGGACTTCACAGCAAAGAGCTGGATCTTTGTGTGATGAAATTTTTGTAAAGGAGAAACAAAAACAGATGCCTTTCAGAGAAAAGCCTCCTTCTTATTTAGCTGGAATATTGGTCTATGAAAATGTGATTTTATTTTTCAGTGTATTTTTCATCTGTCAGAGCGTTCAGAAATGCAGTGCAAGTAGCATTAAATTCATATGTGAAAAGCAAAAGAAGCTCAGCAGTGATATTGATCAGCTGTAGCATTAGTGTTAAAAAAGTAAAAGGCATATAGAGCTTTTGATTAGCTTCAGGTTACCACACATTGGTTACCACAGACATGCACGGGGAAAGCAAGCTTCAGAAGGAAGCGGCGGAGACTTTCCTTTCACTTAGGGAGGACCCTTCGTACAGGGGTTTCACGAGTGTCATGTTGTGCTCAGAACAACCACAGGGAGAAGCAGACCTGTCTCTTCCCCATTTTACAGATGGTCAAATTGACGCACAGATCCGTGAGCCGACTTGCTTAAGGTCATGCTGCAAGTCCTCAGATGGAAAAGATCTCAACTGCCTGGCCACCAGTTCCTTGCCCTGATCAGTGGGGGGGCAGCCTGTTTGGTAGGCATGCCATAAATTTGCTCCACGCCCTCCCCAAGTACCACTCTGATCCCTTTCCCGTACCTGATCTGCTCTTCAGCTTTCTGCTCCCTGCCCTGTGCTCCAAGACCAAGCTGCTGCTCTGTCTCCTGCTTCCAGCCCCGTGTTCCCTGCCTGATCTGATGCTCTGGTTTTTGCTCCCTGCCCCTATTGCCACTGTGGTGCCTGACTGTTTTCTCAACTATATTTATATTGTATATTATATTGTGATTTTTATTATGCTTCCCTCAAAGCAGAGACTATAGGCAAGATCCTGGCACCACTCTGCTAAAGCATAAAAAGTGAGGAGTGTCCTGATTGGATTTGGGGGGAATTCTTCCTAGGAGGCATGGAAAGAAGAGCCAATGGCTCACTTATTCCCCGCAACCTCCATTAAAGAAGGCTTTCCCAAGTGGGTCTGAGGCAGGTGGGCAGGCCTTAGGGAAAATGGTGTGAATGTGTATTTTGGGGCCCTTTCTTTGAGTTGAAGTATGTAGCAGTTTTAGGAAGTTTCAGAAATAAAGCCCCTGGGGCAGCTGCTGCTCTGGATCGGGAGACTTGCTTCCCCGTGAGCAAGTACCACTGCTGCTGTGCAGGAGCCAGGTGGGCAGGCCAGAGCAGGCACCACTCTGCCTGCTTGAGTTAGGCCAGCATCCTCCTGAGCACCAGCTGGAGGTGATGGGTGGAGTGGGCTGGACACTGCTCCTCCTGCATGGGGTAGAGGTAGGGCGGGGTGGGGGACTGCATGTATCTGCATGCATGTGTGTGGTATGTGTACGTGTGCATGTGTGTGGTGCCCCCTGACGACGGTACCCGGGGTGGTCACCCACATAATCCCTCCCGTAACGCCAGCCCTGTTGAGGCATAATTGAGAGTGGGAGGGAGCGTGGCTGCACCGCATGACACTTATTCCCCAGTAGGGGAGTTCATAGGAGACCATTCTAGGCAGCATAATGTAGAGCAGTCTTTAGACTTCTTTAAGTTATCCCAGAGCAATTGTGGTGAGCGGCAAGTTTCCGGGTCAGAAAATTAGCCTAAAGATACCTTTCTCTTGTGCCCTGTGTTAAATGCACTTTGTTCAGAAACAGGGATCTGGCTACATGTTTCTGAAATACAGTTGCCCTGGAAGATGTGAGAACCTAGTATACCTATAATGTGACAGAATGCACATGCTACCCTTTGGTTTGAGATCAGAGGCACTAAGGAGGCCGGGATTTCCAAAAAGGGGTCCCTAAAGTTAGGCCTATCAATCCTTATTGGGCATCTAATGAAAATCTGTTGATTTTCAAAAGCAGTGAGCACGCCAAGTGAATATTTCCTCATAGTGGAAATTGCAAGCTGTGCATCACAGACGTATTTGTCTACATGTTTGAAATATCTTCTTGGCTTTAGGAGAAATGTAGATGCAAGTAATAGCCAAAAGGTTCACTGGGGGTGGTTTACCTTTATCTTCCTTCAAGGGATGGTGGAGTCAGCCATTATATTAATAAGAGCTCAAGATAAAGCTTAGGTAATGTAGATCCAGTCTTCTGCACCTGAGAGACCAGGCCTTTCTACTCCACCTATTCCCTAGTCTACTTTAGCAGCACCTGGGATCAGCACTTACTCACTCCATGTAATATCATCAAGTAGGGTTTTCTTTACTACGAATCTCAGAATTTGGAAGGATCCTCTGCACACCAGAGCTCTGCAATGAAGTCTTTTCAAATGAAGCTCAATGTTTGCCTCTGTTTCTAAAGGTAGGCTTTCAGCCTCAGTATGCCAGGTTAGGTGTTCATTTGGTTAGGAAGACCTTGTCTGTCTTTGATGATTGATAGACCTATATATTATTAAGTGGCCCAAGGTCCTTGGATATGAACCTCATAACAGTAATTCTTGCTTATTTATTACTATTATTCATCATAAATTAATTGTTGGCTACCGTGACTTTCTCCTTTAAACTGAAGGGACTGGATCCAGCCTGTTGCCCCACCAAGAAGCAATGGATTTTTAGGGTTCCTCTTTCAACATCCTTGCTCCTGCATGTCCTTGCATGTCTGTGTTTGTCAGATAGTCCTTTTGTTCCTTGCAGATCATTTGGAGAATGCCTCCTGTTGTACACATAAATAGGGAACAAATGTGATCAAGGTGTATCATCATTTAGTACAGCAAATAAAAGTCAAACCATGCTGATTTTCGCTTAAAGCATATCTCAATATGTATTGTCAAAATGTCTACAGATGTCTCTTTCTCATAAGCATTTAATTATTTTTGACAATTAAAATAATATTCAGAGCAGTGAAAAAAATGAGCATATTAAATATTTTCTCTTGTCAAAAGATAACAAAATATCACCTGACACAGTGAAGTCCTATTTAATATTGCAAATAAACTTACATTATGACTAGAAATAGGCTTCGACAAGATACAGATCCATGACCCCAAATTTTATATTTAAAGATACTGCGGTTTGAAATCTAGGTTGGAATTTAGATCCTAAATTTATCCTAGGGTGTAGCTCAGTAACAAGCAGGAATCCAAAATTTGAACATCCTAAATGTCAGGATTTTTTAAAATCAGACCGTAAACTCAGGCCTCAGGTCACAAAGGTGCTGAAATTCTTCATTTTAATCATGAGGGCTCCCATTGATTAAATTTGAGATGTGGATCTGAATTCTGTACTTCGAGCTAGTTTCTCAGTTTAAAAATACATGGGAAAATACAGCTTTGGAAATGATAGATATGCTCGCATATTTTTAGCTTGCATGGGAAAAGAACAATTGATGAATTAAATTGTATTTCTGTTCCTTTAAGACCATGTAAGTTGGGAAAAGGGTATAATGATTGAAAATTGCTTTTCCTCTACGGGCAGCAACTTTGAATCTGTAAAACCTGGGCTATATGATGGCATTGAAAGGAAAAGGATAGTGTGGGGCATGTGCAGCAGCTAAACAATGAAGACACAGGGAACATTTTGCACTGTGTGGATGTCAGTAGCATTATTATAGCAAGAGCTGGTAGCGATGCCGCCGTTTATCAGCAGAGCTCAGGATACCCATCCTTCCTTCGTAAGTCCTTATTTCAGTTGCTTATAACTTTGCCAAACTTCAACTGTTTGAGCTGAAATTTCCCATGCTGTGTGTCAGAATCAGGTTAAATTCAAAGCTTCAGGAAATATGGTTTAGCCATTTCCAAAAATGTAGGGAAAAATACATTATTTCGCCAAGGTTAAAAAAGACATGGGACTGTTTTGTTTCAAACTTCTAGTAATTCCATGCTTGGCTCCAGAGACTTGAAATTTAGCAGGAGAACCATGTTACCTTTTTCTGTCCTCGTGAAAATCCACCCAAATTTAGGTGATTTATTAGCCTCTGGAATTTGCCATTTGCACATGATAAGTAGAGGTTTGTTAGCAGCTGAAACAAAATTCCCCACAGAGTCTGTCTCTATTGAGTGTGCTTTATCCTTGGCCGGCGTTCTCCCTCTGCACTGAGAATACTTCACTTTCATAGAGCTCACTGCCCAAGCTGTAGATGGGCCAAGCAGGCTATTTCTTGCAATTGCTTCGTCCTGCTTCCCAGGCAAGCTACTCAGCATTCCCAAGTGAGAGCAGGTAAATTCACCCCGTCTAGGTCCCCTGTCCCGGCACACTTCTAGCACACTTTGTCCACTCATTCCTACCCTTGCATGCCATATGGGAATTGTGTTGGTGAAGCCTTTCCATGGGCATTCCCAGTACCTATTCTCAAACACACTAGAAACCCAGGGAGAGGGGGAGAATGCCCCAAGTGCCTTCTCAAGTGCATTCAGGAGAGGCCCTGCCAGGACATGCTAGGAAACAGTAGAGCTACCCTCTGAATATCTGGGGCTTTAAATGATCCCCTTAAGGTACTTGGACAGGAAGATGCAATTCCTCAATGCAATGGAGAGGAATGAAGACCAGAGGGGATGGGCAAGCTGAGGGAGGGAAGCTGGCAATACTGGGAAGGAGACGAGATATGGGGGCCAGAAGCAGGGAAAATAGTGTCATCAAATATCTTTGAAGCTCTGGAACAATGTATGTCTCATCTTCATCTCTTGTCTGATCTGCAGGATAACAGCCTGTGACTCCTACCCATTCCTCCCTCTCCTGCAATGATACAGCTCTGTTTTGTGGTTTTAAAGATTCGAGGCCTGTGTAATTCCTGGGAAAGGAACAGGTTCCACCTGATGCCATTTCTGTTTCATTAGTTTGCTTATTGTAACATGTGAAAGGCTCCCCAAGTTGTGTAAAACATGGAATGCATGAGGAAATGAAGCAGGATTGTGTGGTAGAAGATGCTGATGTCTGTAGGACCCCTGCTATGTCCTTTGCAGGAACTGTCAGGTGTACAGTGAATGAGGGAGAACACTGCAGTCAATGGGGCAGTGCTCAAAATGCTGCATGTGCTGCAGAATTAGGTCCTGTGTTTCTGAGACTGGCTACCCACATTCAGAAGACCTTTCCGATAATCTCGTTTTAAATTTTCTGTGCCACGTTCTCAAAAAGTTAAATGGACCAGTAATATCCCTTTTTCCTGCAAGGGGTGTAAGTGCAGATTACTTCAGTAGTGGTTTTTTGGCGCTCTTTGCTGCTATGGTTATGAGCATAAAGAAACATCAATTAGGCATTCATAATTCCCTATTAAGAGACGGTCTTCTATAGCTTTGCAGTGAATAAGCCCCAGGGTTTTTCACTGAAGGATCAGGTAGCATACAAGGTGTTTTGATGCAAATATGTAATCTAGTTGCATAGGATCACTGGTATGAATAATGTTAGTTGTCAGGTCAGCTAGCTTGGAGTAGTGCTGTTGAGGAGAGAGTTGGAACAGCGTAGCTGCGGTACTACAGGTAGGCTTGAGCAAGGAGTGGAAAGTCATGAGCTGAAAAGGTGTTACGCAGAAGGGAGAAACTGAAAGGATAATGCCAGGAGTTTCAACCACTAGATATATTTAAATTAAAAGGGGTTGTTAGTCTGAGATCTATTTTTCATGCCACAGCATGCAAACTGCTTAGGCCTGAGCAATGTGCCATTTACACGTGAGGAACGATGGTTCATTTCAGTCACCATTGAGCAAGTCCTTTGTATTATTTGGCAAATGTGGGGGTTTTTTTAATGACGTCATGGGAAATCAACGTCCCTCTCCTCTTTTCTGCCTTCCGTCTTGGAAAAATGAATCCTTTTTATCTGGAAGTCAAAGGAAAAATGGAACAAGCCAAAGTAGAGTTGAACGCCTTTGCCCTGTTCATAAGGATCTGGTGAAGCCCCCAAATTTCTGTGGCTTGTGTAAGTAAAATCTTGAGTAAAATCTTCATCACAGCTGGAAAATGCACAAACTAACACAATTCTTTTGCTGTTTCTGTGGACACATTAGAGATATTACCATTTTTGCGACTCCAGTTAAACAAAGGTAAATCATTTGGGGAAGTATTTACTGGGAGGGAGATGTTGTGATGACATGTACATCTGTGTTTCCACTTGTTTGGATTAAGGATATTTTTCCTTAACCATTCGCAAATGTTTCTTCTACAACCCGTTACTTAATTTTTTATCATGTATGAAGCAGGCCTACTTGGGGAAGTTCATGCTTGATACATTTCCTTTGGCAATCTCAGCGTAAGTGGATGAAGATGTTGATATATGGAGTGTAGTTGCCATGGAAGTGTGTTAAAAGTTGTCTTATGTCTTTATCCTCTTTCATTATTAGTACTCAGAAAGGCTTGCTCTCTATGAAAATTTACTATGTAAAATGTGCAAAGTAGGTACACAAGACCAGAGGAGTGATTATGAGTTTCTCAGAGGAAATAAGCTTATTTTAGCCAGCATCCTCAACTGGGAATGGGATTACAGTTCCGATACATGACACACATATAATTTAACTTAATTTTTTTTTTTTTTTGCAGTGATGTAATGGGGAGAGTGACCTGGACTTTGTAAATGTTCCCCTACTAACTATATTCCCCAGGGCAATGTAACATTCTAGACAGAGTTTTATATACCCTGATTAAAATGTAACATATTTTTGCATTTCCTGTGCAGTGACCTGTTAGTACTCAGAGACAGAACACTTAAAGAACAGTTACATGGAGACATTTCCAAATGTGTCTAATATGCAAGTGCTTTTATAACATTCTTATTTCATTTGAAATTGCAGCTACAGCAGGAACCATTCAGATGGCGCATTGATTTACTTTTTAATCCACTGTTTTGCTACGTCAAGTAAAATAAACGTTTGTTTTTAGCTCCTTTTTATTGTTAAAACTCATAACCACTTGCTTTAAGCCAGGGATTCGAAAGGGAGCTGCATTATCTGAAGGATAAAGCTAGCTATTTTGTAGGTGCTTTCGTGCAACTCCACCCCAGTAGAAACCCCCCCCTACCCAAAATACAACTTTAGCAAAAAAGGCCTTTTATATCTCTATCAATTATGGAAACACCAGCTGCAGTGGATTACAAACAAGTTTGCCTGATTGTGATTTTGAATAAGGAAAACTGTCACAGAAAAGGGCTACATTCTTTTCCTGCTGACACCAACGTGATGCTAGAGTAACTCCATTGGCTTTACCCGGGTTATTCCTGCACTGTGCCTGTGTGAGCAAGAACAGAATTTGATCCTAAGCTTGCAAACTCTATAATGCCAGATCTTGCCTGGTGTTTGCACACACATTGTTGCCGGGGGGGCGGGAAAAATAACATTACAAAATTTGGACACTGTGCTAAAAGTGCGCCGAGACATGCAAATAGGTTTTTGTGTGCGTTGGAGCATATATAAGGATAGTGTTTTGTAACCTAAACTGGAAGAATTGTGGAGGGAACTGGTTGTGTTGGTTTGTTGGGGGGGGTATTTTTTTTTTATATCTAACGAGTATAGTTCTGTTTTATTCTCTTTAAGAACAAAGAAGAAAAGGATACACACAAAAGGAATTGTTTGACAGGCCTGGAAAGATAGAATAGTTAGATGTCACAAAGAAAAATATGTTAGCAAGACAGCAATGAGAGATGGACAGTTAGCATTTTGGTGATGCTGAGCTCAAGAAAAATTAGTGTGTCAAAGTGTGTACAGGTCACATCACTTCACTGATATCCTGGGGTAAAAGGGTAGCAACTTAAAAGCTTTCAGTGGATCAGCTGCTCAGATATTGTTTAGTTTTTCTCATTGTATCTTGGATCACACTGGGACTACTTGGTTGAGCCCTGGTTTGCTTTAACACAGAAACTGACATATCAAGGTTCATTGTATATTTTACAGTGGAAATGCAATTTTCTGTTTTCATTTAATCCTGGGAATGCTGGCATTTTCCGGGCTGTCAGACAAAAGAGTGCGTTGGAGGACATTAAGATTTGTCTGTCTCTCTCATCTATTTAATCTAGCTCATTTCTAATGTGCCCATCACTATAGTGTCTAGGTGTAAACTTCTTGTCCAAGATTTTTCCTGGTGTGTTTGTTAGCTGTGGTAACTTGATTGAGACCTACAAACTTGCACATTCCTCCATACAAAGTTCATAGCCTTTTGGTATTAATAATGGCAAATATTTGTACCCTATATGCAAAATTTCCTTTTCCTCTTTGGCATGCTCTGGGTGCTTGCTATTTGTATATGTAAAAAAAAGAGTTTTGCCTGAGTGCAGCATGAGTCAAAACTACACTTGAACAATGAGCTGAACTTCACGCTTACTTACTAACTCCTTCCTGCTTTTTTGCATAGTAATTTAGTACTGTAATTTCACCTTTTTTAGTGGCTGCATCCGCCTAATGTCCTTTTACACAAGATATAAGTAAAAGTTATACAAACTAAGGAGAAAGTGTGGCTTTCAAATGATCCCTTGCTTTAGAAACTGTGGGTTGTGCTTAATTAATTTTTTTCCCTAGTGTCAGCTAGGCCAAAGTGCATGGTAAAGTATAGGATGTCAGTTTTTTTCAAGGTGGAGGCTTGTAATCTCTGCCAAAACATTGTACACACAAGTGAAACGCTGTAACTGTGCAAGTGGTTACCACAATTTCAGTATATCTATTGGACGAACAAATGGCTTGTTGGACATCGAGAAACCTATTGGCATGCACAAGCACCCAATTATCATGAATAACTATGGTGAAAAGTTGGCCTAGATAGTATTCAGTCTGCACTGTTAGGGGAATTTTTCTTGTAAGCAGTAAATTTTCTCACCTAAGACTCTGGGCAAACAGTGTAGCACTCACTGGTGGAAACAGGTCATTGAAAATGCTGTGAATGTAGCTTTCTCAGCTGTAATTGAATTTGATCTCAACTGTACAGTTGCATCCAGCCCCCTTTCTACTCTTCTTCCACACAGGTTGAAAGTGTCTTTGTAAACCTACCCCTCAATGATAATTTCATTGAGAGCCAGACATTTCATACGTGACAATGATTTCTAATCCCATCTGGGCTGGCAGTTTCGAGTTTTCAAGCCCACAGCTTCTGGATGCAGCTAGAAGGTTGGGTCCCTGCAAGCGCAGTAAACTAAAGGATTAACAGAACATCCAGAGCAATAATGATTGAGCTTGAGATGAATTGCTCTTTGTAAGATTTAATTTCATCTCTGCGTGTTTGCAATGGGCCAAACGTGTGGACATTATTGTATTTCAGAGACTTTGTGCAGTTTTCTTCCTTTAACAGCAGGGCTGGTTTCATTAGGAATTACAGCCTGAACTAAGGTACAAGGAAGAGGTTTGCTCCTTAGGGGGAGGAAGGAGAGCTCTGAACACTTACTTGATTGTGACAGAAAACAGAACTAATGCAATGACTGAGTGAAGTGCAATGACTTTCAGAAGAATAAGCAGCTTTGAAAACTCAAGCATGGTAGGCAGAAATTCCTGCTACACTATACAACCAACAGCACATCTGAAAAGAGAGAGAAATATTGGCCTGGCAATAGTGTGTCTGTATGAAAAAGTTAGTGTAGGTGTTGGAGGCTTTTAAGCTTTTGGCTTTAAGAATGATAAATTATTACATACTATTCGGTGCCTACAACAATAGAGCCTAAGCCTGTCTGTGGCCTTTCAGCACTAAGACAATATGAAAGTTAAATAACAGTGTTAAGACTAGGGTTACCATACATCCAGGTTTTCCTGGGCATGTCCTGTAATTGGGTTCTCCCATTTCTGTCTGGGAAGTTTTTTTAAATATCAACAAATGTCTGGGATTTGGGATTTTGCTCTGCTCAGCATCAAAGTTTCCCCCAGCACTGGGCTGCTGCAGGGCAGGGAAGGTACCTGCTCTTCCAGTGGGAGAAGGTTGCAGGGCAGGGACAGCAGGGAGCTGTGTGGCTGGGCCACGCGGTGCCTGTGTTCACAGGGACAGAGCAGCCGGGAGACACTTGTAGGGATGGGGGGAGCGGGGCTGCGGGTCAGGAGAAAGGGGCACCAGGATGGCTAGGGGAGCAGGGAGCTGCAGTTTGGGCAGAGCTTAGGTTGGGAGTGGGGGGCACTGGCTGGGCTGGGGGCACGGGGGACTGCAGCTTGGGAGTGACAGGGCTGGGGGGGCTGTGGTTTGTGAGTGAGGGGTACCAGGTGGGTCCGGAGCGCAGGGAATGGGCATTGCCAGGGGGCTGTGGGTTGAGAGTGAGGGGCACTAGCATGGTCTGGGGTGTGGGATACTGTGGATCAGGCTTGAGGGGCAGCAGAAGGGTTGGGGGGGCTGTGACTTGGGAGTGAGCAGCAGAGACAGGGCATGAGCATATATCACTTCCCTCCCATCCCAATCATACTACCGCACCCCTCCTCCTGTCCCTGACAGGTATCCTCTTCTTTGAAACTGGAAATATGGTAGCCCTAATTAGGACTCATTGGCTTTCTGTAATTTCTTTGATAGAGAGGCACATGGAAAATCGGATAGAGCTTGGATGTACAGTATGTTAATGGAGGTGTCATTTATATTGGTTTTAAACACCAAGGTAAATTACACTGGGATCTGTAGGGGACAGATGACCAGTGATTCTAGGAGAGCTACTTGCTGCCTCCCTATCTTACCATTAGGTGGTAAGAAAACAGGTAATAGCTCATTTCCCTATAGCAAATGGCTATCCTGGCATGAAAGGAGACACATGAAGCATACACTGTC
>NW_017728942.1:2166016-2204354 GCF_001723895.1 Crocodylus porosus
TGAAAAAAATGTTACAGTAAGTAAATATGTTGCCCCATCTAAACCTCAGTGACTTTGTGGGAACCTTTTCTGCAGTGTCAGCCATCTGAGTTTCACTTTGAATTTCAAGTTTGAATAAATGCAGAGGCAAAGCAAAAGTCTTCTGAAATTTCCAAGTTTCACTTGCTTCTGATGCAAAACCACAAACTGATCAATGTTGGCTCAGAGTGAAGCTCAGGTTCACTCCAAATAGTCAGGAGCCTTACCTCATTTTTGACAAATCTGCTCTGCTTTCCCTTGGTGCTGAAACCCCAAACCGAGTGAATGCCCTGAACATCTTGTTTTATAATAAAGGTTCCACATTCCTGTATTCTTATGGATATAAGAAAGCACAACTCTTATAAGGCTTAACTCCCACGAACCTAATTTAACAAGTTAGCTTTAAATACCATTTTTCTGTTCCTTGCGAGCAGCTGCAAAAATGATCCTATGGTGAGTTGCAAAGTGTAAATACATAGAGGAGAGAAGAGTACATACACAGATACAGAGAGAGAGAGAGAGAGAGAGGAATCAGAAATAATGAACCTCATGTCCATCACAAGCATTTGTAAAGGGAAGCAGGGCTGTGTTGCACACGTGTGACCTCTAAGGGGAAATGACATTGGATAAGCCAAACTGTGTTTGAGCAAAAATGAGATGATTTAGTCCCTTGCCTCTATTTAGCTACCTGGCCCATTCTGTACATTAGTTGTATTGAAAATATGCCCCATGTTTTACCCTGAAACTCTGTTTTACAGTTTGAAATCTGACTATCCTACCAAATCATCATGTAAGCCAAAAAATATTGTTGTGGTGGCAGCACATTGCTCATTTTAGCCTCGGCTTCTGCCAGGGTTAAAATATGGTTCCTTAATGTAGGATCTGATTGTCACTTCTACAATGGTACTTTTGCAATAGCTTCCCAAACGTATCCATTTGGGACAATGGATTTAGACTGGAATGAAAAGTCCAATACAATTGACCTCCCTCAGCATTCCCCATGAAAGAATGGCTGATTTACTCTATTTATATAACGTCTATATATTATATTCTCGAAAATAATCTCAGGAGCATACAGTTGTTGTTCACTTAGTTTCCTCCAACAGTCTAAGCCAGCATGATTGAGATCTGGACTCCCCAGACAGACACAGGAACTTACACTAGGAAACTGGACAGACCCTTAACTGTGCTGATGCCCTACAGAAAAGTGCCAGTGTTAAACAGCCAAAAACACAGCAAACCCTCTAGTACTCAAGAGAGTGAGTCTTAGCCAGTAGACTTTGCCAGGAATCATACCGCACAATTCTGAACTAGCCAGGCAGGCATTTTTCAAATGTTTCACAAGGCAAGAGAGAGAGAAAAAAAGAGGGAGATTTAATGATAAATAATAATGCACTGTCCTCGACATTAAAGGACATCATTGGCTCTCTTCTCTCTGGTGTAAATCAATATAATGTGTGAATCCTTTAAAAGTAACATGGAATTTAAAATGGAAAATATGAGAACCTAGTAGAATTACCGCTAAAATCATCCGTTTATTATCTAGGTGTGCTTAATAGCCTGATGTCTGATGAAAAATCATTTGCTAACCCCCAGGAATGGTTCATTTTCCAACTCAATCACTCAGCCATGCATTGGCTAGTGCTTTTAAAAAATATACCGTATATTACTTCTTTTGTCAATGTCTGGAGATAATTTATAACAGCAATAACTTCCATTAACGTATCTACTAAGGGCGTTTAGTTAAACAGGTAAGACTCACCATGGACTTGTGCAGTTTGTAGCAGCAAACCAGACAGGATGATCCTAACTTATTTTAAAGTGGTTATTTGTCAACCGTTAATTTATTAGTTTATATTAATTAATAGTTGAGTCTGATTTAAGGAGCGGTCCCATTTCTGGAACCTGTGGCCTTGATTCTCATGTGCACTAAGGTCCCTTTACGCTGTTTGGACATTGCATTTACAACCGTTCTACACGGCTGTGTAAAGAGCCTTGGTATCGATTAGATTTAGGCTTTCTATATATTCCTTAAGGTTTTTGTCCCTGAGTAATACCTATCTTCCCTAGATCTCAAAGCGCCTTACAAACATACCTAAGTCTGAGTTTTCCTCTCGGCTATGCTGACCGAGGACAGATTCTGTTTGGTGGAGTTGCTCCAGGTTTATGGAAGCATAACTCAGATCAGTCTGTCACGGCAATAGTCATGAACTGCAGTCTCTCCTAGCAGGGCAGTTGGTCCAATAAAAGATATCACCACCAATTAAATCCTGGCCTCGCGATGTTTTTTTTTTGAAGGGCATATCAAGCTGGCATTCTCTGAAGAAAAAGCTTTACATTGTAAAAGTAATCTTTTGGGTTGTTTTTTTTTTTTTCACTACCAAAATAGTTGGGGGTCTTTTAAGAAAAAGGTGAGCACCAGAAATTAGATTCAAAAGATTTGTGCATCCTGTTGCTGCAGACAAGTTCATATGTTTTTCTCTCTTGACTGCTACTTAAAAGATGCTTTTAGAACTGTTTAGGATTTGTACAGAATGGGAAACACAATTGTATCTGAGCGATTGATGTTTCTGTCCCATAGGTTTCCATATAGTGTTGTTATGTTTAATTGGTAAGCTTTCCATATTAAGTCTTGTACGTGCTGAGGGTTCAGGGAGCATATTTTTTTCAGTTTCCAGAACATGATTATGGGGTTTTTTTTGTAATTTACATTTTTAGCCACTAAACATTATAAATACATTATATTTAGAAAATGAGATGCTCTGAGTGCTAGTGAGATATGACAGTGACAAATCTTATGAACGTTAATACTGAAACCCATCATAGTTCAAGTCCCAGTTGCTGTATTATAGCTTAGTCTGGGGGGGGGATTTGAGGGGAGGGGGGTTATTCTAGTTATCAAGTTGTCATTGTTCAAATGCCATTTTTTGCTCAATTTAGGAGTAATGTGCACTTGAAGAAGCCGTGTTTAGTGATTGTGAAATCTTCCTGGAAAATTATAAGAGAAAAAGTTGCCTCCTAAGGTTGCAAATAAGTCATGGATCTAAGGCCTTTTACAAACAATGGGCTAAATCCTATTTTCCCTTTACAAGCCCAAGTACCAGTTATGCAACTTTCAGATTATGTTTCCAGCTGTGGCAGAATAGGTGCACCTGCCAGCAGAGGGGGGAGAAAGAGAAGGAAGTCCCTGCTTGCAGTCCTGGGCTCCGGCACCAATGTTTTTTCTGCATTTTGCTTCTAATACTTAATGGATATACAGCAGTGGGGTCGTTTTTGCACTGTTAGGGGCTGCATGCAAGACAGCATCCGCCTTACTGATCCACCCTCCTTCCAGTTTTCTCTCCTCCTGACCCCACATGCCTTTCTCTCCTGGATGTCGAGTAGGCCAGCTGGAGGGTGCTGTGGACAATACTTAGCCCATTGCTTGGTCGTTAAGAGCACTTTGCTAGGAGGGGAGATGCAGACTCAACCTCCCCTCTAGGAGAAGGGAAATCTGGGTCTCCTGCACTGTGGGACAGGTCTCCTATACGTTAGGCTACTGGGTGATAGATGGGAGGCCATGTCCTACCTTCTCCAGCATGAAACACTTGTTAGTCATGTTTTTTCTGCGACTGAAGTTTTAGGACTTACATGGCTTGCCATGCATATCAGTTCTGTCCTGGAAACTACAGTCAGGGTGGAGCCTTCTGAGCTTGTTCTGAAGGAAGTGCAGGGTGAGAATAGTAAACAGTGCAAACTGAATCCAAATTGTGTTAGGTGCTAACAGTTGCACAAATATGGCTACACAAGTTCCACTTAGGTGCATAAAAGTAAAAAGAGATTTAGCCCAAAGTGCTGGGGCAAACATTTTGCCTGGATGCACTTAGTCTGTACAAACTTGTGGCAACTACCTGAGCTGAAAATATATCCTTTGCTCCCTGCATTTGCACTGGTAGTTTTAAGCCTGTCAGCATTTCTGGTGTGACTGCCCATTGCAGGGATTTATCACTCAGCTCTAAACCTTGCTCTAGGCTAGAAATTGGCATACAAGGGAGCAAGGTTTGGGTTAAGATATATATGTGTGTGTGTGTGTGTGTGTGTGTGTGTGTGTGCGCGCGCGCGTGCGTGCATGCGTGTGCATATTATTATGTTGAAGAACTGTGGAAGGAAAAAGAGAGTGAGCAAAAGTCACTGGCCAGGTTTGAAGTGAGTCTTTTTCTCTGCACTCCTGTAGTCTGAAATGCATTTTATCTGCAAGGTGTGAGGCAGGCCTTGGGGTCAAGGGCTTTCACAGAAATCCTGGATATCAGGGAACTGTGCCCAGAGATGAGATTTGACTCCAAACACAATAATATCTGGGTTCCTTAAGATCTTGATCCTCCAGATTGTTGCAAGTGAAAGGGTCGCTTCTCCTAAGTGGAACTCTGCTGTAGGATCAAGGCCTTTAACAGGGAATTTAGTTCTCCATTTCTTGCCAGATATATACTGTAAGCTCAGTTTTGAGCCTGACATTGCCCTTGGACCAGGGTCAGTATGCCAACGGTGCCCCCTTGCTCCTGAGTATGGGTTGTCTATGCTGGTGGAAGAAAGCGCTCTCGCAGAACTGTTGTTCCTTCGCCCACGCACGTGTGTGGGGGAGCGGACAGGAGTGGAGGCAAAGAATGTGGCTCGGAGGATCAGAAACTGATTCCTGCTCTGCTTCTGCGGCAGCCCAGCTGGAGCCTTGAGCTGGGGCTGTTCAGGATGAACTACAAGGTACCAAACCAGCTGTTCAGTATCTAGACACAGCAAGCCTGGATATTCTTCTTTCCGCTCTCCGATTCCTGTTTGGTGTACTACTGTGGGCTTTGAGTGTAATTGCACCCCTAGGAAATGTCCCCAGATACATGTTTTTTCACTCCTCTTTACTACTTTATTACCAAAAGCAGTGGTAGGTGTTTCACAGAAGGCAGGGAAAGGCAGAATCCCTGCTTGGACAGTCTTACGATCTATGCTTAGGATCCCAGAAAGATATATGCCCAGATAGATCTTTGTCTCCTTAGAGGGTCTTTTAACTACAGTTCGGTTTCACCTTGGTACGTGCCAGGTGATACAAGATGTATGTGGACGACACAGGTGGTAAAGGTGTGATGATGCATTGTAGTTTCTCAGCCTGCAGTTGGCTGGGAATATCCTCTAATTGTGCGAAAGAGGCCAGCAAGCTCCTGAGCCATTGTAGATGATCCTGTAAGTGGCATGGATGGAAGCTCTTTCACTGTGCACTGACATGTTAGATCATAATGACTTTGCAGGAGCTACTCATTTACAGTCTATCATGTCAATATTTAGTGGGCTAAGGGTCCATTGTAATACACTGGCACATTAGAGACCAAATAGCTCTGTCTGGCCAATCATCCATAAATTGTAAGCGGGCTACATGCATCATTTTAAAAAAGGAATCTATCAGACAAAAAATGTGTATTCACACAAAGGGTCTAGACTTAAACATAAACCAACTGCAAAAATGCACAGTTAAGGCTTTCATTTACCACGTCTGTTCTTGCAATACCCACAAGCACAAGAGAACAGATTAAGCATAGAGTGGGAGCATTAACTCTGCATGTTCTTGCTTTTGAGGGCTTATTATGGAAGGCCCTTAACATTATTTTGACCCAGTCTTTTTATGTTAATAGTTTTAAGTGTCTCTGTGTTGTTATGCAACAGTACAGTATGTGATAATACAAAAAACGGCACAGTGTTTAGAGGATCTGCAGCTTTCGCATTGTGGGTATTGTATCTAAATACATTTAAAATTCATTTAAAAGCTACTCTGTGAACTTGGTATCAAACTTGTCGATTTCTTTTTTCTCTTGAGTATTAATACAGAAAATGATGCTTTGTTTAAAAAAAAAGCAATATCAGCACTCAGTGAAATATCCTAAAACATAGCACTGTATTTGTGGTAAGGTTTCTGAATATTTGTGTACTGCAGTTATTTTGGTATTAATTGACTTCTCTAGATACAGGTTGTAGATACCTATCTGCTTTGTTAATGCTGATATTTCTAGCAGCCAGTGTTGGTACCTTTTGTCTTCTGCAATCTATCAAGACAGTGTTTCAGACTACAAATTTTTCTAAGAGGAAACAAAGCAGATAGCATCCTTTAGCAGGCGCAAGTCCAACAAATGTCAAATTCTGAACAACATTACTTTGTGTCTCTATTTAACATTAAAGCTGATGGCTTTTTGACAGGTTTATAGCTGACAACTTCCATAGCCAGTCATGCAGCACAATTATGTTTGAGCTAATTTGATGAATCAACTTGATGTTCTATAGTCCCAGTTGGCTTCAATAGCGTATGTGCTCAATTTTCTGCTGGAGGTCAAAAATAAGCTTTGAAATTTGGCTAATCCCATCACATCCGCAGAACATGTCTGGTGGAATAATCTTTGGACGTGCAGTCTTGACTAATGCCAGAAATAGGAAAGAAAACTTGGTAATTTCATTAGGTCTATCAGTCATGAACTGAACAGCAATCAGGGGTGTCATGTCCAGCAACTTATTCATAAGCTCTTATAAATTTTAGTGGCTAGGGAAGGATGAGGCACATTCTTTAAGTGTGCTGCTTGTTTCAGAGGAAAATGGTTCTCATTGTTTGTCTCGCATTTGGTAGGAGTGTTAAAATAAGGAGGGGGGGGATAAATGTTAACATTTTCTAAATTGTTCTTTTCCACCATGCTAAAGATACAGCAAGTCTCAGACTTCAGTCATGTCATTAGCAGTCTGGAAAGTCACAGGCTTTGTTATGTTTGGAATTGCCATGTTTGCAATAAAAATATTACTCTAATTGTAGCCTTTCAAATAGCTACAAAACTGTATTAAACACATCTGAGCTGCTAACACAAACTCGATCAGATTTCTGCACCCAACTGATTTGGTCCTTAGTCATCTTTTTATCGGGTTCTAGGACAGGATTTCAGTTTATTTTTCATACTTTAACCTGTGGGCATTAGCAATACTCAGAAGTGGAAACGGAAAGTTTTAGCATTAGGTATGGCCTAGCATGGAAAAATCACATGGGGCTAGATACAGGCATGTTCTGTCATCTTTTGTAAAAGTAAAGTCATGGTCACTTAAGGCCTGAATGATACAGCCCTAGATTGCACAAGACGTTCATTCAGGCCAATGTACATTTTGTCTCACTGCAAGCACTCCAGTATCAAGGCAATAAATCGACTGCTTCCTCTGGAGGCAAAATTGTTGCCTCTGCAGGCAGGCATTTCCCTTGCAGGGCCACAAACACATTTAAATGAGTATAACTGCTGTCATGCCAGCATTGCACTGCATTTTCTAATGCCATGGCATTCCATGATGGAAGTAGTGCCAAGATCAAAAGGCTGGAATGAGCTCACTTGTGTGATGTCTGCTGTTATATGCTCCTGTTAGAGGAGCTCTGAACCACTCAACAGATCTGTACTGCAAACAGCTGGGTGAGAGAAGGTTCTTTAACACCAGGAATCAAGCAGTAGTGCTGGGGAAAAGGTGTGCACTATCACGATTACTATTGTTAAACTCCACAGTCTGTAGAACAGGGACAACTAGGGAGATTTGCATAGTTAGGGATCTGTTATATCTGGGCAGGGGAAGAGACATTTCAGGAACACCCTTACATCTGCGCCATTGGCTTGGTCTAGTTTGGATTCATAATATATTTGAGATGAGGAAAAGACAAGCTCAAGCTCCTGCTTTGGTAATTGCACTCCTCATTATGCAATGCAGTCAGTGGTGGTTGCAGTTTGGGGCACCTGCCACACCCGTGCACTGGGTTTCAGCCCCAGGGCCCCCCATCCAGCCATGATTAGGATGTATCGCTTGCACCCAGCCAGGATCAAGCTTCAGGGTCCCTGTGCCATTTCCACCTGGCCAGGCTCCAGCTCCAGGAGCCTCTGCTCAGTTGGGATCAGACTCTGGCAGCTTGTGCTGCTCCTGTCCAGTCTTGTACTCTGGGGGCCCTGCATCACTCTGTGAATCCAATTTAGGTCTCAGAGGTGTGGCCCACCGGGTTTCCCTACGGAGCCCCTTGTGCTGGATGACATGGCATTGGTCCACAGACTGGGGTTTGAGCACCCCTGGTTTAGGTTCATTATACTGCTACCCTTGGAAGGCAGAGCCTGTCTGTGGTTTAGAGAAGGGAATTAGGCAGCTTCATCATTCAGAGACTATTCACCCTGTAAATTGCGTGCATGTGTGTCTTCCAGAAACAAATAGTTATGCAGTGGACACCAATGTCACCTGAAACTATTTCTTCAAGGTGAAGCATACCAGCTTCCTTTTTGCCACAAAGGGAGAAAGTCCTTCACTGTGTAACGTGGTTGCTTGCAGGCCAGTTGTTTCTTATGAATGCATCTGCTTCCCTGAGAATGACTCATTGTTTAAGGGGTTCCATTAAAGCGAAGTGATTTAGGGACTGAATTTGCAAACAGCTGAGACCCCTCGACCCCCTCTCCCAACCAAACCAAGAGCTGAATTATTTCAAGATCATCCCTAAATTCTATATGTAAACCTCAGACTGTGGCTTGGCATTCCCCCTTCATTGGCTATTTGAATTGGAGTTGAACACTGTGCACCTAAGTCGGGTGGGCAGGGAATTGTACGCTTCAAGATTTAGCTTTGAGTGATACCCCTTGTGCTGCACCCCCAACAGAGCTGTTGTGCACTGAACATTCAGGCCTTCTTGGCTAGGTACAGACAGACTGAAAGTCTGAGGGTGAACCGATTCAGTCTTGGCAGATTAGTCTAAGCTGCACAGATTTAGTTGAGACAGAAGTGAACAGACATTTACCTTTGATTCAGGAAATGCAGCCAGAAACGTGGGGACACTAGAGCACAGCTCTCTAACTGTATATTTACTTCTTCTTCCTGCTGCCCCCGAGGTCTCTGGGATTTGCATTCTAGAATCACAGCAGCAGGACTCTGCAGAGTTGCTTATAACTTCCTCTTCCTGCTTCAGGTGCTTCTGGGATTTGTAGTCCACAGCCACAGACAGTGGTAAGTTTGAGTGAGGGGAGGGCATTTAACTCCCCTCCCTGCCCCAGAACCCAGCCGGGGTTTGCTGGGGGGGAGGGGGAGAGGGAGGTAGCCCTCCGCCATAGACTGGGTTACATCCCCAGCTGGGCTTGTCCCCATCTCTGCCACCTTCTCAGCCAGCCCTCATTGCTCCAGGTAGGGAGCAGAGGGGTGCGGCCAGCCCTGCTCTCTGGAGCAGACAGCACAGCCCAGGGCTAGAAAGTATGCTGGGGTGCAGGGGGACTGGGATTTAATTTGAACCAGGAAGGGGGCTGGGACAGAAGTTTCATGAACCAGTTTGATCCAAATCAGTTAAATCTGACACTACATTCAGGTAGGGTTATCTTAAACCATTTTCAGCCATTTAGAAGCTGGTTTATATGCATAGAATCATAGAAAATTAGGGTTGAAGAGACCTCAGAAAGTCATCTAGTCCAAGCCCCTTCTCAAAGCAGGACCATCCCCAACTAGATCATCCCAGCCAAGACTTTGTCTAGCTGGGTTTCAAAAACATCCAAGGATGGAGCTTCCACCACCTTTACGGGTAGCCTGTTCTAGTGTTTTACTACCCTCCTAGTGAGAAAATTCTTGCTAGTATCCAACCTCAACTTCTCTTGCTGCAACTTGAGCCCATTGCTCCTTGTTTTGCCACCTCTGAAAACAGTCCAGCTCCATCCTCTTTGGACCCCCCCACCCTTCACCGAGCTTCTGCTCTATTACAGGTTCTGATCACTTAAACTGGGTTATGTGTAACTTCTGTCCCTAGCCCTTAAGTGTCCTGCATAAATGGTTAACTAACAGTAGCTTCAGAAAAAACTTGCATGAGGAAGCATTGGGTAAAAACATAAGGGAAAGATTTTATGATTTGTATCGTAGACAGAGTTTCACTGAAGATTTCAGTGCTCTTCTACTTTTCAGATACATTCATGTTGTCCACGCCAGCACTGTCACTTTACTGAATACCTGCATGTGATTACTCCACCTTTATCTTCCTGCTTCTGCCCGCCCCTTGTAACAGACATGAAATACAACAGAGACAAGATCATGGTTTGGTGTGTTTATAGGCAGTATGCATGGAAGTGCTTGATTGGATTAAACAACAACAACAAAAAATCCAAGCTTGCTTCACTACTTCTATATATGTTTCTTCTTCTGACAACAGCACACTTTTACTGGACACTGAATAGGGCAGCAAACTGATCTAATGTCTGGTTTTTGTTTGTTATGAGTAATAATTTACAAGACATCAAAGGACTGGGTTGGATTTTTATGATGCCTTATGGTTGAATTTGTAGCAATTAAAATGAGTTTACAAGGGAAAGACTCCTGGAGAATACAAAGTTGCACTTGTTCTGAACATTTATATGAGTAAAGATAGAGATTCAAATGGAGATTGCAGATGAGCTTTTTTCTGTGATGATTTCAAAATGGTTAATGCCTTTTCTGACTGTCTTCCATCTCGGTGTATGTAAATATGTAACATAAGTCTAGTTTCCCCTCTGTTTCTTAGTAACAGGTTGTTCTCTGTAGGTTCCTGTACTGATGTTTCTATGGTCAGTACACTTTTCTTAGGGTTACTGTTGTGCAGTTTCATTTGTTTGTTTGTTGCTGTTTCTATTCGGGGGGGGGGTTAATTTGAAGGAGCTGAAATAACATGTTTTGTATCAAAGGAGCACTATCCGACTTTGGCTGATTGTAGAGTTGGGCATAAATTGCATCAGCACGTCTTTGTGGAACCAACTTAGCATCATTTACTTGCTTCTTGAATTTGACACTGTGCTAATTGGCATGAAGCCAGCTCTTAGTAAATTGGGCCCATAGTTCCTGTTGTTGTTCCTATTGAAACAGCAGCTGTTGCTATTATCACTTAGGGAACTTCATTCTCTAGTGTGGCCAGGCCGGTACACTATACAAGTACAAGTGCACAAACTTTTAATAAAAGAAGATGAAGAGGCTGGTTTGTTGACCAATAGGTTTATTTCTGTATCACCAATGTTTTAACAACCTTTTTAGAACTAGAGAAGGAAATGATATTCTGGCACAAAAATCCCCTGAACACTAATCATCTTCAAGATGCTTTTGTTTTGTCTCTGTTCTAGTCTGAACTTTCATTTTATTCATTAGTTCATGGGAGGTTTGAAACCTGTTTTCCAGGTAATCTGATCATGGTAGTGACTCACACTAACTGTAAAAAAAAACAACCAACCTGCTTTCAATCTTAATTCATTAGAATCATTTGTGAGTTAGGAAAGAACGTTTCTTTCCAGTGAGCAGATATTTATTGTATAATGATTGTATAATGAGGTAAACATCTGCATGTATATATGTGTCTACAATATGTTTTCTACTTAGATGAACATAAAATGTTTAAGGACATAAATTAATAAACCCCACATGTTAAAACAGCATGTGTCTGGCCCTAGAAAAGTCAAGAGTGACTTAAAAATCATGATTTAAAAAAAGATAAATTACATTCTGTAATTTATTTCATATTATTTTAATTCAGCTGCTAGTTTGAAGCCCTTTATGTTCTTGTTTTTAAGCTTTTCTCTATGACTACAGGAGTTAGACCTTTTTTAAAAAAAAAAAAATTTAAAATGTAAGATTATCACATAATTACAGGATTTCAGGAAATTACCTTTTAGAAAAGCTCTAGCTCAAGATTAGTGACAAAAACAAGAGCGGGCTGGCAACACTGAAATAGTCATGGTTTCCAACAGTCTTTGTATGCCCAGTTGAACACTTAATTTAAATGCACAGTTGTACACACTAACCGGAGACTTGCATGTACAAATAGCTAACAGGCCTGTTTGCAAAGAGTTATCTACCTTTCATGTGCACTCAGGGTATTTGCATGCAAGTCCATGTTCAGTTTGTTTGAAACCACGTACCATAATATAGCTGGAAAACATTTTTTTCAATATCTGCTTTGCTTTGTAGTCATCTTCATTTTGATGTGAGTTTGCTTGTTTTGTTTCACATAAGCATTAGCTAAAGAGAAGCATAGTGTTGGCTGAAAATGTGGCAGGGATTTCCGAAACACTTAGATGAATGACTTTTAGGTGCTCATCTGAAATTACTTAAAAGGATGCTTACTGAGCCTATTAAATCATCTAAGTAGCCAAAATAGGGAAGAGGAAAACCATTAATGAGAGTCATTGTCGTAGCTATTCTCAGAAACTTGTTTTCACTGTGCGTATAGGTGACTGGATTCTGCCAGAATATAACTGAAAGATTTTTGTTCTACCCTAGCTTTTCCATTCCCCATTGAAAGTACTTGATATCTCCTGTATAATCATTATGCTGTGTAGTCTCCGTCTTGTAAACTACAATAGATACCATTATTTTAAATTTACTAGGTCTTGTATCTTTGTCACCCCTGGTCTACGTACGTGTCATTTTAAAACAAAAGAATAAGGAATAGGGTTTAAATCTTCCCCTAAGGTCTGTACATAGGTTTCTATATGCTGTCTGCATGTATCTAAAGGCAGAGTTTGGACCTAAGTCACTTAAAACCCATATGGAAATTCTTAAGTATCTGATTTTGCATATGTAACTAGCAGATTAAGTAGTGTCTTCAGATTCCTTCCATACCTTCCAAAATATGCACAATACATGCACCCATTCTAGGTCTGGAGATTATATCTGTCAAGACTGGCTGCACGTGCGAGAAACATGATGCTAAAATATGTGGCAAGCATGGGAACTGCATGAGCAAGAAGTTCTGTACTTAAACTCATCAAATGAATTTGACACTGGCCAACTGCGAAGTGGATACACTCAGGAAATGATGTATCTTGCCCCAAGAAATCAGATGACATCAGTATATCATCTTCATCAAGTATCTTGCCACATTTTGTTCAAGGTGGATGTTGGTTTGATGGTACTGACACCTTCCAGGAACAAAATAGTCACAGAGCAATAAGAAAATGCCATAACTGATAAACCGTGTAATATTCAGAAAAGTGGATGTGATGAGCCCTTAGGTCTTTGAGTCTCCCCCATGTACAACTAGTTTAATGGTTCTGAAACTTTTTTCCCCCATACAACCACGTGATACACCACAAACAATATTTTAATTATGACTATGTCCTGTGGTCACAACCTGCTTCTGATCAAACAACAACCCTGTGGCAACTGTAATCATTGTTTACATGGCAAAGTAATGACGAGAGATTATTTTAATGTCTTTTTAGCAGTCTTTTTTTGCCTCGAGGCCTTTGGCTTTCTTGTAAAACCAATCGCTCACTCTTATCTCCTATTTTCCTCTCATGCGATCTACTTTTCCTTCTGCTTTGTTTCTCTCGGTTGGTAATCAGGAGAGTCAGCATCACGGACAGTGGTTCACAGGCCTCTGACTTAGTTGACATGGAGCATACTTGGAGGCATAACACATGCAAAAGCATAGTTATTCCTATAGATTTTCAGACTATTATTTATGTTTTCACTCTCAGACCTCTTGGAGCAGTGAAACAGTATATAAACCACTGCTGTAACCTATTGTAGAGGTGGCTTTGTTATTCAAATCTACACGTGGATCTAAACTTTTTTGATAACTTTCGTGCATGTGGCCTGTCGGCGGTCCTGTTGACTTATATGGCCTCTAGTATAATAATATCCAAATTTCTCACAATCTTGAAAAATATTTATCTTCCCTCTTCCCCTCCTGCAGCAATAATATTGTTCTCACCTCAATTTTAGGCAGGGGAGACTGCAGCCCTGATAGATTAAGAGACTTGCCCGAGGGGATTATACAGGAAATTTGTGATAAAGCAGGGACTTGTACTCCAATCTCCAAACTTCTGCTAGCACCCTAAACAGGGGACCTTCCTTTATGTCTTCATTCTGCTTAAGTACTGGCTCACAAGAAGCAGTAGATGAAATCTCTCATTTTCATTGCATCTGCGCATGAGTATTATCAGGTTCTGCAGATCCAGCTTTCTGAAGACAAAATTAAACTAGATTTTCTGAGTCAGAAAATCATGTTTGTTTCTTAGTTACTGTATGTACTTTGCTGACATGAAATGTATTCAGTAATCCTATGCAGATGTGATTTCTTTCCTGGTACTCCGGAGCACAATATATAGATAACATTTTCATGGTATTTTAAATTCTTATATCCTGACTGTTTTCAGAGAAATGAAAATGATTTTATTAACCTCCTTTGAAGCAAGGAAAAACTTTGAAATGCAAACGAACATATGGGTTGTTCACTATTTTTAAAATGTATTTCATAAAATTGTATTTGATTTGTGTGGGGGCTATTGCTTAGCAGCTAAAACCTGCTCTCGGGATTCTTCCTTTTGTTGGGGGAAGTAATTGCTGACTTAGTTTTTTACCTCTGCAAAGCTGGGCTCAAATCTTAGTGAAAATGAAAGGTGTTTGCTATTGCTGGATACATTTGGAGTCAGTTTTACCCACAGCACAATTCATTGTGTTGCTCAGGGAAACCCGTAGTAAGAGGCCTCAATACTGTGGTACATTGGCAGAACCATATGGGGAGAGCTTATTGCTCATCCATGTTATGCCCAGTTTTAGAGAGTGTCTCTTAGTCTGTCACTTTCTGTTAGAACTAAAATCACCCACACATTTTTGAAGATATACTGGCTGCCAGACCATATTGTATTTTTTTTTTAACTACTGCAATTATTTTTGTTTTTCTGGAGTAAGCAAGGAAGATCCCTCTTGGAAGGTCGTACTCGTTCCCTCCAGCCAACTGGCCAAGGGTTTTTTTTTGGTATTACTTTTCTTCCAGAAGCACAAATACACATTGTAAGATCCCCAAACCACAGCTAGCATCCAGAGATGAGTCTAGAAGTTAGTCAATACCCACCCCCCAGGATGGGCAGACTGTGTTGCAGGAGCAGCAGATGGGGACTTTTTTTTAAAGTCCCCCTAATCAGGTAAGATTGTTTCCTCCTTCCTCTCTTCCCCTCCATTATCACTGGCATGATGCCTCCCTTCTCCCATTCCCTTCTTCCTACCTACCACTGCTACTGTCCCTGCATTCCCTGGCTGGTTAGGGTGGTGGGTGGAAGGCCCTAGAGCTATACATGCCCTCTCCAGCTGGGCTGCATAGGGAATCAGGCTCAGCCAGGGACAGTGAAAGCAGAGCATTGATTTCTGCTCCCTGAGCCTGCTTCTAGCCTAGGGTGAAACACTCGGGTACCAGGCAGGGAAGAGAACCACTGCTGCTGCTGTCCCCGGCTGAGTCTGGCTCCCTGCAGAAGCAGGGCAGCAGCAGCTCTGCAGCTGCCCAGCCCTGGAGGCAGCTGGGAACAGCAGCAGAGGCAGGACAGGATAAAAAGAGAGGATGGGGTATGCCTCTGATAATAGAGGGGGTAACTCTTACTTGCTTCAGGGGCTTAAAAAAGATCCCCAACTGCTGCTCCTGTGGCATCAACTCAAGGCAGGATATATCCGTACCACTGCTTCCCCACTGACTCTGCCCCTGCTAGCATCCTCATAACTGAAGATCCTGCCAAATCTGTTTATTAAGCAACCAGAAGATACTCCTGGCTAGGTATGGACCAGTCTGTGCCCATAGCATTCCTAAAATTGTTCTAGTTTAGCCATTAAGAACCCAAACCCTTCAAATCAAATTGGAGTCTTAAACCTAACAGTACAGAGAATGTACTGCACGGCCATTGGTCCGGATGGTGTGTCAGGGAGAAAAGAGTGGATAATGTGCATCTCCTCTAAAAGCAGGTGACAAGTCCATTTGTGCATTACCATGGGATTTTTTTTCTGAAACAAACTTCTTCAAGTAAAAATGCCTAAGTGTTTCAGGCCTTGCTGTTTCATCTTCTGAGAGATATTGTGTCTATTCCCGATAGACACCAGCGTACACCTCAACTCGGCTGCTTCCGCATGCAAATATTTGCCTGAAATACATAGTACGTTGTAAGGTCACTTGAAACCGGTGCCTTGAAAAATCACACAAAAACTGAGCAAGTTTTCACAATAGAAATTAAGTAGGTCAAGATTCTATCTAGCCTGTCTGGTAATGTGCTGTACAAGCTAATGAGATCTTGAGAGGAAAAACCACATGTATGAGGTTGCCACGGTGAGCATACGTCCTCATTATAAACCAACGAACAGTAGTAATAATGTCTGATTTTTGTTTTATCTTTACCAAATGATGTAATCTTAAAATGCCTTATTCTGTCTACAAAACGTTTGGAAGGTTGCAAAAGGTATGAAGATTTTACGAATGTAATTAGCTGCCATGCTGATTACTGCATTTATTCCCTTATCTTCATATGTGGGAACACCTGGCAGAATATACTCCGGTACCTAAATTGATTTTATTTTAAAATAAAGTAAGAAAGAAGTATATGTAAAAAAAACCTATAATGTGCAGGATACAATGTTTATATCATAGGTGAGTTAAGACCTCATTAGGATTTGGGTGTCAGATCCAATGGTGACTTGGGTGTTGGATCTAGGTTTTTTCCCCCCGCAAAGCATATAGGTTTTTTGGAATCATTAAAGCATAAGATACTCGTAGAAATGCTACCATGGAATAAGTGTGATAGCAAAACAGTAATACATAGTAATAAATATACATAATTATATATATAAATAATTGCAAGGTTCACTTTAGTCATCAGTATAATTATGCACAATAAGATATGACATCTATATTCATGTGTGTTACAAATCATCCTGAAGAAAAGACTCATGAAAGTCTGGGGAAATCACTGTTGTTTTCAGCATCTCGGTTCCTCAGCCCTTTTGTAACACTGACGTTCTGAATCGAAGATCAGGGAAATACTAATTCTTCAGCAGCTTTCTTTCATGTCCGTTGTGTCACGATGCCCTAAGACCTCAGGTTTGGACGTGAATGTGGCGCTCTATAAACAGATTAAGCAAGCTGCTCTCTGATCACAGATCAAAAGGACAGGAGTTTGAGGCTGCAGAGTTGAAGCACTGAGGAACATGTTCTGAAAATATTACTGGCAGCAGGAAATTTGTAATAGAATTATTTATCTTTCTGTTTTTAATGGAGCCGTTAGGCTCAGCGGGTCAGCAACAGAGTCTTCTTTTTTCTTCTTCATCAGCAATCTCTTGCAGTCGAGGGTGGTTGTAGTCCATGATTGTCTTATCTGTGTGTTGGAAGATGGCAGATGAGGGCTATCCAGGATCGACAGATGACTGCAGCTCAGACATGTGTTTCCATGTGGGGTGGGTGGCGCTGGATTCTTGATTTGGTCCACGATGCACTTTCTGCCACTCCCATATTTCCATCTCCTGTTGTTGGGAGGAGTTTCGCAGTATTGAGATCCCTGCAGCAGACTCTTCCTCCATTTGGAGTGGTAGTCTCTCGAGTTGACACTGATGTTGCATTCATTTTAAGTTGGCCTAGAGGATGTCCCTGAAGCATTTCCTCTTCACTGACACATGAAGAAGACCCACAATAAAGAATCTATCTGTGAAATGTTCATATTTGTTGCCATTTTAGGCTGAAATGTGGAAGGTCATGTTTCACAATCTGGACAGACTTTTTGCACCCATCATTTCAGATGAGGCTGGAAACACTCAGGCATTTTTCTCTGAAGTTTGTATTTGAGAGAGATCCCAAAATTAAAGCATCCCAAGCAACAAACCAAGATGTATTAAATGATTTAGCTAGCATATTGCTTGCTCAGTCCTGTGTTTTCTGCTTTGCTATACTTAACCTATTTTGACTTGTGCTGAAGGTTCAAACCAGCTGGGAACCACACAGTTGCAGAGTATTAAAGATTAACTGGGTTAGCAGAATTAAAACTGTTAAATATATCAAATGTTCAGGGCACTCATTCAACAATATGTTTATTACATTTGGTGTGGGTTTTTTTTCACTATATCTAAGGAAACAGCAAATGTGAAGTGCATTGGGTAGCAGTTGGACTGCAGAGAGTAAGCCAAGGATTTGGGTTGTTCAGCCATGCAAAAGTTTACATGTTTGCAAACAAGGCATAGGAAATTCATGTGCTATGTCAACGTTTGAATGCATTCAACAAATTCTTCTGACAAGAGAGCAGGAGAAGGCCAGTGCTTTGTTGCACATCTTAGTAGAAATATTATAGAGTATGGAGAAAAGAAAACAGAGAGGGTTGGTCAATATTTTTCTTGAATTTACTCCTAGCAGTAGAAGCTCTGCCCAGAGTATTCCAGTTATGTTGGGAGCTTTCCACTATATCATTCTGCTGCTCTGTAAAGTAAATTAATTCCTGAAAATACACACACAGAGACACATATATGTTTTCCCAGTAGCATATAGTTCTCCCAAGCAAACCTGTGCAAACAATTGATTTTTTTTGATTTTTTTTTTGGTTTGGAAAGTAACTGTAAAATCAATAATTAAGAAAATACGAATTAAGTGACTTGGATGAGGGAGTGAAGTGTACTCTGTCCAAGTTTGCGGATGATACAAAACTGTGGGGAGAAGTGGACACACCAGAGGGCAGGGAACAACTACAGGCAGACCAGGACAGGTTGGACAAATGGGCAGAAAACAATAGGATGCGGTTTAACAAGGAGAAATGCAAAGTGCTGCATCTAGAGAGGAAAAATATCCAGCACCTAGGAAATGCCTAGGAAATGACCTGCTCAGCAGCATGGAAGCAGAAAGGGATCTTGGAGTCCTAGTGGACTCCAAGATGAACACGAGTCGTCAGTGCGATGAAGTCACTAACGCCACTTTATCATGCATCAGCAGATGCATGACAAACAGGACCAAGGAGGTGATACGTCCCCTCTGTCGCGTGCTGGTCAGACTGCAGTTGGAGTACTGCGTCCACTTTTGGGCGCCACACTTTAAGAGGGATGTGGACAACGTGGAGAGGGTCCAGAGATGGGCCACTCGTATGGTTAAGGGCTTGCAGGCCAAGCCCTACGAGGAGAGACCAGGGCACCTGGACCTCTTCAGCCTCCGCAAGAGAAGGTTGAGAGGCGACCTTGTGGCTGCCTATAAATTCATCATGGGGGCGCAGAAGTAAATTGATGAGGCTCTACTCACCAAGGCACCCCGGGGGTTACAAGAAATAATGGCCATAAGCTAGCAGAGAGCAGATTTAGATTGGATATTAGGAGGAACTTCTTCATAGTTCGAGTGGCCAAGGTCTGGAATGGGCTCCCAAGGGAGGTGGTGCTCTCCCCTACCCTGGGGGTCTTCAAGAGGAGGCTGGATGGGCATCTGGCTGGGGTCATCTGAACCCAGCACTCTTTCCTGTCTATGCAGGGGGTCAGACTCGATGATCTGTTGAGGTCTCTTCCGACCCTAACATCTATGAATCTATGAAAATGCGTTTTTTCCAGTTGATCAAAATATTTTGTTAGACCTGAAATGAAATATTTTCTTTCGTTATCAGGTGCTCTTAAATGCTTTAAAAACCGTTAAGTTTTGCCAGATTATCAACTCTTCTGAAATAGAGTCAAAATGTTTCATTTTGAAAATGTCAAGAGCATTTTGACTTTGTGGGGGGGGCAGGAGGGAGGGGTGTTATTTTATTTCTCAGCCAAAGCTATTGGAAAATTTTGACTCTAATTTATGAAACCTTCTATTTAGTTTGAAATGGTCTTATTTTACAAGCTAGCTATTTTCATGGAAATATTTTCCCCAGACCTATGCCAAAACCTGTAAAAAGCTGCTTGATCAATATTCAAGTTGTTTAGGAATAGCCAGTTTGCAGGATATAGGCTTATCATCCAAGGTGATGGTCCATGTCCTTGCTTCAGTGTAGCAGAAAAAAATCCTTGTCGGGCTCCTCCTGGGGAATTCTCTGCATGAGCTTAGTGCTTTGCATCTCAAGGAACTACTTGGGTGGATATTTTGTGGCTGACCAGTAAAGGTGGGCAAGCCAATGTAAGTGGAGTCACATTCTTGCAGAACCCCTGACTCTGGCTCAGCTCGATGTCTGTGAATGAGGATGAACCAAAAGAGAATGAAGCCAATGAAAATATTCTGGCATTAATTCCTGGTGGTCTAATGACACTCTGTATATCATTTCATTAAACAGCTTTGTCATGTGTGTATACTCAGCTCCAATCAGTTGGTTTTGACTGGAAGAGCAGAACCAGACCATTGGCTCAGTTTAGACTCTCTGCTTTCAGACTTCTGGCTCTCTGTGTGTTCTGAAAAAAACATTTTCTGTTGACTTTTTAAAAGCTACACACATTTCAGGTAAGGTTTTCTTGGTGCCTTTGAAGTGGTTAGCAACCAATTTATTCACTTCTGGCTCGTATTCATTTGTCTGGGATGGTGTTAGGAACCTGGAACTTGTAAAAATGCAAGCGTTGGCCAAAGAGGTCATCCCACCCCAAATGCGAATATACAGGGCTAAATTTCTGCTCTGACTACTGGCTTGCTTCTTTTGCTTGCACATCCACTAAGATGAAGTTTCCTGTGCTTACGGGCATATGAAAGGATTCTGAATTTCTACAAGAGCAATTACCAGCTGCATGCAGTAAACAGATGTGTACAATGGGAGGCTGACTGAAAAATATGCCCATGGTACCTGATGTCATTTTTAAGAGTGTGTTCTCATCTTATTGAACCTTAGCAAACTCCTGTACTCAGTCCTTCAGATAAAAGAGTTGAGGCTTGCAAAAACATTCTCCCTTAATTATCATTGACCATGCTTTTCCAGGAGAGAACTTCAAAGCAGTGGTACATATCATGTTTTGGGGGTTTTTTTCCTATCAGGAAAACTGGTTTATATTTGAATCGCTCAGTGAGGTTATTAGTCACATGTAAAAGTAAACTTTTAAATATAGCTGGCTCCATACAAAAGATCAGTGTGGTGGTTCAGCTCATTAGCATTTGAGCAAATTTGTTATATGCTTAAGGACTGTTTTTGGATTGGCCTAAACAGCGAATTCCAGATCCTAATCACACCATTTATCAAGAGAGCACTTTTCAACATAATGCATAAACCCTTTTCTCATGGTAGTTTTACTGTGCATTTGATTCAGTTGCAGTTCAGTGCTTGAGGCAGAGGAAATGAAGAACTTAAACAATGTAAACACTCCAGGAAAAGGCTCTTAGATTAATCAATATACCAAAAAAATAAGGTGGGAGGGAGGTTTTAAAGCATAGCTACTTGAAGGCGTTTAATCTTTGCAGCTCTTGGAGATGAAGTACTTGTTTCCACAAAATTTGGCTTCTGTACTAACAGTGAAACAAAAATATTGTTTTGGTTTGGGGAAGCTGGAGTCAAATGATCATTTTAGTATTCATTACGGTTCTCATTTGTGCAGTATCTGAGCATCTTCTACTATATAACTTTTTAAAATGACAAAATATTTAATATTTCCTTACCTGGGGGATTAATTAGGTTCTACATTTCTTTGAGGCAGAAACTTGTCTTTTTGTTTTGGGTCTGTACAGCACATAATGCAGTAGGGTCCTGGGTCACGTTTAATAATACAGGCTAATATTTTTATTTTATCTGTGCTATTGTTTTTATTATAGTGCACTTATCAGTAATACCATATATCTAAGAATCTTTCTCTGCTGTAAAGATAGGACATTGGCATGACTTTGCAAAGATGAAGGGAAGTTCTTGTAAGAGGGACTATGCTAAGGCCTGCATGACAAAATCTGGTAAAAGGAAAAAAAATAAAATAATGTTGTAGATTTCTTCCTCCCCCAGTTTTCATCAGAATTTCTAGCATTTTGGTCAGCTCTGAGCATGACCAGTGTGGACCAGATCTGGACTGTACCCACTGAGATGAATGGCAGTGCTCCCGTTGAGTCCATTCCAGGGAATCAGGATTTCACGCCAGTTGTTTCCAGAATCTTGAACAAGCTCAAATTAAATCGATTCCTTAAGAAGGCCATGGCTTTTCCCCAATCAAACTAACTGCTGAGTGCTCTTTAAGACCTCAGATCAGATAATTCAGTTCTTAACTATAAGCACATGCATATGCCCCATCAAGTTTAGTGGAGCTATTCCAATTTGTTATAGCTATGAGTCTGACCAATGTGTTCTGAACACATATATCCATTCCTAGCTGGAAATTAAATGTACCTGCAAAAAAACCAAGCAAAGTAAGAGTCAATTTGATTCAGGCTCCCAGCCCTTATTATCTAAAGTAGAAAAAATTTTTTGACCCTATTTCCACAAATATTTGTATACAGGTTTGACTGTACACATGTACACACCCGCAGTTGAAGTCTATGGAACTTTTCAAGTGTATCAAGGTAAATACACAAGCCCTAACCCTACAAATTCTTATACACATGTTTATTAAAAATGATCAGGGGTTTAGCAATTATGACATATGAGCTAAGGTTGGAGGTATATTTAGTTTAGCAAAGAGAAAACTGATGGGGGTGGGATTTGATAAGTCTTCAAATACAAGGAAGGTTGTTACAAAGAGGAAGACCATCAATTGGGGTCAGTGTCTATAGGGGACAGGACAAGAGTGACCTTAATGACCTTAAATGGCAACAAGGTAGACTTAAGTTAGGCATTAGGAAGAACTTTCTAAGTGTGAGGGTGGTTAAGCACTGGAACAGATTACCTGGAGGGACTGTGGAGTCTTCTGTAACTGGAAGCTTTGATGCGAAGGCTAGACAACCATTTGTCTGGTGTAGTTTAGACAGAGATGATCCTGCCTTGAGCAGGAGGTTGAACTAAAAAACCTTTTATGGTCCCTTTCAGCCCTATTTTTCTATGAAGTTTACCCTATGAGTAGTCTCGTTAATTTGAAAAAGACTACCCAGAGTAGCAAAGAGAAGCATATGCCAAAGTGTTTACAGGATCAGGTCCATGGTGATATTTCTTCTCCTCCACTGTTATTTTATCCGCAAGCCTGTTCATTGTCCATAATTGCATCTTTGAAGTAATCAGCTCTCTCAGTTCTCCCTACTTCCCTTCCTGGAATTTATTTTATATACTGTACTTTGGCAAGGCCTATGGGTAGCAACAAGGCTGTACTAAATCAAATGATCTTAAGAATCTGACATGAATTGACATGAGCCAAGTACTGCAGACTTAAAGCTTAAACCAGAGATGAACTGAACTGGTCTCTCTGCCCAAAAGCTTAGATTTACAAGAGTTCTTTGAAATATCTTTCTACTTCATGTAGTTTAGGGTTTCATTTTTTAAATTTTCTGTAGTTACATAAAAGAAAGGAATGTTGTTAACATGCACGGGTGAATCCATATCCATAACCATGCATGGGGCTGTACTATGCAGGAGTGGCTGAAATGCAGAGAGGTGAAAAAACTTACTATCAGAGGGATTTTGCATTTTTAAGTGAGCTTGAATCATTTTGCATCTCCAGCCCCTCCAAAGAATTGTTTGTTTTGCATAAAATTAGTCAAAACAGACATTTGAAATCAGAACAGTGCAGGGGATGCTGCACATTCAGTTTATGATGCTAGACAAACCAGCCACGAAGATTTCCCATATTTTGTGTGAAATATCTTTGTGGCTGGTTTGCCACTTTATGGCACTATCAATTCAATGAATGTGTGGTATGTTGCTATTTATGGCAACATAAATGTAATGTGTGTCAGGGGCCTGATATTTTTATATTTGTGCAGATTCAGTGCAAAAAAAGGGCATCTTATTGGACTATGTGATGTAGCAGAGTGGGATGAATGGAAATTAGTTGTCCTGGAAATAAAACTGAAAAGTTTTATTTTGTCCTCATCAAGGGCCATGGACAATTGGTAGTTATTTATGGAATTGCAGGGGACTTATCCTCTGTAATATTCTCCCACCTTTCTCTACACACAGCACATCTGTTGAATTGGAGGAGCAGCTACACTTTCCTATAGGTAAATATTTGTGCATCAAATGGGCAATGTAGATTAGTATATTGAGCTGAAAGGCAAGAAATCTTGAGTTCTTTCCCTGGCTCTGTCAGTGACTCTGTTTGTAGCCTTAGGCATGGCACTTAACCTCTCCAACCTCCTCTGTAATAGAAAATAATATATGTAAATGCAAGTGCTAATTTATGTCTTCATGAATATTGATGCATATTTTGACTGCTTTGAAAAAAGTAATATCTTTACTACTGAGTATTATGTTGTATACATAAGAAATTGTGAGAAAAAACAAAGTAATGGTAGCTTCGAACATAAACACCCTGGTCCTGATTTTTAAACAGGCTAAGTGCATAAAATGCATGTATAATTGTGTTCCTAATTTGTGTGTACAATTCCCATGACTGCAGGTGCAAATAAAATAATCACTCTTGCAAAGAAGCACAATTAGTCGTCTACACACACACACGCAAATGCAAAGAGCTAGAATGGTGGTGACTGTGCATTCAGTGGCATGCCCAAGTGCCTTGAAAATCAGACTCGAACAATCTCATAACTTTATCATCCTCCTAATATAAACAAGAGACAGGAATTTTATGTTCCAGTTTATTAGAAGTGGAAAACATTGGCTGCTTTTAATGGGATATGGCAAATTACTATATCTGAACCTCAATCACTTATTTCCAAACAGAGCTTAAACAAATTATGGTTCTTCTGAATATTCTGAGATAAAATTTTGGATAGGATTAATTGCAATATTGTTTGTTCTCTAAAGTTTAGAGCAGATCTGGAGGGACCTGGCAATGCGGAGAACATCTCACGATAAAAAATGTAATAACAATTTTAGAGGATGAAAAACAGCTGTACATGATGAGAATTGAAATAAATTTAGAGTTTCTAAAATGTTTATCGGTGAATGTGGATCTTCATTGTAAATGCATGCATGTGTATGCATAACTTGCAAAAATAGAAAGAGGCAAAAAGAGAAAATATAGTCATCACTGGACTGCATGGTGAATGACCTCAAAGTCTTTTACTATGCATGAGAGTAGTATTGTGCTCATTAAGCAACACAGATTCTGAAATTTTAGTGATTTTTCCAACACTGATCTGCTTCCCTCAAAATATACTTTACTAAAAACGCAGGCTAAGACACTACTTCTGGATTGCCTTAGCTTGCAACAGTCTGGACTCCTAAAACAAAATTAGAAACAAACAAACAAAAGTAAAAGAAAAAAGTTAGCTGATTATCGACATACAGAGCCAATTTTTTTTTCCTAGTGAAAAATGGTTGAGATGCCATTGTACTTTGTGGAGCAACATCCATTTACACTGATAGAAAACATGGCCCTTGTTTTTTCTTTTTCTCTTTTAAAAAAAATATTTTTTCAAATGCTATTTTTAACAATTCTGAAAGGGGGGAACAACTACAGCCATTTTATCACATTTTCTTCCTAACAATGCAGTACAAATGAAAAGAAACGATAATGCTGTGTAGAATAATACATTAATCATCATCAGTCGTCATTCAGTGCAGTACATTCTTTCCACACCATGCAAAATATGAATAGATACCCTCATGAGAAGGATAAATGTCTTATCTCATAGTTCACCTAGCTTGGAATACATAATAGGTTGCAATGGGGTTGCATGTTATTTATCATCTCATGTATGGGGCAAGAATCATGTGATGGATCTCTTTTGAACTATGGGAGATTTATGGAGGGTTTTACCCTGTAAGGGTTGTGAAATAAGGGGGTAAGAGGCCCATCTGCTCAGAATATTTTCATTGTGGTGAGTTACTTTATTATATGTCCTTAAGAATGCAACTTAATAATATAAATAATAATAATATTGTATTTTTGTACCTTATTCATGTTTTGATACTTCAGAATGCATGAATCGAATTTGAACAGTATACATTAAGTCTGGTAAATGTTGACTAGAAGGTATATTCCAGATGTAATACATTATATACCTATTCCTCACCCCCTTAGCATAATCCCAAAGGTTCTAGTCTAGCAGGGTGCTGAGCTGCTTGATGCTGCTTAATCCAGCATGATGCTTAACATCCCCCACGGTCACTGAGAGGTGCACATGCCTGGATCAAGCCCTTGTGAATGCATAGGATCTCCAGCAATTTTGATTTGGAAATGTGGCCATGGTGTCTCATGGTTGTATGTAGTTCAGGTGGCTCATTCCACTGTTCTCTGCTATCAGGCAAGTTCCAAAATGGACTGCCCCCCCCACATCCCCCATAACATGCTGCGGCCATGTGATTTACAGTATGCAGACTGGTGCATCAGCAATGAGATTTTTGGTGGCATTCAGGGACCCCAGTTGAAGAGTGTATCTCAGAAATATTTCTGAATTGGTATTTTTGCTTTATAGTTTTGTTTTGTTTCTTTTTTCAGCAAAAGATTACTATTTTGGAGGAATTTTTTTTTTCCATTTATGGTGAAGAAAAACATTTTCTGACTAGCTTTAATTCAAACTATGCCCCAAACACCACCAAGCAGCTTGTTAACCTCTCCATAACACTCACCACCAGTGGAGTGATTTTATAATCTAAGAAAATATAACCAAACTTCATAATCTCTTCCTCTGAGTACAGCATTCCCTGTGGTTTAAAGTCCAATACACTAAGAAGCAAGATAGTCCTGAACAATTCTAACCGTGATGAGCTAATCAAGCCAACAATTCAGAATGATCCCACACCTACCACACAACTCCCAACACTTTATGTGGATTGCTGATTTCTTCAGCAATAGGAAGATACTGTAAATCCAATATTTCACCTTTGTCAATGGAAAGGTAGAACCCTAAGGCTAGGGATAGACATTTGAAAAGCCTAATCCTGAATTGATTCAATTTTTGCAGGTTAGTCTAACCTGCAGAGATTGAACTAATTTGCAAGTAGGTAGACATTCACTTTTCACTTGGAAATGCAGACACATGACTGCAGTGGCTCAGGCTAGAAGCTGGAGGCGGGGGAGGCTACAGCAAGCCCTCCGTTCCCTTCCACATTGCTGATCTGAAGGATCGGGTGTGGGGGAGCGTGGTTAGATCCTGGCAGGACACTATGATTAGGCAGGGGTTTAAATCCCCACCCTGGTCTGCACAGTCCCCAGCCAGGGTACGCCTGGAGGGGGAGAGGGAAGCAGCTCTTGCCCGGCTTTTCCCAGCTTGCTGCTCAAGGGGCAGAGTGTTGCCAGCCCCCAGCCCCTGTACCCCAGCTAGCACTCTGAGGCTAAGTAGGGTATGGACTGTTGATGACACTGAGCTTTTCAATCCCCCTCTCCCTCCTTCTTCATACTGTCTGCAGCAAACTGGTGGGCACTCACAGGTCCCAGGCATTGCAAACCAGGTCATTTCCTCACACCTCTCTCTGACCTCTCTTAAATACTGGCAGATTGTGGCCTTTGAAGCAAGCAAACTAGCAGGGAGCTTATCAGAACACAAAGCTTATAGGAAAACAAAGCCTCTCTCATTAGTTCAAGCTCCTTTTTAAACAGCGTTTGCCAAGGCATTTGTAAGAAAGAAGGGAGGGACATTACCAGCTGACCTGTTGATTAGCTCTAAAAAGCCGTAAGAGGACACAGTCCTATCTTCCTTTGTTCCAGTGAAACTGCAGACACACACACAGACACCGCTCAGCATTAGCCAACGTGGGGGTGGCCTGGCCAGATGCTGGTTGAGGTCTGTGGCACTGGGGTCTGTGCTGTGGGAGAGGGGGGATCCTTGCTTAAGCAGCAAGCAAGGCGAGGGTAGGGCAAGGGGAAGCTAGGCAGACTCTGCTCTGCCTGCAGTCTCCACTTCCTTCTCAGCCAGCTGGAGCTCTGGCTAGGGAGCAGAGGGGTCGGGGCAGCCCTGCTCTCTGGATCAAACAGCCCAGCCCAGGGATGAAAAGCATGCTGGGTTTAACTTGGATTTAACTTGAACCAGGAAGGGGTTTGGGACAGAAGTTTCATAAACTAGTTGGACTTAAATCAATTAAGTCTGATACTACATTCAGCCGGGTTTATCTTGAAGCAGTTTCAACCATTCTGAAAATGGTTTATGTGCACTGAACATATGTTCTGTTACAGATTTAAACCAGTTTCTGATCACTTAAACCAGTTTACATGTAACTTCTGTCCCTAGCCTAAAAGGGGAAGTTGCCCAGGGATAATCATTCATTTCACAACAGTGCAAAGAAAAAAGGATGAAAGCCAATCACTTAGCTACTTCTAATGCCCCATTCTGAAACCCTTGAAGAAACCTGTTGCTTCATATTTTAAAAAAATGTATCTGCTCCATTCCTTGCATCTGTCTCATAAATCTCTCTCATAAGTGCGGGCATGTTTTGGTATGCCAAGACAAATACAAATATACTTTTGTTCACCACTATAATGTTCGTACCACATCCAATTTTCTGTATTTCTGAAACAATAAGTATGTGCTGTACTTATGTCACTTATTGCTATTTGTTTCTTTATGTGGGTTCCTCTCAAAGTGCTCTTCTTATAGTGTAGCTCCAGGGCATCCTTGCATACAGTTATGATACATAAAAAACACCCTGAAAAACACAATTTAAACCACAGCACCTCATCTGCTTTCACTGTTTGTTCGTATTTTTCCCTCTGTTGAACATCACATTCCTTTCATTTGGCAGTTTAACATGATCCACCATCAAGAAATGCAGCGCAATGGAGGGCGAGTCATTCTGGCTAAAATGTTAGGGCTAAATCCTGCCTTTCTTTCTCTTAGAAAACTCTTGTGGGATTAAGTGAGAGCTTTTCCTGAGTTGGGAACCTCAAGACTCAGCCTTAAACTATGTATGCTGTCATAGGTTAGCCTTCTTAGCTAGACTGTATCTGTTTTGAAAGTCCCTGTCATACAGCTTGATGTTAAGCCAAATTTGACAGTCCTTCCTTAACTTCTTGTTCACTGAGGAGCAGATGCTGATACTCTGATTTACACTGAGAAGCACTTTGCTCTACAAATATTTCCATTGGGCCTAAGCCTCAGCTGAATCGGAAATAGATCATTTTACACCAGCTGAGGATTTGGGCCTTTGAGCTGGATGGGATTACTTGTGGTGTACCACTTATTGTTCAACGTCAGCAAGAACATTGCTGTCTAGCCCTCTTTTTATTCAGGCAAACCTCCCTGTTGATGTCAGTGAGAATCTGAGAGCTGCCTGGAGAATGGATTCATCAAGGAGCTTACACTTAGTGTTGTAATGCCTACTTCTTAGGTGCCCCGCTGCTGGTAGAATCTATGGGTTAGGCGCCTAAGCTCCAAGTTAGCCATGCAAACTATTCAGTCAATAATACAGAGGAGAGTTGCGGCCTAATATCACTTCTCCAGGGACTTAGGTTCCTCCCTCCTTTCAGGATTTTACTCCTTAGATGCTTCTTCATAGGGGAGTGCCTAAGGAGCTCAGTCCTTTGTAAAGCATCCATGGAAAGGTGCTTCTCCCTTCCCATCTCCATTCAATCCACATGCCTCTGGCAGGGGGGCCTTCCTGGGGCTAGATTTCAAGTTAGTCTGTCCACCTGCCTAGGGCAGTCCACTCTGACTTCCCTGCCGCAACATGAATGTTACCATGATATATGCAGTGGGAGGCCAGGGGGCACTATCCATTGCCCCGATGCCAGGGGGCACTATCCACAGCTCCATACCTCTCCTACACTGTGGCCTATGCCTTGCAGATAGCATCCAGATTATTATTTCTCCCCAGTCTGAGGCTGGACCACGCTCAGTCCATTGTTGGCCCCATTCACCCACACCCACTCATGCTGCCCCCCTATCACAGGGGCCTCTTGCACTCCACCCATTAATGGGCCACTCCCTACTGCCCTTGCTCCCTTTAAGCAACCCCCTTGGGTCATCAGGCTTTACTGTTCACACTCCAGAATGATCATGCAGTAACTTTGGATCCCACAAGTTCACCTACTCTATGTGGTTTCACCTTGTGCTGACACTTGGGCTACTTTTGCCCCTAGCCCCCACACCGGGCAACTAGTTCCCTGCTCTCATGTTTGGGGTTGGCCCATGTACTGTCCTTCAAGCCGCCCTCTGCAGCCCTACTCACTATACCCTTAGTGCAAGCCACCCTCTGCAGCAGTACTCTGCACCCCATTAGCACAGTCCTTCGAGTGCCCTAAATTACACCCGACTTTGCACAGGCCCTCACAACACTACCCGCTCTGGGACTTCAGGGTCTCACTCCCCTGCTGGGCTCAGGTGCCCCTCTGTTAGCATGCCTGACCCACACTGCTCTCTACACTCTCACCATTACCCACCAGATGATGGGGGCTGGGTTAAGGCACCCCTACCCACCTTTCACTAGGGCAGGTACCTGGTCTGGTATTTCTTGGGGCCTCCTGCCACAGACAGTCCCGCCAGGCCCCACCTTCCCTGGCCGGGTGTAGTTTCAGGTCATGCCCAGGACTATCCCCATAGCTCCTGCCCTTACCTCCAAGATGTTCCAGGAGCAGTAGGTCTGCCGGTTAATGTTACTGCCTCAACAGCTGGCAACAGACTGCTGCCTCTGCCTGGCTTTCCTAAGTTTGAAAATGGCCACCTTAATCAAGCACCTGCCTCCAGCCCTTAATGTGGCAGGCACCCAAAGGTCACACCTACTCTGTTAATCTGAGTGAATACAAGTGGCTGGGGGGCGGGGGGCGGAGGTTGGCATTGTGGTTAGGAGGCAGTATATACATGCCCTAAACCTCTTGTGGCACAGGCAAGAGCTCTAAAGTTGGGCTGCTCATTGAAGGGAGGGCAGTAGCATCACTTTCTAATCTCTGAATCTGGAGTAAAGTCTGGTCTCGTGGGCATTCTCAGAACACAATTTCCGAATCAGGCACCAGAAGCAGATTTCTCTGAAAAATCCTTTGTAGTGAATCTTGCTGTAGCGTCAGTGTCTCACTACTCAGCACTGTCAGGATGTAGAGGGAGCTGTTTCTGCTCAATAGTAGATATTTGGTACCTTGAGAATTTTATTGGTTGGAAATGCAGGGAACTAAGGCACTTCTAGGCTAGGGACAGAAATTAAACATAAACTGGTGTAAGTGATTGGAAACCTGTTCAAATCTGTAATACAACCGAAGTACAATGCACATAAACTGCTTTCAAAATGGCTAAAAGTAATTTAAGATAAACCTGGGTGGATGTAGTATCAGACTAAACTGATTTTGGTTAGCTTGGTTAATTGAACTTTGGTCCCAGACCCCTTCAGATTCAAATTAACTCACGGTCCCGCTCCCTTTGTGTGTGGGGCGGATAGCCTTGGCCTAAGCTGTCTGCTCCAGCCCAGCAGGGAGGTGTGCTCTAGCTTCTTCTGGCCTGGGCCCCTGCAGGCATGTGGCTGCATTTCCAGAATCAAAAGTGAATGTCTGTCCACTTGCTTATTAGTCCCATCTATGCAGCTTTGACTAACCTGCAAAGATAAAATCGATTCAACCTCGAGCTTTTTGACTATCTGTACTTAGGTTGCAGCTGAGTAAGGGATTTTGAGGTTTTACATGTTGAAATTAGGCACTCAAAGTCGCAGTTAGAATTACAAAGTGACTTGGATGCCTAGTTCTTCAGGATTTCATCTTTGTATATATTTTTAAATTCCTTTTGTAGCTGATCTCCAGTGATTTTTTTTTCTGTTCCTTATGCTGCAACAGTCATACATCAGGTTGTAGTAACTCCCTAGTGGCTTGCAGAGAACAATAACACAGGTGAAAAAATATGTCCACTCATATATTTTCACTGTTTGACTTACTTCTATATCTTTCTGGCATATGCCTTTACCTGTTACTTTATTTACATATTAATGTGCAATTATTTGCTGATCCACATATTTAACAGGACAGAGAAGCTAGGGAATAATCTGCGGAGAGCAGAAATAGATCATTTTGATTTACTCTTTAACATTTAAATGTTTTTAGGGCAGACCTCTGAGAGAAAATAATTCACAACTGAATATATAGCTCCTACAGACTGTACATTTATTGCCAACAAGTACAACACAGATTGTTTTTTACGCGCCTGCTTTTTATTGCTTATGTTAGATGCTGTTGCAGGATAGTTCACATAAACATTTATATAGGGTTTAGAAAACAGTTGTTACTGAGGAAGAAGCTTTTTCTGTTTACACAAATTCAGAACAAAGACACGGTGCTGGAGCTTCCTGTAATTGACATGTGGGCGTGTTTTTTCAAGTCGCTGACTGGAAGAAGTGTCTGAGATTTATTTCTGACAGGACTTAAATTACTCGTAGCCTGACACATTTGTGAACAATTACTAGACACTGAGGTGTTTAAAGTAATGGGTACTGTTTGCTCGAGGGATGGGGAAGTTTCAAAACCATTAAAACAAAACAATTTTCCATTTGATTAGTAAATGCAAATGCATACACTGTTTTACTCGCAGACATGTGTGCACTTGACTCCTTTAAGTAAATTTTTCTCCTCATTCAGGTGTTTAAAAATTCCCTTGATTGCATTAATAGCAAGGTAGTATGCATACTAGATAACTGCTAGTCATTGAAGACTGCAATCTGTTATTATAATATGATGTGTATGGGCTGGTTATGTACCAAAAGGTGGATCAACTAGAAATGTCCGACTTCGAGAAAAGCCTTATTTTTGTTGTCCTAAAGAAGAAAAAAATAAATACAAATGAAGGAGGCTCGGGTTTTCATCCTCATTCATTTTCTATTTCGACTTAGGAATGTAGAATGATCTGAAGATTATCAGCCCATTTGTTTAAATTTAACATGCAGCAAATACCTAAGGAAAATAAACTGTGTTTTGTTATTTGATTAATTTAACACACTTATTTATTTATTTGTAACTCTTCAGGGGAAATGTTACATTTATGCGCTGCTTATACAGTCACTGTTCATACACACCAACTCCTTCCGATTTTTTAGACCTGATTCTGGGGAGTGTACACCCTACTATATCCTTTTTGGCTGACTTATCATGGACAAAAAAAACTTTGAATCATCACTTCAGAGATTTCTGCCATAGGGGAATGTATTATTGTCCTTGATTGCCAAGAGATTTTTTTTACGAAGCATTCCGAATGCACAATGAAACGAGTGTACACGCTTTTACCCATTTTCCCTCATTAATCATGATCTGTTGTTGTACAGCTACTGTCTCTGCAATTCATGTTGTTCTGCTGTTCTGTGATGAAAGTGAATAAACATATTAGAACTACACACATCTACTAATAGTCAAAAATAAAAGCTGTAGATGGTGAACATAAATCACTATTTTTAGATTAAGCTAGTAAGCCGGTTCCGTTGCTGTCCTAACGGCTGGAAGCTAGATCGTTGCTCCTTACTGAGCCCATGGCAAAATGTTGTACATGGCTTTAGTGCTACATGGGGTTGCATAGAGATCTGCAAGGAATGTATTTGATAAGAATAGCTTGGGGTTCAAGCCTCTAAGATATCTCACCCTAAATATTGCCAATCACAAGTGTTTAGAAGTCAAGAGTCAGGCTCCAAAGTGCATGGCATTGGATTAAGCATAAGGCTGAGGTTGATTTTATTAGCCATGAATCTTCGAGGTGTGCTCAGTTCATGTTTTCACTTTATCTGTGTAACCAAGAAGGCGAGAAACTCACTTAAAAAACCCCCAAACCTGAGAACCTAATCACATGGCTCCTTTTGTGCTCTTTTGGGGTGGAGTGAAAACACCCCAGGGAAGACCCACCTCAGCATACAAACTGACTATCTATTTTCTCTCAGGCTTTGAGGAGCCTTTAGAAAGGTCAGATTTGCTTATTTGACCCTACTTGCCCTCCCTGGACCTCCCAGATATGGTACCCATTCATCCCTGACTTCAGAGAGGCCGAACTGATCAGCACCGCTCTGGTTTCCCTACCTTGAAGTATACCAGGCCTTCACCACTGTTGTCAGTGCAATCATCTTCACCTGCTAAGACTTACCATCATGGTATACTAAACTCTTCCGAACACTTAATACCATGTCAGGTACCACGAACTCAGAGACAAACCCTCTCAAGCACTCTCAGAGCAGGATAACAGGTGGTAAACATTTCTGAGAGATGAAAGAAAGGGGAAGTTGTGAATATTGTAATGAAATGGTTTATATCATTATGAAATGGTTTAGGCTGTTATACAGAAATCCTGCTTCCAACTTTGGAGGGGTGTTGGAAACCAGAGTAACCTGGGTCTAGTAAATGTGATGCATATTCTAGTCCAAATCTTCATGTAGGTGCAAATGTGCAGAGGCTTGTAGGTCTCTCTGCCGTCTCTATTCTCATTGGTCCCTTTGCACTGTCCTCCTGTCGTCCACCCATAGCATCAGACCTCCTTCCAGGCCATTATGCCTGTATCCTGCTGCAACTGCTGCTAGTACTATGAATATCGCAGCTGTGACCTTTTCTCAGCAATAGCCTAATTCCCAGCTCGTCTCTGTTTCTCACCTGGCCTCCTATCCTGCTGCTGTTGCTTCTGCTGGAATCCAAATGAGAGCTCCCTGCCAGCTGGCTTATGACCCTTTAAGTCACTCCTGGGGAGAGGAAGAAAATTTGTGAATCTGCTGTTCAGTAGATTCATCATATTAGCTTTTGCATCTGACAGTGCTTCTGCTTAGTGAATATGCAAGCACTCAGTTAAAGCAGAGAGAGTGGGACTGATTTTTTTTTTTTTGAATTCCCTTGCAAACCCAGCATTGCTATTTCTGTTTTTACACCTGTGAATAGTCATTGACACAAAACCTTGGTTACAGTTAGCAACAATAATGAAAATCCTTGGGTCTTGCTGATGGGATTTTCAAAAGCTCTGTGCATTGCTGCATGAGGCCAATGCTGAATGTTTCTGAAAAGTCTGTCCCACATTATAGAATGCCATTCCCATATCAGATATTTAAACCACGCCTCACTCTTCATTCAAGTTTCTCTTGAAAATTCTCTAATTCCTACAAGAAGTGAATTTTAATCCCCACTTCCCATTTTCCTATAATGTCCCTTTTGATGCATCAACATATTTGACACTTTCTAGTCTGTTGGTAGCACCAAAGAATAAAAATTAAACAAATACACAAAAAAACCAACAAATTTCACAGGCCATGTCCCACCCTCAGGAAAAATCAAGAGTATTAGCAAGGGGAAAAAAATCCCAATGCGAACCACGTTCTTTGTAATTTTACTTTTTTCGTCACTTACTTGGAGAAAAAATTAATTAGGACTGTTTGAAACTTTGTGTCTTTTTAAAATGGATACAGGGTGGTAGCCTTTCCCGCTACACATTAACTGTGTGCTGTTTTGCTCACATGTTAATAAATTTTTCTCATTTGTGAGAGTCACTGAATAGAGCATGTGAATTGTTTTACCCAGTAGGTGGTGGAGCAATAATGAAGCATTGTGATTAAGTAGTGTTGGAACCTCTTATCTTCTTCACTGAGTGGGAGGCACCATTAGTAGTAAAAGTAATTACCTGTGTAGAACATGTTGATTGCATTGAGTATCTACTACATGATATGAAGAGAGTCTTCTAAACCTTAGTGGTTTTAAGAGATCTTCATTTGCTACGAATTTCACATTTTAAGCAATAGTGCACATTGTTTTTCTAAATATTCTGTTGGTATCTAAGTTACAAATAAACTTAGCAAAGAGCTTTTTTTCTCTCGTCAAATTTCTCTTCTTGTTACTGATTGTTTTCTAAAAAAGAAAAATGACACATCTGAAAATCGTACAGTACAAATGGAATGATAACGTCAGCATAAACTAGAAATGAAAACAAGATATAAGGTTGTCATCAAGTTAGAAACATGGATCCTAACTTTCTTATAGTTCTTGTGCAGTCAGATTCGGATGTCCTTTTTTAGACTATGGCATATATTGCCCTTTCGGTCAAGGAAAATGAAGAAGGTACTATTGATGTGAGTTAGCGACTCACGATCTAGCTCACAGTGGTGTGAAAGCAGAAGAAACAGAGGTGTTAGTAAGGACTGTGTCTAGAAACTTCAACCTCCTTTCTCCTCAACTTAAAGAAAATTCTTTTACCTGTGGGCAGGTAACAAGCTAAGCCATTTAAGGGAGACATTCTTATTTGCAGTGAGCTATGCAGATATGATATGCTCCATCCTGAGCTCCTGCTTACCCATCTGAATAGCATTTTAAAACAAGCTATATGTGTTAAGGCATCATGGCAATAAGCACACACTGAATACTAGACTTATAGGTCTGTACCCCTTGGTACCTCAAAGTGTATCTTGAAGCTCATGTGGTAGAGAACTATATTTATGATTGTGATGATTCTGAATTCAGTTTTCAGTGATGGTAGAGTTGTATATGTATGTACAACATCCATGGCTTATTTTGGGCATGGCCCAAGTCTGATGAAGTCAGTGGAAAGGTCACCATTGATTATGAAAGATTTTGGGTCATAGTTTATATTAAGGTTCAGGGTCTGGGTCTAATGCTTTGTCTAGCATTCAATATACACCCTGTCACTACAGAATAGTGCATCTCTAACTTTGTCATAACTTAAAAATACAGCAGTTTTGAGTAATACTATTGTAAGTATATAAAGTCAAACATTTTTGCTCTACTCAGTTAGGAGAAGAGAGCAGGCCATGAAAAGGGATGAATTTTTCTGTCTTTTGCTTATTTAAAGACATTTCCATAGATTGTTCTTGCTGGTTTTCGAAGGATATTAGATTGTATTGATTCAGTGATTGACCTGGACTTTAATGAATGTAACAACCTGCATTGATTGGCTGCTTAGTTCTCTACCATATTCAAAATAGACAACAACCTGTCATACAATGACAGGAAAGTTAGATCTTAATGATGATATCATCAGGTTGTCTAATTTTAGTTTCTTTTTGTATCCTTGTTGATTGCCCCAGCACAAGGAAACCTAAGAGCATATATTTAAAACAAAGGAAGATTTCCCCACAAAATAATGTTGATGTATTGTTTTGTAATATTTCAGAATTACAGCCAGCCAGCTTTTCCTTATAGGATATCTACCTGTCTTCCTTTTTCATTTTAATTTTCGTCTATAGACTTTATTTTGTTTAATAGTAGGATTCTGAGCAAATGTAATTGTGGTCATTAGAAAAGAGTTGAAGGTAGAGGGCTAAGTACAAACAAAAAGCCTGAGGCTGAATCAATTCAGGCTTTGCAGGATAGAGTAAACTGCGAAACAACTGGACACACATTTACTTTTGATTCAGGAAATGCAGCTACATGCCTGCAGTGCCTCAGAAACCAGGGGCGGGGGAAGTGCTAGAGCACAGCTCTCTATCATCTGCTGTGTGTCTACTTCCTCTTCCACTTGCCCCCGAGGTCTCTGGGATTTGCAGCCCACAATTACAGCAGCAGGACTCTGCAGTGTTGCTCATCACTTCCTCTTCCTGCTTCCAGGTGCCTCTGAGATTTGCAGTCCACAGTTGCAGCCAGCAGTAAATTTTTAGCAGGGCAGGGCAGCTCTGTACTCAGGGGAAGGTGGGTTTAACTCCCTTCCCTGGCCCCAGACCCCAGGCAGTCCCTGCCCCCCCTTCTTTGCTGGAGCAAACAGCCCAGCCCAGCCCAGGGCTGGAAAGCATGCTGGGATGGTGGGGGACTGTGATGTAACTTGAACCAGGAAGGGGTCTAGGACAGAAATGTCATAAACCAGTTTGACCCAAATCAGTTAAGTTTGATACTACATTCAACCAGGTTTATCTTAAACCAGTTTCAGCCATTTTGAGACTGGTTTATGTGCACTGAACTTCTGTTCTGTTACAGGTTTAAACCAGTTTCTGATCACTTGTGTTAACTTCTGTCCCCAGCACAGGAGGTTGTAAGATAATGTGGCCGCAACTGTTAATATCTGGTGTAAACAATCACACGCAAAATTACTTCATGATTTTGTGACTGCAAGAGAGATCCTGACAATGACTCAAGCTATGTGAAATTTGGCAGTTTTCCTTTACAAAAGTCACTACAATTTTTTTCTGAAGTCTCAGGCTCCATGGCTTTGCAATTATCTTGATTAAAAAGCTTAAAGCAAAGTTCAGTCAAAAACAGTGTGTTCTACCCGGTTCCAATAGAGGCCAAGCAAAACTGCTTGTTTTGCCTGGATTTAACTTGAAAATATAAATTTACCTGGGTTTGATCAAACCGGTATGTATTTATTAATAGCTGGTCTGAGGTCAAGGCCCCTTAGACGATTTTTAGAAAATCCAGATCTCATTTTATAATTGAATTAAACCAAAGGTTAGACAAGCCTTCTATGATATGGGCTGTGTTGCAATCAAGTCCCACAGGTGTAACGATAAACAAATATCCAAATGAGTATTTGTTGTAAACCCAGGAAGTTTATAGCAATTACATTCCTTCAAAGACACCAAGTAGATTACGTACAGTTCTTTTAACATGGCATGAAAATGGTCAAAAGGGGTTTTACTTTACTCTTACTAAGAACATAAACAGCATAAATAATGGTGTGGTAGGATCGGTTGAGCTTTTCTTTTCTAAGACACAGCACAATGTTTATTTAAGGGTAGCTTTGAGCCTACATTTT
>NW_017728942.1:2204454-2257717 GCF_001723895.1 Crocodylus porosus
TTTCTGGTAATAGATTACTAAAATATCTGTAACACTAATTAACTGAGTGGAAATAAAAAAAAGCTGGAAAATATATCTAGGAAGAGGTTCTTGTAACTTGTAATAGAGTGGTCAGATATATTTGTATTAAATATCTATATCATTAACCTTATTAGTAGCAAAATCTATATCATTATGAGCAGCAAATAGCTATATTGTAGAAGGCCCCCATGTGCTAGAAGCTGTACCGTCATAGCATACTGGAGCAGGGATTGTCTTTTTTTCCTAACACATGCAAAAATTACAGATATATATTACACACAATAAAATTTTAACTCTGTGGAAATTGCGCACCATAACTTGTATCTAGAAAAATGTGCAAACTTTTCAGATGTAATATTGACAGATACTAGATTTTAAAAAATATTTCACCTAAACTGCAGTTTGCAAAACTAATAGTTTGTAGTGAAACGTGTGTACTGTCTATACTGGTCCTTGGCAGATTGACAGTGCATGCAAATATTGCGCACACTAGTAATAGGCCAGGAGTTTCAATATAACAAAGTAATATAAAATCTGACAGAGGTTTGAAAGCTATGCAGGCATGTGTGTGCCTAGTTAGCACCAACAAAAGCAGTGCAGTACGCCTTCTAGGAATAGAATCCAAATTCCAAATCTCGATTCACATCTTTTGTTTTCTTAGACGCACAGAAATACAACTTCCAGCAAAAACATATACAGGAGGCAGGGAAAATGCTATGAGCTGTTTCAGTCTTGGTGAGTTTGTTTAAAAATACAATTCAAGCTGTATTTTTGGCATTGAAAGTGTTATGTGGGTTTGCAGTCCTTTCTGGAATATGGAAGCATGTCACAACCGATATTGTTCTCGATAAAACCAGTAACACCATGTTTAAAAAAGAGAAGAGAAGCAGGCTTTAATCTCCGGACTCTGTAATTAAGTTTGCAAAGGAAAATTTGTAATATGTGATGAAAAAAACTCAAACCCTTCAAGCACCTGATGTTTGTAGCGGAAAAAAAAATCAGTGACTTGAAGGGATAGACAGAAACTGTTAGCGTGATAAAAAAATAAATTACTTTAAAGAATATTTGAAAAGGAGGAGAGCAGAAACCTAGTTAGGGAAAACATTTTTGATATTTAAATTCTTTCAAAGTTCACAAGCCAAAAGCTAGGGCTCATCAGCCACACTTTGCTATACTTTTAAAAAGGGGTTGTCTCCTGGCCATGAAACTGGAATACAATTTGGGATTTCTATGTTTATTTCTTGGCTTTGCCACAAACTTCCTGTGTGACCTTCAGCAAGTCACGTAAGGTGAGACTCTGATGCCTTTATTCCCATTGTGCGATATCTCTTGAGGGAACCATTTGAATGTAAATGCAGAGTAATGTACTATTTAGCATTAGCAAAGCATTGCAATTTGGTATTTCATCTCTCTATGAAATGAGGATAATATTTCCTTTCTCTAACCCTTTGTCCATGATGTCTATTAAGTTTGTAAACTCTTTGAGGCAAGGATTGTCTCTGACTTGTGTTTGTACAGCATGTAGCATGATCTCAGCAGGGGCCTCTGGGCAGTATTGTAGTAGTGGTGGTAGTAGCAGTAATAATAATATTAATAAGAATCCATGGCTTTTTAAAATGTCTTCTATCCCACAGGGAATTTTCTGCCTGGCAGGGGAACTTTACTGAATAACACAAAGTACTTGTTAAAAAAATGACACTCCATTCCTACAGGACACAGGGAGTTTTAAAGGACCAGGATTGTAATTGATTATAGCCATTTGCCAGATCCACAATGAATGTTTATAAGCCCAGTACGGATTAAATAACAGAGCTATATATGTGCCCTTACTTGTGTTGTGCACTACTGCATATCACAGATTTGTGTTGTACTCTACTGCACATCACAGATACTCAGCCATTAATAGCATGCATCTACCACTAGGGTGTAAAAAGGCAATCATTAAAAGCATTACCACATTACCTATAATGTGGTAATGCTTACAATCACACCCACCTACATTTTGAGAAAATGACTGGTGATCTGATTAAGAGAGAATATTTGATTTGTAGTATGTTTATATTGCCGTACGCCTTTGACCCTTTGACGATTCTTGCTTCAGAAGTGTTGCAGTGCCACGTAATAGCTCTTCCCAGGATGCAGAATACCTTTCTACCGTAGGCATTTACATGGTCCCTGTTATCCTTGTATCTGTGCTTCTTCTAGTCTGCAAGGTACGGCTTCTCAATCACTGTTCTGAGTACCATTTTACAGGCAGGGAAAGCATTTGCCATAGTGTTTAGACAGCCAGCTCCAGCTGGTTTTAGTGGGAGTTAGACATTTAATTCTTGGGTGGCTCCAGACCTACGGCACTCAGGAAATCAATAGCAGGTGGAGTACTTGTGCTCCTAACTTGCATTCTAACTACTGGATCATCCTATCTCTCCCTTTCTGTTTTCATGGGGGAAGCCCCTTTTAGGACAGACTGCTCCACTAACCATATTATTTATGCCAGTGGTCTCCAAACTTTTTTGATCGCGCACCCCTATCAGTAAAAAATTTTTGAGCACGCACCCCCAATATATGTATTAACTGGGCACACATAAACTGCAATAGAAGGTCTAGTATTTTCTTCCCGCATCCCAATGGACCGTCTTGCGCACCCCCTGGGGTACGCGCACCCCTCTTTGGAGACCACTGATTTATGCTACCATATTTACTCAGAGCCAAGACAAGATTTTTTTCCTCTTGGAATCAACCCTTCATCTTGGAATTGACTATAATATGGGGAGGGGGGAAGGAGGGGTGCATGTGGCTGCTGTAGCTCCAGCTCCAGCCCTGACTTGGGGTCAGACCTGCAGCCACCGCTCTTGCCCCCACTACCCGCCACTGCCTCTTCCTCCTCTGCCTCCCAACCAGGCTGCCCCACTACCTGCCCCGCTGTTTGCCACACTGCAGCAGTGGGGGGCGGGGGGACGGGGATGAGAGAGACAAATTTAAGACAACTCTTTTAATAATTAGATTCTATACCTGGAAAATTATAACAAATGTATAAATTGTCCATGTATAACTCTAATTTCTGGGGGCTACGTTAAAGTCAAAATAATCTTGGATTCAGATAAATGCTGTATTAAGAGGGTGACAGAAAATGTAGAAAGGCAGAGTGCAATTATTGTAATAGATTTTTGGCTGGTTTGCTGGATTTTACACCCTCTCTCTTATGTGGCGGGGATATGGAGTCAACAAACACATGGAAGCAAAGTGCATGATTCCAATTTATATTCAGGAACCTAAAAGTTGTGAAATATGCTAAGAACAAACTGTTGTGAGAAAATAAGTGCCAGCCTTCCTGCAAATTTTACATCTGATTCTGCAAGCCTGGGAAGTCTTCAAGGCTGTTCCTGACTTGGCTGCCAGTTTATGTGGGAGGGAAACAGCCATTTTGCTGGAGTGAAAGAGGCTTAAAAAGTCCCGTGGTGAGAACTATTTCTTGTTCCACATGAAATGAATTTAATGGACCAAAGGTTGACATCTGACTCCACTGGCTTCAGTTGGGGGCGTATACATGTGTGCACATTTTGGATACTTATTATTTGTTATTTTACAGTTGTCAGCTGGGCTGCATTTCTGATCCACGTACTGAAGCGCTATCTGGCCTAGACAAATTATTGTTTCCATTTTATAGACAGGGCCAGTAAGACATGGCTAAAGGAACCAGTGAAAGATAATGGGAAAGAACCGTGCACCACTAACCTAACCTCGCCTCTCATTAAATAGAGTGTATATTTCTTGCATAGCAAAGGCCAGTTTTTTTTATAAGAGCCAGGTACACCACAGCTGGAAACACTGCAGCTGCCATTTGTGAATCTAATAACTCTTTTGAAAATTCAAATCACTTCAGCTATACAAAGTTGTGGAGTTTCAGAAGTGATCTACATCCGACACCGTCCACTGAGAACAGTGGGAGCTGCTGGGTACTTTTGAAAATCTGCCTGCTTTGTCAAGGTGCCTAAATGGGAGCGGACTCTTCTGAAAATCTGGTCTTAAAGGCCTTTTTTTAAAGTACAGCTTCTATTTTTCCAGACACAATTTAGCACACAGTTAATTAAGGATGGAGCCAAGTGGTTAGACTCTAAATACTAGGGCTTTTTTTTGCTTGCAACAACAGAGGCTGCTTTTAAAAATCTTATCCTTTGTGTGTGTGTGTGTGTGTGTGTGTGTGTGTGTGTGTGGGCATGAACTTGTTTTATTTAGGGAAAAATACAGACTCCCAGGTTTCATGGTACTCTATTTCTGATAGTGCCACAAATAAAGTTGTTGTTCAGCAAGATTGTGGCTGTGGACTTGCATCACATTTCAAGTGAAACAATATATTTTATTTCCAAGTGCCAGATTTTACATTCAGTTGCCTACAGGAGCATTCAGATCATTGCTGTGAGAACTGCTGTGCCACTTTCTTTTGGGACTGATAATGCAGTGTTTCAAAATCATAGCGAAAATAAGGCTGTCTTATTAGAACGGATGGAAATTAAAATTTCGGTGCAAAAGGGTTTCTAAACAAGTCCCAAGATATCAGGCTTACTTGATAGCCAGTGTTTCATGCTAATAAGGTTTTAGATTTAGAAAATCTCAGAAGTAACTGTAAATGATCCCACATAAGACATTGAGTGAAATAAAAGATACTCAAACATACCTCTGCTTGACATCTCTGGAACTGGACAAGAGGATGTGAGAATTTGGGACAAACTCCTCTTCCAGCTGTTTGACTAGTTCCCAGGGGAGGTGCAAGGCCCAGTCTCTTATGCATGAGCATAAGTATCAGTGTGACTACTCAAGTGGTTGAAGTGATGTATGTGCAAAGCATTTTTAGCATTGGAACTATCCTAGGAAAGCGAAATTTGAGAGACACAAAGTCCCTTCAAATGAAATAATAACATTCCCATAGCATATTTCATGGGTAAATGCTCACTATTTTTATGGGTTTTTTGCTTGTAGCCATGTTGGTCTAAGGATATAGGGAGGCAAGATTCTTTGGGTAGATGTGATATCTTGTATTAGACCAACTGAGTAGTTGGAAAAAAAGTTCTGTGCAAGCTTTCGACACAATCGCCCTTCTTCAGGCATAGGAAGTCTCTGGTGTTCTGAGACTCCAAGGAGATGCTATTTTCATAGTTCTGACTTTTAGCCATGAATCACAGATTATAACCACAAAGTAGCCAGCTTTCTCCTAAAGTCTACTAATTGTTGACATTGAATCTGTATGTTAGAGCCTGGAAATGTTTGTTACCAGGCTGTCTGTCCCCTGATACAGCTTTAAAAACAAGACATGTCCTAAGGGACTAACGTTAGGGGTTGTAAAAAAATAATAATAATATTCCTAGTAGGAGGTAAGTATTCTATTTCAATAGCTACTTAATCAGCTTTTATATTATGTTATTATTTCTATATTGCATCCAGGTAAGAAGTGTCAAAAACAGTTCCACAGTAGCAATTACTATATTGTAGTTTCTAGCTTACTTTTATAGTGGCATCCTGTAAGGGTTAAGGCCTTACTGTGATGGGCATTATACAGACACAGTGAAAGAGACATCTCTGCCCCAAAGCATTTACAATTTAAGTCACTGATCCTTCCCAAGAAAAGAGTGTGTCATTAAAGTCAGTGCAGCTTAGTGCAGGTAGGAATGGCATTTGTATAGGCATGGCACCCTAGACAGGGCTTGATGGGGACAGAAGTCAGAGGGACTAACAAACAACTGGAAGGAATTTGGAGAAAGGGGTGGAATAAGTCCCACTGAACTAAGTCCCCCCTGCAAGTGCCTACATGTGTGCTTTAATGCAAAGTATCCTATTTTACCGCATATTAAAGCGTCAAGGCAAAAATGGTGCTGATATACTCATTTATGGTAAAATTATGCTACTGTGCATTAAGTGTCACTAAAAAAGCATGCACTTCCAATACTGCACATTAGGACAGCTTAATGTGCATTTAGTTAGAACCCCAAGGTATGTATACACATGCTCTGGGAGTGTGTGTGTGGGGGCAGGGGAGGGGACACAGTTCTAAAGTGGTGCTGAGAGCTGATCTAATTAAAGCACCTGGAGTGTCTTGTGTATCAGCGTCTCCATGCTTCAAAATGGTGGTGCAAGCACTTTATATAAAGCTTGTTGAACGAGGTTTAGATCAAGTACCCCTGCTGCCATTTGAAATGTGGGGACACTAATGTACAAGATGCAGGAGGCTGCTGGAGTGCAGTAATTGCCATGCTTGACCAGACTCAGTTAATCTGATGGAATTACAGTGCATCAGAGCAGCTTCCCTATTTGTGTACTAAATTTAATGCACAGTAGCAAAAGCACACTGGTGAACATGCAGACCCATCCACTGAAAGCAAAACTTGCATGGATTTCAGTGATACAGGATGAGGCCCATAGAGCATTTTTACACGTGCTTTGGGATGCGGTGCTAGGCACTTTAATTAGTGAGCTGTGCTAATAAAAAGAACCTGTGTGTCATGTGCATGAGCATCTCCGCACTTCCCAGTGCTGAAAAAAATGGCAGCAGGGTGCTTTGAACTAAAGTTCATCAAATGTCTTTTATTTCAAAGCACCCTACCACCATTTTTTCAGCGTGGGGATGCACGGGGATGCTGATACATGTGATGCAGAAGGCTGCCAAAGTGAGTAAATTTCCATGCTCCAGCCAACTCAGTCTAGTCTGCTCCAATGGACTGGATTTCCAGTGCATCAGAGCAGGCTCCCTGCACATCTGTAGATGCCCATAGAGACTAACTGTGTCCCCAGTTAGATAGTTTCAAGTCTCTTAAACAAATGACTTGCATAATATAAATAAATAAATTAGATCTCAGCAATGCCTCCCAGTACTCCACTTAGCCATTTTCAAGTGGCATTTTCTTCAAGGCATCAGAGAGTGTAGGCAGGCAAATGCACACCTTTGTGTAATTTATATCAGTTTTGCATACTGAAGTAAATTAAACTTATGGATTTAGGAATGGACAGATGTGCAGCTATTCCAGAATAGCTCGACACACAATTCCAGAGTAGCTGGACACCTGGGCTAGGGACAGACGTTACATATAAACTGGTTTAAGTGTAGATAAACCTAGTTGAATGTAATATCAGACTTCACTGATTAGGGTGGGTCAAACTGGTTTATGCAATGTCTGTCCCAGACCACTTGCTGGTTTAAGATAAACCAGACTCCTGCAGCATCCCAGCATGCTGTCTGGACTGGGCGGGGCTTTCTCCTCCACAGCAGGGCTGGCCTCTCCTCTCTGCTCCCTGGCTGCAGCTCTGGCAGAGACTTGCAGGCACAGAGCATCTGCCTGGCTTCTCTCTGCTAAGCAGGGATTATTCCTCCCTCCCCTCTGCCTTACACAGACACCTCAGCATTAGCTAGCAGACCACATGCTGGCTATAGTCCATGCTGCGGGAGACAACAAAGGCAGACAGGCTTTTTGGAATTAATCAATGGGTAGCTTAATGTCCTTCCTTGGAAAAGCTGGTTAAGAAGAACTTGGAGAGAGTCACTGTTTTCTTAATGGGTTGATAAACACTGAGTTAATGGTGATAAATATTCCCTGCTAGGCTGCTTGGGGGCGGGAAACAATCAGAGCATCCTGCTGGGGCCTGGCCATGTCCTCCTTCAGCTCAGCACTATGGAAAGGAAGGCAGGGCTGCTCTAGTGCCCCCTGGCTTCTAGCCTGAGCCACTGCAGTCAAATGCCTGCATTTTTTGAATGAAAAGGGAATGTCTATTCAACCCCAGATTGATTCAAGCTTTACAGGTTAGACTAACCTGCAAAGATTGAATCAATTCAGGCTTTTTGAATGTCTGTCCCTAGCCCTGCTGTAGACAAGTGCAGCCTAAGTTGTGTGACTTGCAGTGATTATTTCAGGGTAATTCTGTACTGGTTTAGGCAGGTTTAGAGGTTTGTATGGTCTGCCCTGAAGCTCATGTAAACTAGTAGAATTTTTGTGTTCAAAAAGCTTTGATTCAGGCCTTGTTTGTTAAATGGTTAATCATGTGGGAGTCTGCAGGATTGGGCCCTGCTGTGTTATTGGCAGCTTTCCTTTTTTCCACTGCATTGACAATAGAGATGCTGTTATTGCTCTTGCAGAGGTTATTGTGTACCATACTAACAGGTGTGTGCTTCCCCTGACTGTGCTCGCATTTCCAAAGCCATGGTTGCATTTATTTCCAGAATGTCTCACTACTCTGTGATTTGCTATAAGAAAGGATGGACATTTTCCATCTTATGAAACAGAACCTTGCTAATGTAAATCCAGATTGCTGTACAGTGAATCTTGCCATATTTATCTGGATGGGTCCATAAATCTCCGTGGCATTTTCTTTCTAGCTTTGCATGCAGCCATACTGAGCTTCTGACATGAACATCTGTATCATGAATGTCATTATAAAAGGTGTCAAAATAAAACAAAAAAAGCCCTCATGAGTACAATCTCTCTGGCCTTCCTGGACTTTCTGAAGTATATGAAACCTTTGCATCTTTGCTTCCCCTAGAACAGGGCTTGCCGCCTCCTGGCAAACCCTTTGGGCCCTGGCCACTAAAAGGAAGAACAAAGGAGCAGCAGTTAGACAGACCCTATCCCAACTCCTTTCCTCAGTGCTGATAGAGCTGGCTGGCTGCAAAGGGCGGGGGTGCTCTGTACCCATTTAAAGAGCTGTGGGGTTTTTCCTTACTGTTATTTATTTTACTGTAGGATTTAGATGCCCTATCTAAGATGAAAACTATGTTATGTTAGGTACTGCACACTGCTGCAAAGAAGTCATAAGCTAGATAAAAAAGATACATAATGGAGGGGTTATTTTCCATCAGGGCAGCTGAGGAACTGAAACGAAGAGATGAAGCGACTCATTTAAGGTCACCCAGGAAGTCTGAGACAGAGTGAAGAAGTGAACCTACATCTCCTCAGACCCCATCTATTGCCTTCTGCCAGGGGTACTCAACCCCTGGCCCAGAGGCCAGATCCAGCCTGCAGAGTGGTGTCATCCAGCCAGCAGGGCCCCCCATGGGTCTGAAAAATTGGCAGTGGAGGAGCAGTGGCAACGTTAATTGATGCTGTCCAGCTACTGCATTTCCAGACCTGTGCCCCTACATGCTAGATCTGGCCCATGGGGCAGGGCTGGTAGGAGGTCCAATCCAGGGGGCATGGGATCTGACCCACAGACTGGCCCTGTGCCAGTCAGCCAGCCCACAGGGCTGAAAGGTTGAGTACCACTGCCTCCTGCACAAAATCTCCCTCCTCAATGTCCTCGAACTGTGTGATTCAGCTCCATGGTATAATGTCCCTCTCCTCCTGATACAAGGCTGCGTCTGAAATCTAGGTGGAATCTGGACCTTTCATATTCTGGATGATTGCGTTAAGTGCTAATGCAGTCGTTTCAACCTACGGTCTGTGAATCCTGGGGGTCTGCAGACTATGTCTATGGGGTCCGTGAAAGATGACTGATCAATCAGAAGTGTGGGAATTCCCACACTTACAGTTCAAAGGGGTCTGCATCTCCATTTGAAATGTCCAAAGGGGTTTGCAGATTTAAAAAGGTTGAAAACCACCGTGTTAATGTATTCGAGAAAAGGAGAACAGCTGTTACTCTTCCAGCAGCATTTTAAAACAAAACGTAAGCCCTGGTCTGCTCTTTGAAAGAACGGTTCCAGGCACTTACTTTCAGGAGAGGGTACCGGGCAGCAGATGGAGATGCTATACTGCAGCTGAGCAAGACAGCTTAGACACAGGATCTAGGTCTCCTGCCTTCCCTCAGTGCTGCCCTCTGAGGAGCTGGGCATTGAGCGTACTGACTCTGGGCCACTTCTTACTCAGTGTGCTGGCTGTTTGGGATCCTATTCCAAGGTGCCCAGCCTCCTCCTTGCACCGCGTACGGGACCTTGGTACCTCACTCAGGATTCTGGATCCTACAAAGGGAGGCCAAATTCCTAAGATTTGAAGCACTTGAGTCCTTTGTTGGGCTTGGTCGTCATTGTCTTGCCATCCTTTGGCAGACACAATAGAAAGCATTGTTCACGAATTGCGTCATGTAATTAAGCTGCAGTCAGAGGAATGGAAAGTGGAGGTGTGTCTCTGAAATGTCTCCCTTCCTGCCATCTTTTTTTTTTAATACTTTGATGTAATTGGAAGCATTTTGCCAGTTGTGGTTTTCTGAGAACAGATTGGTAAACTCTGACTTGTTGCATCAGCCTGACAACTGATTTCCCGCACATGTCAGCGTCTGCAGCTCTCCAGCGAGGCTGGGAACTGAACAGTGATTCATCCACTAAAACAGGTCCAGCACAACCAGCAGTCTACGACTTGCTATCATAATGCTAGGGAGGGGTGGGAGTTTAACTCCCTTTTTGGACTCAGCTTTCAAATATCTCTTTGTCCTTTCTGCTGCTGAGAAGTTGAAAGAATATGCTTTGTTTGAAATCTTCCAGGAAAAAACCCCAACATATTGCAGAATCCCAGAGCCTCAAAAAGGAGCTGATGGCTCCAGCCTGAGCAAAGGCAACTGAGTCTGAGGGAATTAAGAGTAAACCTATCCTTATTCTGGCCCAGGGATTACTTGATTTGCTTCTATTCCAAAGCATAAGAAACTGTGGTGATACAATTTTAATACAGTCTGGGAGCCTGTTTTATGGTTTACTATGTCCTTGGACAGCTGCAAATCTTCCCCTGATATATTTACTAAATGTTTAGGCTTAGCATGTTTTAACTGCAAATCAGGCTACAATAATGAACTTGGACTCCTTCCAGCTCTGATCCCAAAGTCCCTGCAAACAACTTTAGTCCCAGGGGTGAAGTGATTGAGATCTACCTGTGTGAATACACTGATTCTTCTTTTTCATTTTGTTACATGTGCAGAGAATAAGGAGACATAAAAATTATGGGCCTGATCCCATCATTCAGGCCAGCTGATGTTCTTATCCCACCAGGAACCAATATAGTGTTTTAATTTCTTATAAATCCACAATTCAGCTAATGAGTTGTGCGACCTTAAAAATATCCTGGCTCCATTTTGAATGTCTCACTACATCTGGGTTTTCTCTCATCAGCACTTAGGGGCTGGTATTGCATTAAAAACTGCACGCACAAATACAGTTAAGCTTTTCAATAATGAAATCACTATTTATTGTGAAATTTCATCACAGGATACATGGTTCTTGGCAGGGCAGTTCATGAGCAGGAAGCCTGCAGTTACAAAGGTATTCATAAATGTGTATATGGGCATATTGTTTGCCTTCTTTTTATTACAGGAAGGATATGGTTTGGTTTGGTTTGGTTTTTTGGATGTCTTTATTTAAGTGCACACTGGGTTTTTCCTAGTCTTTGTGTTAATACCAATTTGTAAAGTTTTTACCACCACGTGTATTATGTCCATGTAGAAGGGGACTGCCTGACAGTTTTGTGCTTGTACTTTGTATACCGCGCAAGAAGTTTTTCATACTTTGGCACACCCTGTTGGAAGTACCTTCTTCGGTTGGCATGAGGCCACCAGTTCATCACTGGGTCAATGGATGCCATCCAGGGATGCACATCTGTAGTAGTCTAGTTAATCGATAGTATCCCTACTTATTTTTATTCCAGAAATCTTAGTACTGTGTTAAAGAAAAATCCTGATCTACTGCTGAATGAACTAACTGTAGACACTGATGATTCCTATTTCCTATGGTTATTTGATCTCTTAATTACAGTAATTTTGAACTGATTGCCTGCTCTTTTAATTTATCTTAAATCAACAAATAAGGCATTTGGCTGCATTAGGGAAGTGCTAATTCTGGGGTTTGGGGTTTTGTTTTTTGGGGTTTTTTTACAAAGTAAAGGTTTCTTGAATATAATGTCCAGTTTAGTTTGTGGAGGTTCTTTGCTTACTTATTTTTATAAACCAAAATGAAACCAAAGAAGAAACACATTTTTTCTATCAAAGAAGAGTTCTAAAGCTTTGGAGTTTCTTTGGGGTTTAGTTCAGCGTTTATCTGAATGGCTCGAAACTGTTCTGAATTACTCCAAACTGACTCTTCTATCTGATTCAATGACTTCTTGTTTTATGAACCAAGCTGGACTCCTGCAAAACAATAATGCTTTTCTGACTGTTTCACAGTTTCCATTTTGTTCTAGGGTTAAATGATGAAGTAGAGAAATGTGATAAAAAATTGCAGCATAGGAAATTTGGAATCGCTCAAAATAGTAATTTCAGGTGCACTTTACGTTTGGGGGACCTAGACGTGATATGGTTGTTTTTTCCCAACACAGTTTGTTGTTGTACCTAGTGTATTTGCTTTGTTGAGGTACTATTAAAAGCCAGGGGCATCTTTCAGAAGGATCACTTGCAAGCATTACTATTGACTTTTTCAACAGCAATTTTATTTGCTTTCTGTTGAATCATTTTTGTTAATACACTGTAATGTGATACAAAAATTGAAGCCAAACATTTATCATCAATTTTCTTTTAGGCTACAAAGCATCAAATACTTTGAGTCAAATAGTTTTACCATTGAATTTCCGCGTTATAGGTCTTATTTTGTGCCATCAATGTAGGACACTTGTATTAGAAAAGAACGTAATTCTTCGTGAGTGTAATAGTTTCTGAGAGAAGGTTGCTGTTACTTCCAAACGCAATGAGAACGATTTTACTGGGTTAATCCATGTTGTGGAAACACATATCATTAAATGAAAATGAAAAGAAAACTAGTTTGCTGGGCTTTGTGGAACCTCCAAATTCTGGGGACTCAGTTCGGTTTAATTGAAGAAAAAAGATCACGCTTGTTTTTGGTTGCTTTATATGTTAATGCATTGTGCTAGTTAATGCTAAGCAATTAGCAGCGTCCCCTTTAAGCTGTGCAGCATGCCTGGCAGTGCGGCATGCGTGTGTCCGCCCACACCAGACAGCTTAGAGGGAACACTGGCTATTAGATCAGTACCTAATATTTTTAATGAACTTTCAAAGGAAAAAATATGCTTGCCATTCTATGCCACATTTCTATGCCAAATAACTGAACAGATGAGCATTAAAAAGGGGAGTGTTGCAATTAAGTTTTTGGAAACTTGAGTCCTAAGGTCTGCATAAAATGTCCATGTGGATTTGCCCACCTATTTTCCCTGCACTGTTAAATTCTGCAAGCAAATGATTGCATATCGCAGCAAACACACATGGAAAATTCATTTGTTGTCATTAGGAATGTGCTAATTACTGTAGTATTTGTGGCAAGTTACCATATTGTTGTTATTAATATTTCATTTTACATTTGTATTTCTATAACTCCAGGGGCTTCAATTAGGATCAAGGCCGTATTGTGCTGGATGCTGTACAACCACGTCCAAAAACACTGTTATTGCTTCCATGAGCTCACAGTCAAGTCTGCTGCAGTCACTAGGACTCTCAGTACATGCCATGACAACATTGATTTCATTTACAAATTACAATTGTCCAGTTTTTTATGCCACTCAAATGCTAACTTGGTTATTTATTCAGATGAGTTGCACTAGCAGTGGTTCTGCTAAGGAGGCACAAAAGTCTTTGTGTGCCTATACATTAATTATGCTTTGGACTGATTCTGCAGAGACTTGCATGCATAAGTAACTTTAACATCAACATTAATGAAACTACACTGCTACGTAAAGTTGAAAGACTTGGGCTTTGTGATGGCTAGGAATCTTGTTTCTACAGAATGGTTTTTAGAACCACTTAAGATCTCAAGAGCATTTATATTGTTTATGCTAACAGAGAGACTGTAAAGACAGTGGCCTTTGAACTTTGATTTTAGGAGTTATGTGACTAATTCAGCTTTTACAGGCCATTTTTCCCCCTAGTGTTCATTGCAAACTTCAAGGGATTGCTTGAATGGGATAGGATTTGGTTCTAAGCTGCCCGAGGTTTCATCTTTGGCCTTGCACCAGTAACTCTACAAGGAAAATGGATTTCATGTGCTCAAGCTGCCCTGTTAGTGCAAAGTTGATGTGATAGACCTTTAATCTCCCCAGCAATGATAGAGATCACCAGTGTGACCTACTGCTGTCTCACTTGGAAAGGTTGATGACAATTTGCATAGTGTTTTTTTTTTTTTTAAAAAAGATTCTCCTGAACCATCTGAACCTCAAAAGAGGAGGAAAAAAAAAAATCCACATGGACCATGATTAGGGAGACTTCTCTGTCAGGCATTCTCTAGTACTGTATTTACTAGCCTAAAGCATATGTTGTTAATTCAGTGTGTCTTAAGTCGCAGCCGCACATCCATAAAGTTTAAGCTCAGCAGGAAAACATGAAAAAGCACTCATATTAATCATCAGTGCCTGAAAAAACCTGGATATCAGGAATTTAAGCCTCACACTGCTAAGTTGAATGCTGCAGCCTACAATATACTGCAGGGCCTTATATTTCTTCTCTCTGAAGGTTGGATAAAAAACATGAAGGCATTTTCTTAAAACACTTATCCTTCTAAGAGCACTACATAAAATGTACATAAAAAATGTTTTTCTCCCACAATTTAAGCAAACAGAATTTTTAAGTTAGACATTATCACCTGGAGAGAGTGCAATAATAAGTAATTTAGTATGGTGAAGGGTTTTGTACAGTTCTGATTAATATTTACAAAAGGCTTTGTGTATTTTTGCTCTAACGCTAATGAGGCAGCAGATCAAGTTTAACAAAAAGGACACTGTAGATTGAAATATGGTATTGTGCCCATCAAAGTCTGCCTCCTCTCTGCTTGGCTTATGATGAATACTGTTCTTTAATAGCAGGCTGGTGTTCGTGAAAAACTTATTACAGAGACTAAGAGAGAAGCCAAGAATGAAGGAATGCCTGACTGGCAGCAATCAATCACTCCCTTTTAAAGATGAACTGATCCTTCTTTTTTTTAAAGTAACACTTCATAAAAAGGTCTCAAACATAAATATGCAAAGCATTAGAGCAATTACATTCTGCGTGATCCCTGCAGTATTTCTGGTACATACTTTGACTTTAACAGGGAGTATATAATGAATGCAGTAAAATGGCAAATCTCTCTAAAAGAAGGCTGATATTTAGAGAAAAGTTCTTGTTAAATAGGGTTAATTATCTGGAGCAGTAAAATGAGATTATTCAGATTAGCTTTAACTACAAGTCTCCACATAGGTAGTTTTAATTTAGCTGTTGTTAGTTTTTGATTAAATGAAGCCATACGATTAAAAATAAAAAGCCCCAGAAAACACACGTATCCATCTGTATAATCTAGATGGAGATATAGAAACCAGACAAAATGCCTGGGATTGCAAGCACAGTTGCAGTATATGCATGTGCTGGTTAGGCACGCGAATGTGCAGGTTTAAAGATTTTAAACTCTGCGTATTTGACGTTGTGTACTTCCTTGAGTAGCTATATTCCCCTTTTCTAATTCTTCCTTTGTATTGCTGCCCTGACTGGAAAAATGCAAACCTTTAAAACACAAAAATGAAAATATACATATACATTGATCACTTATAGCATGCACTGGAGAGTAAAGAAGGCTGAGAGATGGAGTGAGAAGAAAAAGACTCTCTCCAATCACCATGACGACTTCCTCCTCTGTGTATTAAAGGAAAGCACAGAGTTAATGTTGGAGGTGCAGTCTTGACCCTCTTGGGGCCACTGGGTCTTTTGCTAATAAGCTGAGTGGGGCCAAGACTTCACCTTCGATTTACAAAAAGTTGTTGCAGTCACATCCTCGCACTTGCTCGTGACTAGGTATTGTTCCACACCTAGAAACGAATCCTACAGTGTTTGGGGGCCATTATTAAACAATCCAAATAACAGTTGGACAATTCCTGTCTAACGAAATGTATGGTAAGCTGTGAAATCTCAAATAATTACTATACAGTAATTTAGCATTTAATGCCATAATGGTTAATACGGCTTAGTTCAAAAATATCATTATCTTCTTATTGAAACAGCAGCCGTCAGCAGCGAGGTCTGACTCCGGGTGGGTATCTCCGAACTCCATTGGGGTTGTAGAAATGTAAAAACATTGTCAGTGAGAGGAGAATCAGGTCGGGCTTTTGGAGTTCAGCGAAAGGCAGAAATATTTTCTTCCTTTCAGAATAAGAAAATGACATTTGGTGAAAACGGAGGCTCTTTCCCTTAGCAGACACAGTGTGGGTTACTCATAAAAGCATAATGGCTTTCATTCAGAGGTGCCATATGGCTGCTTATAAGATTTCTGCACAGCACTTGCTGTAGCAGTAACTAAACAAATGGCACTATAGTACAATATAATACCTGTCAAGAACAGTGATAAAGAATGTTTTATTCCTCTGCTCTCTGTCCTCTTTCCCCCTTTCTCGCTAGTGCTGGCTGCCTGCGTGAAGCAGAAGCCACTAGAAAGCACTGCCATACTTCTCAGAGCTGCTCCTCTCTATACCTGCGTTTTGGTAGTGTCACCTAGTGTTAGGTGTCTCCATGAACTCTGTAGTGTATCTTTTTTCAGGAAGGAAAGATTATCTTGGGATAATGTATCGGACTGAGATTTAAGCGATGTGTGCGCTTTTTGCCCTGATACTGTGGGCAAGATATGAGGGAGTCGGATGTTTTTAGAGACCTCTGGGCCAGATGTTCACCCCTCAGAATTATGGCCATATTTTCAAAATGATTTTACTGCCGTATAGGCACCTAAGTTAGGGCCAGCTTTTCAATGGTGCCTAGCTACCTGAAGCTCCCATGGTATGGCGAGATTTCTGCACCCAACATGCTGAGCAGTTTTTCTTAATTAAGGCCTTTGAAGCTGATTTTTCATAACTGCTCCAATTAAGGTTAGTGAGATTTGATTTTCCTTCTGAAAATGAAGCCCATAAACACTTCTATGCCTCAGTTTACCTGTCTGGAAAATGGGCATAGCCTCAGTTTCCCTTTCTGGAAAATGAGCATCTGATGCTAAATTAATGAATGGTGGTTGTTGTTAAGATGATGGGGGCTATTAAAATATCCATAAATACAGATGTCTTATTTTCAAGGATTTTTATGAGCTTGCTGACCAGACTGCCAACAGAAAGATGGTATTATTGGTTATAGTAAAGGATGGCCCAACAGCAAAACAGAAATTGCTTCAATCTCAGATTGACAAAGTAACAAGGGGTTGCCTCTCCCTTTGCCCTTTCCCTCCCCATCACCAAGAAAATTGTTCCATGCTTACACTAAAACTCTAATATATTTTAGACTTCTGATCCCCACAACATAGCGCATTGAACTCCATGTCATGCTCTCCAGATCAGTTTGGATATAGCCCTTGGTGTAACCACACATATAGTGCATGTGTGTGTGTGCACACGCACGCGTGCATGCATGCATTTAATTTCTTAGCCTATTTCTTCCAAATCTTCTAAATGCAGGATTTTGCACAATGCTTTCTTCAGTCTTTCAGTCCGTATGTCCAGATAGGCAGCTCATTTGATGAGTTAACCATTCTGAACCTTTTAATATTTATGTGACTCTTGTGTAGCTCAGCAGTTGCTTTATGTGGGATTGCATATTAGATAAGATCACAGATTCACTCTGTGCCAATGCTGCAGTCCTACTGAGGTCTGACTGTACTTCAGATGTCAAAAAAATATGAATAGGTGGTCTTAATGTTCTCCTCTGGTGTTATAGCTGTCTATAGAGAATATAGCTTACAACAGATTAGAAGCAATAGAGGACTTGACATATACTGAGAAAGCAGTAAGAATGATGCTTGTTGACATTATCGGCTAAACCTGTAGGGGAATTTTCTTTCTTTCTTTCCTTTTTTAGAAATTTGCTTTATTTGTTCCCCTATGCCTTGCTCTTTCCACATCCAGTTCCAGTTTATCTCTCCAAAGAAGTTTTGTTTATCTAGCTGTTTTAAATGCACTTACCTATTCATATAGGCACTTATATGATTCCCGTCATTGTGTGAGTGGCTTTCACGTCTACCCCGAGTTGTGTAGCTCATATTTATCTGTAGTCAATGTCTCTATGTTGCTTATTCTATCTAGTTAGCAATGCACTGAGCTAGATTGTCTTTATTTCTGTGCACTGTTATACTGCAGTCCCTCTGCATGTTAAACTTCTGCGTGCAAGAAAGATATGCAGCAAATCCAATTATGTCCTCAATGGATTTGTGCATGTACCTATTTCACGCAGCTTTGAGGACATATCCCTATGTTCTAAGTTCTCTCTTGTGCTATACAAAGGGCAGCAGACACTCAGGCATGAGGTGTCTTCACCTCTTGATCAAAAAAGAAAAATCCTTATTTTCAGTCTCTTAGGGTAAGTGTCATAAATAAAATGATTCACTTTGCAAGATGGTTTATTGTGGAGTGAGTCATAGAAATCCTTACCAAAGTTTTGTGAAATTTGGATATGCAGTGGAGTGGGGGAGAAGGCAAGGACATATCTGCTGACAGGATATGTCTTGATCTTATCATTCTTGTTGATAGGCATAATTTCTTGCAGTCAGAGATACCCAAAACAGAATTTGCAAACACATGGATTTCCATAATTTCCATTCAGAAGGCTCTCTATTTTACCCAGTGTCTTGGGCATTCACTGGATGAATTCCCACAACAATCACCTGGGCTCTATTGACATCGTATAAATACTGCCTGGCGCCAAACATGGTGTTACAAATGTGTAGTGAATGGGATGTTACCTCCTTGTCAGCTTGAGATTTGAAAAAGTGAATCTGTAATGTATTAAAGATTGGGATGAAAACTGCTTCATGTACATGCATGTGGAGTACATTTTACAGTGAGAGGCATGAGCAGCTGATACCGGCCAATGTTTCTTTCACATTAGACATATTTCTATGGGTGTCCCTAATTCATGGCGTGATAGATCATGGCAGGGAGCATGCTGCTCCTGCTACTTTAAGGGAAGGCAGGCCACAGGAAAAGCAGGCAGCAGGTGATGCGGAGGGTAATCGGGGGAGCCACATGACCCAAAAAGGGGCTGTGCTTGCAGAACATAAACCCTGGGTTTATGCTGGGCAGAGAGTCTAGCTCTGGAAGAGAAGTGCTCCTGAGCAGAAGGGCTGCAGCAAGGCCCCTGACTGAGTGGGGGTAAACAGACGGGTGGTTCAGGGATTGAGACTGTAGGGGCGGTGGAGTAGAAACAGGGCCCGAGAGATAGGGCCCAAGGCTGAGGAGCAGGGCCACAGCTAAAGAGCAATGAGAGCAGCCAGGGTCAGGGACCTGTAGCCTGCGAGAGGCAAGAGCCAGGGTGAAGGACCCATAGCCCGAGAGGGGCGAGAACAACAAGGCCAGGAGGTCTGCAGCCTGGGAGGAGTGGAGTCTGTTGGAAGTAATGAGGCCTGAGCTCAAGAGGGGATGAGCTTGGTCGAGGTACAGAGGCCTCTGGCCCCTGTGTCTTTCTAAAGTAAAAGTACATCAAGGCGTGGCAGCTGATCTGAAGGGGAAAGTGCCTGAAGCAAATAAAGGTGGCAAGAGCTACGTGAGGGGAGGGGTGTCCAGGGGCATCATGGCCGCTCCTGGGGTGGAACGTAGACATAAAATGGATTTTATATTCAGGCTATTAAATACAATCACACAGACAAACCCCAGGGTCTTTCTGTATCTATAGCACAGTCTCCTCTGCTTAATCTGACTTCCAAAGTTCTCCCTAAATACTCACCTCTGTAAGCCTGCCGTAGGAGGGACTGCTGACTACGCTACAGTGTCATTGCAATCTCATTGAACTATATCTCATATTGAATGTCTTGGCTTAAGTTGAACATGAAATATATTTAGACTTCATGGATAACATACCAGGATGATGAGAAGGTCCAAAAGGCTAATTTACCTGTGTGCAATTGGAATAGGCAAACACTGCTTTGTATTAGTATGACACTTAACCCTTTGATAAGGGAGGCACACAGAATGGGTGAATTTTCATTACAGTGGCATTTGCTGGAAGTGAATGGAAGGAGACATATAATATAGATCTACAGAGATGCTGTTTCCCTAGAGATGATGTATACACAGGGCACTGAAGAGGAAAATCTGGGTCACGTTTGAAGCTGGTATTATCACAGAAGTACACGATAGTTACTGTGAATTAGATCAGGGATGCTGTGGCATCGGGCCCATGTGCAATATGCTGCAGAATAGAAAACATCAGAAACAGAATGTTACAAAAACACATTTAATGCGATATCATCCGGAAGCGAGGCCCTTTTCATCGAGGATGGAAATATAATGCTTCACATGGGTTCTAATGGAAATCTGAATTGTAATAGAGTTATTGGCTTTCTGATACACTATAAAGTAGGAAGAAGCATAATGCGCCATAACAAGAAAAGGTAACACAGAACTGTAATTAACTTGATGTTGCTTTTAATCCACAAAAACACTGTTTGTAGTGCTGGAGCATAAGAAGCTGAATCTTAATGAAGATTGATTGCATCAAATCAGACTTCGCCATTCGTTTGGCAGATTTTTGTTTGCCACAAGAAGAGCGCGTTGAGGGTGGAGTGAGAGCATTTGTTTGTGGCCCAGGGCCCCTGGTGTATCCTCTCCGCTCCCCTCTCAGCAAGGGGGTTCTCACTTCGCTCCGTGCTGTCACTGCAGCACAAAGGGAAAAAAAAGTTGTGAGGGAATCCTAAGGCTTTCTCTCGTCTCCTCTCATCTCGGCAATTCCCCTCCTCGTTTCCCTGCCCCTTCCGCTGCAGATGACAAACCCTGTGATTGCTGAATTCATGCTGGGAGAAGGAGGCAGCTAGGGTGTTCGTGAAGGCATGATGTGTGTTGCCTTTCCCTCCGTTACAATTATTGTAAACACTGACAACATCGCTTTCACCGGGCCCCTATCCCAGACCAGGCTGACACGTAGGATTTCTGAGGTCATTCCATATCTGCTTCATGAGTGTACAGCGCCAGTCGGCCAGCTTCAGAGCTGGCTCCTCAGAATGCATTTTTTTATGTGCTTCCTACCCCACAGGTACGATACTGTGGTCTAGGGCAGAGGTTCCCAAGCTTTTTCTTATTGCGTACCCCCTCTCAAATTTACCAGCTGCCCACATATCGTATACAGGCTTTAAATGTTAACCCCTTCAATGCCAGTTATTATTATAATGAAATTGAAATCTGCCCTTACACAATTTTTCCTGCATACTGCCCGGCGATGGCTTGCGTACCTCCAGAGGTACACGTACCACAGTTTGGGAACCCCTGGTCTAGTGCATGGGAAACTAGACTGAAAGTGTAAGCCTCTAAACCTGGATTTCATTTCTAGATCATCCATTAAATTTGCATGATCTTAAGCAAATCATGTCCTCCCTCAGTGGGGACATCTACAGGTGTGCTTTATTGTGGAGTTGACTAATTATCCCCACTGTAAAGCATCACCATCTACATGTGTGGCTCTATTAGGTTGGAGTAAACAGATTAACTCCACTGTAGGATAGTACTGCCCAGAACGAGTACTATTTGACAGCAGAGTTATTTACTCTGCTGCAAAACATGTAGATGGTGATGGGGCTGGCTGGAGCACAAGGGTGCTACAGTGTCGGGGCTGCCTGCTGGCTCACCCTGCACCATAACACCTTTGTGTCCCAGGCAGCCCCTCTGCAGCATGATGAGCTGGGTCAGAGCAGCTCTGGGCTAGCAGGCTTGTCCCCTGGCCCCCTGTGCTGGCTGGGGCTGCAGTGCCCTGGCTCAACATGCTGTGGTCCCAGACACACATGTAAACACTGCACCTGGGAGCAATAAATTCTGGCATGAACTATGCCAGAGTTTATTGTGTAGCATTAACAGTATGTGTAGATGTACCCAGTGTCTCCACTTTCCCTCTCATCGTTGTCTTATTCATACCTATAGACTGCAAGTTTATTGTGGAAACGTGTTTGTACAGCACGAGGCATATTGGGTCACACATTTCATTTGGATCTTGCAGATGCTGCTGCTGCATCTACTGTTACCTCTCTCAATATTCAGGACCATTTGGTATTTACTGACATGCAGTGTGTTGAGACATGTAACTTCTTTTATTGTGTGTGTGTGCATGTAAGGCTGCTGGGAGGGTCTGGGAGACAATTTGGGCTGCAAAGCTGTCAGTACAGAGATGACACACAGCTTGTAGGAAACTGTTACAAACCGTACTCATCACTTTCTCCTAGAATGCAGATAGTGTAATGGTTCTGGTTTTTTAGTGCCTGGCCAACGGAAATGAGAGCTGATTGTAGCTCAATCCAGACAGGAGGGAAATGAGATGAAGAGAGAGTGTGTGTGTGTGTGTGTGTGTGTGTGTGTGTACATGTTCATGTGCATGTGTTGATATGTGGTTATAAGCATCATGAAGGGATGTTAGAGGTGGTACGTTTCAATATGTAGAGAATTTGGAGAAGGTCACAGGTTTGTGCTCCATCTCATTGGCAGGTCTCTATGATAGATCTTGCCACAGTTAATTCTGGGTTTGTAGTGTATACCTGGCAACACCCATGGAAACAACTCCGAAGTTTAGGTTGGTAGGGAAGGTAATTGCCTGACGTCAAAGGTGTTTTGTCTGCAGTCAGCACATCACACCAATGCTTTAAAAACTGAACATCTGGCTAGTACCCTGGCTGTTTGTCTTTTGACCTCCATACATACTCCTGCCTTTGTAATGCCTCAGTTGCCAGAACTTTATGTACTTGTGTATCGGTATCCAGCAAATAGAGAGCATCTAGGGATGAAGAATGCAGGCCGTAGGCACAGGTTGGGAGACTGTATTCTGAGAAGACTTGGGGGTCACTTCATGCAAGCAGCTGAACATAAGCTTTCACTGTGCTCAAAAGAGGAAGAAACAGGGTGATATTAATTTGGGGTAGAGAGCAGTAGATTAACTGGGGATGGGCAACCAGGGCAAAAGCCCTGGGTACTGATTATGGGTGGAAGGGGTGTGGGGTGTGGGAAGGATGCCAGGGACTAGGCTCCATATGGACTCAATCAGGAGCTGGAGGCTCCAACACCACGTAGACACCCCCCCCCCCACGTATTTTGCAGATGACAGTTACTGCATTCACTCTTTCACAACTGCCACTAAACGGAGGCCTTTATGGTGTCGTTCCATATACAGTTCAGTGGCAGCTGTGAACACGTGAACTCCCCAGCTGTTAGGTATGTGTCGGGAGGCAGCGTGAGGCTGATGAAGGGACTCACTCTGCACAGCTGATGCCTTCACCCATGGGTGAGTCCATGCTGTGGCAGATAGGACTCTGCTTGCCCCCCATCTCCATTCTCCTGTGCTCAGCCCAACCTCCCTTCGCCCCTTCTTCCATCCCCCAGCTCTGCTCAGAGCACTGAAATAATTTGCTACACCTCTTGGGCAAACTACCCGAGAGGTGTTGGGAGGTTATATTATCACGGTTTGTCAAATGGCAGAATACTGTGTATACTTCAGGTGTCCACAGTTTAAGAAAGATGCTCATTGGAGAGGATTCAAATAAGTTCTGACAGTGATTAAAAGATTGTATGATAAACTTTATAGAGAGAGACTCCAGGAGCTCAATGATTTATGTTATCAAAAAGAGGAGTAAAGGGTGAAATGGTTAGAGTTCAGAAGTAGCTTTGGGGGAGCAAATTTTTGATAATGGGCTCTTCAGTCTAGCAAACAAAGGCAGTACAAGATCCAAGGCTGGAAGCTGAAACTAGATCAAATCAGACTAGAAATGAGGCAAACTTTAAACAGAAAGAGTACTTAGCTGCTGGAACAACTTAGCAAGAGATGCGTTGGATCCTTCATCACCGGTGATTTTTAAATCAAGATTGTATGGGTTTTTTTCCTAAAATTAATTTAATTTGAGAGAGTCTGAGTTTTTTTTCTGGCCTTATAATCTATTACTCTTTGCTTGTGCTTATCTATAAGACCTGAGATCGGTGAGGTGTTAATTTTAATGATTTTGAAAGCCTCTTGTCTAGAGTTGGAGAGTCCTCAGAAAGAAGATGTCAGCTCTCAAAAAAGTTGTTCCCATTCTGGACTGGGAAAAGTTGAGTTTTGACCAGAATTTTAGCCCAGTTCCAAATGTCACGTCAGTAATAATGTTTGTCTTACAGCTTTGATTTCTTGGAAAATCTGGGATTACTTTTCCTTGCTTTATTCTGTTTGCATACACCCAGGAATTGTTATTGGAATTATTACAGCCCTGCCCCTTTAAATTTCCAAAAGAGTTTTGTATGAGCACAGTGGTTTTCCAGTTTTCCCAGAGTATTTGGAACTTTTCAGGGAGGCAAGAAAATCATAAAATGACTACCCTCTTGTGGAAGGGGGCCAGAAGGCAGGGGACATGAACCTCAAATTCTGAATCTACATAGGAAGTTCTGTAGAGTTGCTATAATAGCAAGAGCCATAGGTTTTCCAACAAAAATATATTTTCCTTTTGGCATGTTGAGTGTGAACAGTATTGACAACATAGATCGCAGTCTCCAGTGCTAACCTCTCTGCTTGTTTCTCAGCTAAGTAATAAAAGCAAAAACCATCAAATGTTTTACCTTAAATAGTTGAGGGAAAGGCATCCCATTCGGCATGTAGCACTAAAGTTAGACTATCTTTACTTGACCAGGCAATAGAGAAATTGAACACATTCCTGTCAATTCCTATGCAAGACCTTTCCAACAAATTCCCTGCACTCCTGTATTTCTGAGTAAATAGCAGAAAAGGCATCCAGAATATGAAGTATAGTATGAGAGTCACTGGCCAGGTATTTTAAAGCCATGTTCCAGTCACATTACAACAACAGAATTATTATTTTGCTTTACTGCTAACTAAAACTGTGGCATCGTGTAGTAGTAAATTGTTGTGGTCATCAAAACTGTTTGTTCAGTTGCATAATTTGTGTGTTGTGGGGAAAAGCCAGAGATGTATTCTGCTTTTAGATTGGACCAAATTTGGAGTAATTCTCTTAACAAGTTCAACAGTTACAGCAATGGGAAAACAGTTTGAGATCAGAATCAGGCCAAGACTTGAGGAAGAAAAGAGGTTTGTTCATCAATGCTGAAAATATGAATCTATGAAAACAGAGGTGGAGGACGTGATTGTAGCAAGCATCACTTTATATCCTGGTTAAGTACTGAGTGGATCTTGTTTGTATTAAAACCAATTAGAAGCTGATTGATGGCTTTATGTGGATAGTAAAGATGGGTCGAAGTGGACTGTGAGACCCATAGGCTGGGGCAGAAATAACACATAAACCACTGTAAGTGGTTGGAAACCAGTTCAGATCTGTAACACAACAGAAGTTCAGTGCACCTAAACCACTTTCAAACTGGCCCAAAATGGTTTAAGATAAGCCTGGATGGATGTAGTATTAGACTTAACTAATTTAGGTTAAATCAGTTTATTGAACTTATGTCCCAGATCCCCTCCAGATTCAAGTTAACTCACAGTCCCCCAGAATCACAGGGTGCTTGCCCCCTCAACCCCTCAAAAACCTCCCCTTCCAGGGTGGGTGGGCTAGCCTTGGCCCAAGCTCTCTACTGCAGCCCCGCAGGGAGGCATACTCTAGCAAACCCCAGCTTCTGGCCTGAGACACTGCAGGCTTGTGGTTGCATTTCAGGAATCAAAAGTCAATGTCTGTTCACTTGCTTATTGGTTTAATCTACACATTTTAGATTAACCTGCTTTTTGATTGTCTGTACTTACTTACCTATATTCCCCCACCAGTTCTTTGGAGAAGTATAAGTCCTAAATAGAGCTCTGATCTGAATGTTGTATAGCAGGCCCCTCTCTAGTGGAAGTCAAGCAGTAGGAAATGAAAAGGGACGCTGAAACTATGTGAATGGAAACAAGCTGCATGAAAAGTGTCCCCATGGAGCCTTGCAAAATGAAACTGTTGAGATCTGCACACATACAATTAAAATGCATCCACAGTAACTAGCTCAGCTCACAGGTTATCTGTATGTTTCCATTTCCCTGTAGGCATTGGGTAGGTTTGACCCCTACAAGCTAACAGCCATAAATTTTGAAGCAGAGGAGTTTTGCATGCAGATTCAGATCTGAATTTTGCAGCTGACCAAAGCAAGCTCTGAAGGAGTCCAAAATCTCTGGATCTGGGTCTTCATTTTGCAGCACACCTGCCTCTTGTATTCAGGACCACACTTCCCCTTCCACCTCCTTCAGTGTGCATCCTGTTTATATATTTTACTTGGTATATATGTTCCACCTTCACAGCCTTTTTTTCTGTTCAGAGATTGTGTGCGTAACCTGAAGGCCTATCCAACAGTGATTTTTCACTGCTAAAATTGGACAAAAGTGATATTTGGCAAAGATCAAACCTACTCTCATAACGGCAAAAAAGGAAATTCTGAATTAAGACTAATTCAATATTAAGTGACACTGTCCTCAACTCACCCCCATATTCCTGTGTATTGTTGCACATATGGCATTAGTACAATGTGTAAGATTCCCTGCAAAGCTAAGGAGAGATAGGTTGATTTAAGGACATGGTTTCAGGCCAGCTTTTTTGCCTTAACAACTTTAAAATCTCCTTTGTGTGTCAAAAAAGAGCTGTAAGTTAGTTCTTGAATAATACTTTAAATAGGCTGTTTTTAAAGACTTAAAGTGGCACAGCCCAAATTGTTGGGCCTTGTGGCTAAGGTATTTTTAGAAAAGATGCATTTAGTGCAAGTAAAAAATGCCAGGTACTTAGCCCTCTGAGAAACCTAAGTCATCTGTTTATCCGCAAGGTAATGGCAGGCTTGCTCTGCATGCTGTCTCCTGTTAATAGGACCAACTCTACCAAAAGTAGAATTAAGTGAAGACAACCAAAACTAAGTTGAAATTTTCTTGAAGAATTTGTTTTGAGAGGGTTCACACTTTTAATACATTTTCAGGCCAGAAGGAGCTATGGGTCATCGCGCCTGATCTCCGTGAATTCTTGTGGATTTTCTAGCAATCGGATTTCTTGGCAGGAATGTTTACCAAAACAATAAACTTTAAAGGAAGTATGGTATCATTGTTGAAGAATCACACACTAGAAATCGCAGGCATTGGCACAAAAATAAATCAGATTCTAAAGGCTGTGCTCACCCAACTGAAAGAAAACGTCCAGCCATTTGACTCATGTCCAGTCAAAACAGCTTGAATTTCAAATCTTGAAGACTTGCAGCAAACTGTTCACAAATGAACTGTAGCCTGAGAAGTATTCACAGGAATTATTTGGCAAATACTTTTTACAAATGATTTCAAAAACTGAATTTGCAACAGCAGACGAAAGAGCAATAACGTTCGTCAAATCATTTCTTTCCTCCAATGGAGTCTTCCACTTCTAATCCAGTGAGACCATTATGAGAGGCTTTCAAGTCAGTCATACTATTAAGGAGGTCAGAGGTTTATTCCATTAAATGCCACCTGTTGAAACATTTTGGATGTAGGAGCTAACGAAAGGTGAAAAATGGACTTTAATTTGTTGAAAACTTCCCTTGAGAGCTCTGGCAGAGCTGCACCTACGCTAGTCATTTCTTTACTGCATTAGGCACTTACATCCTTGCTATCATGAAAATACTGCTGTTTATTTGCAGGTGCAATTGTTCACATGGGACTATATTTTTAAAGGCATTTAGGTGCCTAAAGAAGCAAACAGATACCAACTGGTTGCAAAAATATGTAGGTGCCGAACTCCATGGGAGTTCTTTTTAAATCCCCTTTATCCTATCTGCTTCCTTAGATACCAAAATATCTTTGGTCTGTGGTCCTAAGATTTAAATTCATTTGAAAATGGCAGAGCCAGTGGAATATCAGGAATAGCAAAAGAGCTTCTTAGCATGACCTAAATGGTATAGACATGTGGGGAGAATCCAGGTCCCCAGGCAGCTGTGATGGATAAAGGGAGGAATGCAAATACGAGAAAACACTGAAGTGCTCCCTTTGGACAAAGTTACAAGACCCAATGAAGGACACAGGCCTAATTAAATAGCAAACTTCCACTGATTTGAATTGGAACAGGATCAGGCCCCTAATAATTAAATAATTATTCACCTATAAAAATAACATTGTATGGTGGAACAGTCAATCATGAGTTGAAAAATGGCAACTATTCAATAGGACAGAGCCAGGCTAGAGAACCATCTGTGCCAAAAAGTACACAATAACATTATGTTGTAATTTTCAGGGGAGTTTAAATAATTACAGGAGGTAAAATTTGGCCAGGTCTCTGGAGGTAACACCTCTTCTAAAATAGACAGACAACAGTTTGAGATTTTTCATATAATGAGAAACTAGATTTTAAATTTCTATATAATGAGAAACTAGATTTTACTTGTCATCTAAATGCTTCTATTGATCAAAGTTTCATATCTGCAGAAAACGGTGTGGGTGGCCATCCATATGCACGTACTATGTGTCTGACTAACAGAAATATGTAGTAGATCTTGTTGGAAATATTTGGATGAAGCATTTATTTCATTGGAAAAACTTTTGTTGAAACTGAGAGTATTCACACAAAAGGCTCAGTTTTGAGATATATGCTTACAAAACTGTTTACAAAAGTTATCTGGTAACATGTTTCAAAATTACCAAAAGACCCTATTTTAGTATTTGAGACGTGAGAAATTCAAGCTGACTTGCTTGAAATTCATGTTAATTTCTGGTTTAAAAAAAAAAGAAAGAAAAAGAAAAAATAGAGAAGTCAAATCAAAAGAAATAAAAAAGAGAGATTTTAAAATTATCAAAACAGAATGTTCCACTTGGTCTGATCCTCCCACCCCCTTTATTTTCAGTCTATGATTATTTTTAAGGTTTCAGCTTTCCACCTGATTTTGCTAGTGGGGACATTTTCAAGATCTCTGAAATTCTCATGGGATGGGAAAACCATCTCCCATGCAGCTAATAGATATAGTTATACTGTACTTTGTTATATTTATCTTCCTATCCTTCCATGTAGCATAAGCAGGAATATAAATCTATAAGTCAGAAGACAGGCTTATATAAATGGTTTGAGTGAATCTCTTTTCTGATCATTTTTTCCTTCCCTTTCTTGATGTCACTGTATGAAAAATTTCACGGCAACAACAGAATGCATGGTAATAATTCACAACATAATTGAAAGATTTCTAAAACTTGAACTGGAAGCATTCTTGTCAGAGTTTATTGGAAGTGTTTTGTATTTAAAAAAAGTTTATGAAACTTCTGTGACAAGAAGACAAATTATGAAACTCTGTGAACATGGAATTAAGTGGAATCTGAAAAGTGACAAACAGGGAAGAAGAGAGAGCATATAATTTTAGAACACAAAAAGGTAACTAAATTTGAAAAATTGCATTAGTATATCATTTTCAGTATATAAGCCATTAGAGAAAAAGTGTAAATTACACCCTGTAACAAAGTAAAAATGTTTTCAATGTTTAAAGGTAATTTTGTATTACTGCTACTATTACTTAAACTCTTAGCTCTTATAAATATCTAAAGACAGGACCCCTGGTGATATTACCTGTGTCTTAGGCAAAGAGCAACAATTTCAATTCCATTCAACTACATTTGTATTTTGCCAAGTGCTATCAAGCACTGAGTTGCATAATTTGCTATCTAAGTGAAATAGATATTTTTCGTACTGCACATTTATCACTCTCCTGTGGGCCTCGTTACTGACAATCAAATCATAAAAGATGTTCAAAATTGTCATGATGCACTTATTTTCTCATGATATTCGATACAAATAGTTTTTGCTACAAAAATGGCCTTTTTTTGCCATAACATTTTACTGTCTTTTTGAGTAATTCTTAAAGAGACAGGATACAGTTGGGTTTTTGGAAGATAATACTGAGGGATTTAAAATAGATTTTAAAAATGGATTTATATTACTGGTCTTTTTTTATATATATAAATATCAGTTGAGGCTCTCTTCTAAGAACATAGGGCTATCGAATAAAGATAAAAAGGAAACATATCAAGAGGAAAAATACCGGAGCTAGTTTACTTGTAAGAGTTGGATTCTTTAATTTCCCTTCTCTCTTTTTAAGTGAATAAAGGGTGGAGGAAAGTCTTAGAGACCGTTTCTTTTTAATCTACAGAACAAGTGGACACACAAGTAGTGCCAGTACAAGCATTTCCACACTGCCCCGCCAGTGTACCTTAAGTGTCATCTGCAGGGACCACCGTAAGGAGACAGTTTATTCTCCAGGCACCTTGCGTCCCTTTTCCTGTGACTAGCAAGCTTGCAATGAGAGTTTTTATTCACTTGGACCAGGAACTAGATGGAGAGCACTAAATTCATTTCATATTAAGCCAATGGACAGCCACCAATGATAAAAGCTTTAGGATATTACTAACCCAAGCTGGATATGGGTCAGCCATCAAAAGGAGAACAGATTCACATTCTCTCACTATAAAACAGCTAGCCCCCGTTAGTGCCCAGACAGCACAATATTCCCCAACTCAGGGATCAGATTAATTGCGAAACATAGGTGTGAATTATTTTGCTGTAACCAGCAATGGGCTCGATGGATCTCTTCTTCTGCGTGCCGTGTCCTTAGAAAAAGAGCTAAAGAAATCCGAATGGCAGGAAAACGCCTGCCTACTCTGATGTACATTTTCACTGCATCTTAAGCAAAAGACGTCTTGAGGTTTGTGCTTATCCAAATACTTATGCTTGCAAAAGCAAAGCCCATAAACATTTGTTTAATGTTGCCCTGACATACTGAGTATTTAAACTTTTCACTGCTGCTGCTTGTGAGGCACTTCAAAATGTACGTATTTTTCCAAGATTGTATTCCCTCCACATGCTGTATGATTTGATGTGCCAGTTAAAAACTGATAGTCTCAAAGGCTATCATGGAGAAAGGTGATACGTGGTAGAAATATGGCACCACTGACCTCATCCAAAGGAACAGCTGATGTTACAGTAAGAAGATGCTGGATATTTATTTGTAGGTGTAGGGGAGAAATATATTTGTTAGTGAAATGGAGCTTGCTGCAGAGTGCATAAAGGTGAATTATTTGTCAGAAGACTGAAGGAGGTTTATGCAATATAGTATTATTGAGCTGGGCTATTAGCAGAGTGAATTGCTATTGTGACATGCCATTAAATTGTTTTTAGTGTCCACAAAGGTATCATTCTGGAGCAGGCATGGTTAGTAACAAAGTTATATATTTACTGGACAGCAGCAGATCTCAGAATAAAAATAGTATATCTGACCACAAAGAAAAATCAGGTGAAGCCGGGCGCTATGTTGGACTGTCTGACCTTCTGAAGTAACCAGGAGGGATTTTGACGCAACGTTCCTCATACCCGCTTATACAGGACTGCCATACTACAGTTTGATCCACACACAGGGCTCCCATTGAAATAGATTATGGAGACGGAGAGACAGAGCTGCAAGGCGAGCTAGCTTTGCCTTGCTGAAGGCTGCCAGTTTGTTTATATGCACAGTGCCTTCCAACATTTACATATGGTACAGAAGCTTCACCACCCTTGTCAGACCACCTTATGACTATAACTTAACAGTCTTGTCTGTGATTTTTCTCACTGGTATGGGGGAGGATTCTTACTTTCTCCCCATTTACAGAACAAACCTCTGTTCCAGCCAAGGGAGTGCTGCATGGAGATCTTCCTACAGAACCATTGCCTTAGGTAGCCTGGCATCCATACGAGTCCCTGGCAGACCTTACATTTGTCACACATTGTATGCTAGTACAGGACAGTGCCGTAGCAAGGGGGCAGGGTGAGCGGGGTGACCACCCTGGGTGTGAAGTGAAGGGGCACCAAGAGGTGCTGCCTAGCCAGGGCAAGATGCAGGACGGAGCCATAAGCGGCTCATCTGGGGGGGCACGGGTATGGGGGAAGGGCGGCTCCTGCCACTGCTTGCATTCCTGGGCAAGCATGGGGTGGGAGTGTGCCCCCTGGATCTGTGTGTGGGGCGAGGGTGGGCTGCCGCTGTGGGCTTTGCCCCGGGCGCCAAACTTAGTTGCTACAGCACTGGTATAGAATGACAAATCATAACAAGCTGGCCACATGCTAAAATTATTGAGGGATACTTCCACCCCCCAAAGAAGCTGTGACTGATCCACCATTGTTATCCAGGGATAAACTGGTTTAATGTCTGGCCTGGTACAATTTGCACAATTTTCATGTATAATGTGCAATAAGAGTAGGGTCTTCCAGGGGTTCATCTGAGCACTGCTCTCATTTGGGAACTTTTTTTCCTCCCTTAGCTCCTTTGCATGTTGCAAAGAAAGTTAACAGCCTACCCTCCTAGCCTGCCACTAAATCAGGTTACTCACAAAGTGTCTGGTGTAATGTAGGGTAACAAAACCAAGACAAAGCAAACCAAAGCCTAATCAATGGATGCACTAGGCCTGAAACCAATATTCCACTTCCTTTGCAAGATTTAAAGAATTTTATAATTCAATTGAATGTCCCTAATTTAATCATACTTCTGTGTTTTACCGGAAAAGGGGGAAGAAAATTGCTAAAATTAACATTTTAATTTGAATGTGCAGAAACACAGAAGGACCTTTAAGGCGAGATTTGTTTTTAAAAAAGGCAGAATGAAATATATGTATATATGTATATACAGTTATACATATTAGATTAAATGTTTTAGAACATAAATCAGTGAAAGAAAAGTAATAAATAATGCATGGTGAAAATGTGATAATGTTTATTAAGAAGCAACAGCCTTGTCATCTTCATTTTCTTCTTCAGTGATTCTCCCCTCAAAGGGTTCACTCATTTGGGACTCCCTGCAATTTAGCCTGAGGCCACTTTCTTTAATTCTTGGTTGCAAAAATACCTGCTTTGCAAAAATAAGTTAAAAGCAAAACAACTGTGCTCACTGAAGGTCTCCCCATTAAACCCCTTAAAGGCCATGTAGCGTTGCTGTGGAAATTTAGAGAAAGACATTGGATGGAGGGAAAGGCAGAAAGAGGGAACCCTGGGAAATGTAATCAGAGAAGAAGACTGAGAGTCAGGACTGCTGGGTTCTAATCCTAGGTCTTCCACTGATCAGTAGTATGACCTTGGACAAGTCGCATCATTTCTCGGTAGCTCTGTCTTTCCACCTGTAATATTAGCATTCTGAAGCCATAGTGATGAGCGTTGTGTATGTGGCCCTATTAGGTAGGTCAAATGGGCAAAATAATTCTTACGACATCACCCAGCTTTCTAAGGCTTAATTCATCAGTGCTGAAAATTCCTTTAAGACTCATGAGCCAGATTCTCCGCAGGTACAGAGAGGCACGTAACTAACCAATATGTGATGAGTGACTCCACATAGTGATCTGGCACCTGCTCGTGTAGACGTGCAAAATATTATTATTCACTACAGCATTATTTGTAACCAAGAACCCCTGCCTCTTCTCTCTTTTTTTTAATCTTACCATCCCTAGTTAGAATAATGAGGATTTTCAAGCTACCAGTTACTTTAAGAACTTTAGTCTTGATAATTTGCAGTTGCTAAAACAATATGTTGACATTAGTGTCCTGTGACACATAAGCAATTTAATTAGAGTTGCCATTTAATCTGTTTCTGTTCATTCATTTGTACTTGGGTAGCACCAGAGGAGAAAATACCTACCTGTGTGTAGAATATGGTCAAAATCTGTGCATCCAGTTGTGCTAAGTGAATGCATAGAGACTGGCATGTGAACCTGTGTTGCTGAACGCAAACACTGGCCTTCATTTCAAAATGTCCCATAGTAGACCATGTTAATTTTTCACTTTATTTAGGGTATCTATTGGCAAATATTCTAAATGAATCATCCTTAGGCCCTGGAATCTTGTCCATTATCACAATTTTTATTGCTGCTACTTGGAAATGAAGTTGGAGTTTAGAGTCTGATTTGATACATAGGTGAAGTAGTACTGCAAATGGATATATAGATGTACACCAACACAAACTAAGGCCACCATTGAAGAAATTTATAGAAGGCTAAAAAAACTGGAGTAGGGGCAATTACATCTTACTTTAAGCATCCTTTACAGTGCCAGAGAGATATAAAGTGAAAAATATATATCATATGCATTTATACATTTATGTGTATAAATCAAGATCGAAATCTCTCTTCTCTCCATAGCTGAGATAACATTAATATTAAAGCTTACTTTTCTTCCTCAGTAGCTATATTAATGAAAACATCTTCAAAGGTCAGATTAATATATTGACATAGGCATATATGTACGCGTCCATGCACCTTCTCTGCTGACAGCTGGCATTTATATGTATGGAAATAGCTATTTACATATACACTTACTCCTCTGCACAGGCAACTGTGTTAATTGCATATGCAAATAGAGCCAGCATCAAATTTGGGTGTGGTTTTTTTCTTAAGAATTTGATTGACCCTCTGTATAAAGTAGAGGGAAGGGTTAAAATTGTTTGAATGCAAAGAAAATAAAATAAATGTTAATTAACAAATGAGCAAAGAAACCAAACAGAGGCCAGCTGAGAAACAGCCTTCAAAATGAAGCTTTCCAGAACTTGGAGCGCATAATTTATACTGCATTATTTGGCTTCATTGTATCCAGTAAAATGAGTAGATCACTTTGGACCAGATTCTGTCATTTTTGCTCACCTTCTTATGAATGCATTTATGTTTCTGGGTTGCAGTTAATGCCCTATCCCTTCAGCCTGATCAGAAGCAAGAGGCTTGAAACCTCAGGAATCCTCACTTGAGTTTTTTAGCTCCTTTTTGCAAAGCTGGTAGTATCAGAGCAGAGGCCGCAAGCATGCAGACTTTTTGCATTCAGTTTGAACTGAGCTCCATCCCTAGGTCTTTTGATGTTCCCTTGCTGCAAACAATATCATGTATCTTGGAAACCCAGCTGAGGCAAAATCAGATGATCTGACATTTATCACTCTACCACTGTAACTATACATCTCAGCCTCCCAAGGCCAAAATGAGGGAGGCAGTAGAAGGCAAAACCCACAGTAACGAACTCAGGATGAAGTATTGCGCAGGATGCTTCAAATGATAGAAGATTAATTTTTCAGTATAGCCAAAATTGCTCTAACCTCAGTTTCATGAGTCAGCAATTCTGATAGCATTAATTTATAGTAATAAAAGCTGGTCATACCGGGTTCCTATTCAACCGGGCTAAATTTGGATATAAAACAAGAACTGCTTTTCATAATTGAAAGTATAGTCAAAGTGATAATAAACCCAGGTTTCTGTGTAAGTGCCAGAGGCCTGATCCTCATTTGCCCTAAAGCCCATTTAGACCAACATAGAAGTGTAAGGAAGCCATATATTTGCGGGGGAGGAGTTGCAGAGCGGAGGGAATTACATTTACACTTGCTCTTAGAATCCCTTTACATTTACATCCCTTTTATAGGCAGACCTATACAAGGTGGCCTAAGTATAATTGTGAATTGAGGTTGATCTCTTTTCTCTCCATGATAAAGTTCGTATTAAAGCTTCAGCCCTGCAAAAAGCCTTACCAAAAGCTGTTCCCATTTTGAAGTGATTGCTTGACATCTGTTAGAAGTTGGTGCTGGTGCAATAAATTCATTTGTTTTGTATAATTATTGATATCAAAAGTGTTGAATCCATGACTAAAAATCAAAGGATTAGATCTGTAATTTGCAGAAGAATCTGGAACAGGAAATCTCTCTTCCATTATGTGTATTGGCATCTGCAGCTGGGCCAGCAGATGGAAATGAGCTTAGGAGCTTCTAGGCATTATTCCTCATACAGTATTTGGTGAATAAAAAAGTTTTAACTAGGCCTTATTGGAATGGATCGCAGAAGCCACTCATGTTGCTTTTCAGTACAGAGAGCTTCTCATACACATCCTGCATTCAACACCCAGCCCTAGAGTACAGAGTGCAGGTACCCAAAGACTACTGATCACTCTGTCCTTTAGTCCTTAGTCCTTGAAGTTCAGTCCTCTTAGGATGCATCCAGATGAGCGTGGCTGTGTGGTATGTGGCACTGCAGACATGTCTGCAATGCCGCATACTGCACGTTCAGTTGTTTGCAGAGGGGTTTTTTTGATCCCTGGATATGCAAGAGGCAAAAATAAACATGGAAAAAAAGAGCAGGGTGGTGCATGCAGTGCAGTGTGCGCCACACACTGCTGTTGGCCAGGCTCCTCACTGCAGGAGCACCACTGCTGCAGCCCCAGGCAGTCCCCAGGGCCCCAGGTAAAGCTGCTGGGGCCAGGTCAGTGCTACCTCAGCTAACTCTACCCCACTCGGGGTAACTTGCTATGCGGCCGAGCATGCATGGCACAGGTGTTCCTTGGGGCCAACTAGCAGTGGCACAAGGTACACCACCACTACTTGAACCAAACATCCACTCATGTCTAGATGTGACCTTATAGTTTATAATGTGATCCAGCCCCATGGACACATGTAAAGCTAAAGCACAAAAAAAATTTTTAAAATAACACACCTTCTGGAAAAGGAAGCTCACTTGATTCACGTGCTGTCACATGCCTGTGTAAATTTAGCTGGAGGATTTAAGGTTGTGTAAACTGGTGGAAACAGTAGGGGAAACAAGCTCTGTATACCATGCAACTACAGGCATGTACAATAAACACACACACAGGATAAGTCAGTCCATTGTAGCATTTGAAAATATTTATAAATATAATTTCATCTGGTTAAACATAACATCATTTTTTGATGTTGAGAGTGCCAAGTTTTCCCGTACTGCGGGGAAGGGGGGACAACTTTCCACCCACCCCCACAATGTTGGAGCCTCACGGATTTATAAGATAGAAGATTCAGAAGAAACCATAATTCAGAAATTGAGGAGCTCACAGCCACCTCTGTGAAAGGTAGGCCTCCTGTTTAATTGAAGGGCTTGGATTGTCTGGCTCCCAGTGTTCCTTGCCTGGGACATGCTGACAAAATAATTAGGGAAGAGCAAATGGAGTTTGCCTAATTCTGAGCCTGTTCAAACAATGAGGGTTTGAAATTTAACCTTGGATTTTGAGTTCCTGGATTTATCTTTTTAGCTGTGTAATTACGCTGTAGTTATACATTTTGATACTCGCTATAACACAATATGTTTTAATTAATAAAGTGACCCTTTGATACTGTAACTCACAATGAAGAATAGTTTAATCCATCAACAGTCCCATTGATTTACTAAGTGGTACTAAGTGTTTCTGATTTTAGCACATCCAAACATAGCCCATAAGAGTTACACTGAAGTTACAATACATATGAAAGTCAAGTTATTGGATATGGTCTGTATAACATACTCTTCATTTATTTCTGTTTTATTTTTTAGTTGACTCTTGCAGGTTTTGCATATGTATAGTTTTATTGACTTTAGTAGATTACTGTTGATTTCTAATGGCAAGGAGAATCGTCCCCACCTCTTTTTAGCTAACACGGGCAGATGAAGGGAATAATGCCTAGAAACTTCTTTTAGCTTGTTGGGCTAAAAGATATATATGCCCACTAAATGAAGAGGATGCTAAAATTACAGCTGATATAAACGTGAAACTGACAAGAAAGTCAATTTCATGGTTGATTTTAGTGGCAAAACCAATGGGAACAGTTTTGTCTGCACAGAATAGCCAGGCTTAAGACAGCCTAGGTAATACCTCTATTATTATGGTCCATAAGGATGACTAGCATTGTTTGCCCAGTATAAAGGACTGCCCATATCAGTGATGGGTGCGTAAGTAATGAGAACTGTGTTTGCCTGCAATAGTTTTTAAGCTGTTATTGGCTGATTTAAGATTTAATTTTTATGAGTTGATTTTCTATTTGAAGATCAACGTCAGTATTTTTCAACCTTTCTTGACTCAAGGCACCCCTTGGAAAATGTCAGGTCTTAATTTTCACTTGATTTTTGACTGAAGAAAGATATTAGAACAGATTCTTCTGTTGCAAAGAATTCAGAAAGACCGCAACAGGTCAGCATGTTTTTAACTCTATGAATTTCTTCTTGAAATGTCTGTGTTGTCTTGTAAATTATGTTTGCACAGCTAACAGTGCATAGAGTGCCACAACACCCCTGAGAGGATCTAAAGGTATCTCGGTGTGTTGTAACACTCTGGTTGAGAATCACTACATATTAAATACAAATTACTGAAATTAAATTAGATTGATAAACTAGAGGTTTCATGGTTAAAGGTTACACTATTCCTTTAGGAAGAGGGTGGGGTTTTTTTTAACTGGGTAATACCATATTGATAAGCAATGTATCAATTTATTTTTAATGCATGCCTTAGTTACAGTCATTTGTATTATCTTGCAGAAGAAAAGCCTGGTAGAATGCAGGTCTGTTGGAAAAACTGATAATTGTGTTATACTTTCAGTGCCAGTGCATTGTGGGTTTAAAGAGATAATTTATTTATTTATGAAAGTAATAATTAATGCTACTGTTATCCTCCAAGTAATCTTCCGAGAAGAAGCAATATCCTCTGCAGACCAGAGGACCCTGTCCCATGCAAGGCCTTAACAAAGAGGTAATCTTAGACAGGGCACGATTCCAGCCCCTAGCATAGAATAGCCTGAACGCCTGCTCTGTCTGCTGCAATGACCCTTTCTGACTATTGCAGTACTGTAGTACACTGGACGTAAGAAAATCCTAGGCGTGCTCCTTCCTGCCCAGCTCACCTCAGAGTGCACCTGACAGATAACCTGCTCGGAGGCTCCTGTGAGATAGGTGTGGAGCCAGCTAGGGACTACCCATCTTGCTCAGAAATGTTGCTGAGTGGGAATTTTCCATCAGAAGAGCTTGTTCATCGAAAATGTAGCTTCACTGAAGCCAGTGCTTTTTACAGAAATGTACCGTTTCTGACAAATCTTTTATTAGGAAACGTTTCTCAGTTCTGGGATGGACTTAGGGGTTAAAATCAGAGTGGGAGACAAGAAATTAAAAATAATCAATAGCATAGTGGTTAGGGGTCTCACCTGGGGTGTAAAAGGGGCCAGGTTCAAGTCCCTGATTTAAATGAGATCAAGCAGGGACTTTTACTGGGTCTTCCCTGTTCCTGGTGGATGCTCTAACCACTGGGCTTGGGAGTCAGGCTCTGTCTTGCTCAATTTCTTCTGTAGAATCTATTCCACTTAGTATAAATGATTTAATATTCATTGAGTATGAGAGATTGATTCTTCAGCTATAGTGAATTAATTTCTTGTGTGTCGTAGGCCAAATATTTTAAAAGGGTAGCTTTGCACACAGATAAGCTCCAGGGTACAAACAGAAAGCTCAGGTTTTCTTGGCAGTTATGAACATTCCCACCTACATTAAGGGTTATGTATGTGCAATTTAAATAGACGTAAAACTGTCTGTTCTAGTCAGCAAAGGCAGTACAAACTTCGAGTAGTTAATGTATATAGAAGTCTTCAGGAAGTACATGTACCAGAACATATAACGGAAGCGTAATTGTAGACAATGCACTAAAACTGCAAAGTAGGCTTCTTGTATGATGCTCACCCATTTGGCAGCCCTTGTGCACCCCCACAGCCCAGGCCCAATGTCGAGGCAGTGCTCCCAACAAGCATGGGGTTCATGGCTGCCATTTATCCCAGTGGCTGTAGTATCACTTCTCTGTCCCCCCTCTAGTTAATCTTCCTAGCTATTTGTAGACCTGCTCACCATTGTCTAAGCCGTGTTAACTGATTCACATCACACAGGTCAAATCATATTTCAATTTGAATTAAAGGTTACTAGACAACCATTGACCATCAGTGAGGTTTTCATGCATTTCTTCACTTTTGCAGTAGCGATGGCAGGGGGCATATGGTGATACACCTAGTGGTGGGCACAAGCAATCATGAACCCTAGGTACTTGCCATATATACATGTTAATTAATACGATTTAAATTGCCTAGTTCCGACTGCCCTAGTCAGCATTAACTTTAATTCTCCTTCAATGAGGATTAGCTAATTTGGACTGGAGCCAATTTTAATTTGGACTACAGATGTCCATGTGTGGCTCGTGATAGCTGTAGTTCAGATTAAACCTAAAAAAAACATAATGTCTATAAATGGCCCCTTGCATTTCCAACCAAGTGGAGCTTAACCTGAAAAAAGAGGTGGTTTTAGTGAAAGCCTTAATGGGACAGGTGGGGAAAGGGATAACCAAGAGTTCCCCGGGGGAATGGGAAATTATTGCAGAAGGGTAGCAAGAGATAAGAATTATTACAAGAGAAAGAGGGACATAATACCAAGAAACTATTCAAGGGGAAGGGGCGACTGGTTTTGTGAATGGGAAAGAAGGCAAAAAAGTAAAAGGCAGCAGGAGCAAAATAAGAAGCAGGAACTGTTATGGGAATTGTGGGAACAGAATTTGGGTGTCTAAAGCTAGCGAAGGCACTGAATAGAATAGAATAGAGAATACTGGTCTAAGGAGGCTAATGCTCATTTTAGAAAATGAGCCCTTTTATCTTTCCTCCGGTTCTCACTAGCTCCCCAGAAACTTCTTCTCAGTACCGGCTCTTGCCTCGTCTCCAAAGCAGTGCAAGGAAGAAGGTGCTATCTTCAACATACCTGCTTCTCCTGGTCAGGGAAACGAGTCTTTTACCCCACACAGTGAGCATGGTTACACGTAGCCCAGTGGGCCCAAACCATGACGCTACAGCGACGTAGCATCTAAAAATAACTGTGCACTGCCAGGACTGTGCGGTACCAGCGGGTACCGTGCAGTCATTTAGTGCACTTGACTTTAATGACATTCATTAACAAATGAAATGACATGAAAATAAAATGACATTCAAGTCTAAAAGAGAAAAAGAAAAAAATCTGGCTTCAAGACTGAAATGACAAATGCGAAGTACTAACTGACTGCACAGTACCGAATGTGCACTCAGGGGCACGTGGAGACGCGCCCAGTGTTTTCCAAGCTCATTACTTTCTATATGAAAATGAGTTTGTGTAAAGTATCATACACAGGGCAGCACAAAACAGGGCCGATAGACTTTTGTTAACTCATTCCAGCTCACAAGCCCTTGTAGTCCTACCTCGAAATTGTGAGATTCACAGAACCGCCGAACATCCCTGGATTTGCCGCTCCTTACTAGGTATGTGAACTCTAAGTGGGAGAAAACCGGTCCTCGTGTATCTGGTTCACCGGATAGGATCAGCTTGCAGCCTGCAGACCTAAAGCGCTGCAAGATGTACTCCCAGAAAACCTCTTACGGTAGGTTTTCAGTCGTGGCAGGCTGAGACCCAGTATTGCACGCTTCTCTTTCACTGCCGAATGAAAGGAGCCTGAGGGATCATTAGTATCCTTCCATCACTTCCTCATTAGTTCTTAGATAGTGTTTTAATGACAGCTTGAGAGGCTCAGCATCCTGCCCTCTTACTATTTATGATCCCCACAGTGCTAATGTGCACTTAATGAGAAATTCTTGTCTTGCTTGTAAATCCTGTAGCCGGCATTCAATTTATTGACAGATGTTTGCTTGGGCCTCTTTAAAATTACTTCATAAATCTTCCAGGATAAAAGGCCTCAAGTTTGGTTATTAAGACAGGCCCTTGTTGACAGTTTCATATTTAACTGTTTAGAACTCAACTGTCAGGGCTGTAATGGAGTGCGCGGCTGAGGGTTTGCATTCTTAGGGCTCATTTACCATGTTTTCTGCACCTATCAGGGTTTTTCTTTTTGAAGTGTGTTGACTGTCCCTTATAATCCCTTTAGTTAACTTCTCTGTGACCTCTTTGTGCACCGCACTTACTCATTTAGCATATCAGCGTGTCAGCTGTGATGAAGTGTTTATGCTGATATGAGCTGAGGGCTGAGCAAGCGCTACATGCCAGAATCCACTGGATGTAATGCTGATAGGAACTGAGGGCTGAGCTAGCACTTCATGCCAGAGCCTACTGGACATTTCGCAGAGATCCTGAATGTTACGTCTTTCCCCCCACCACCACCATTGGTTTTTTTTTTTTGTAAGCTAAATCATAGTGATTTCCCGCCCTATTCTGTAAATCCGGGTGAGGTGTGGTAAGGGCAGTTGGGTCATCTAAAGAAATCATCTCGGACCTTTGCCGGTTTACTTTTGTGGGGACTAGTCGCAGGTATTTTTTAAAGGAAAGCTGCTCCCCACTTGAAATCTCACCTTTTTGAACAAATGCTTGTGTCTTTCTTTCTTCTCTGTTTTTGATCATCTCCCTCGTTTTTAATGTTTTTAGCACCGCTGCAGGTATCAGTAGACTGCCTCTAATCAGAGATTAGAGTTTGATTTGAATCCTTTCTTCATTTGTGGAGTTATTATTCATCCAAGTAGCTCTAAGTAACAGACTACTGGAGCGAGTAAATAGTTTTGGGGTTGGTCCAGACTTTTCCACTTCGCCCCTTATTGTCCATGATCTCACAGTCCTTGGAGTAGTATATGATACCATAACAAAATATAGTACAGTATAGTACAATGCACAATATTAAGTAGTATACCAGGTCTTCTGTTCTAAAATGCACCAGCTTTTAGAGCATGTATCTACAGGGTTTTGGAGCATTAACGAATGAAGAAGTTTTGTTTATGAGAACAAAATGAAATGATTAAAGATTTAGTAGTCTGTGAGAAGATTGGAATAACTCAAATAGCCATTAAACCTGTGACATCAGCCAAATTGTAACAGTATTCACTCCACTTAAGTCCGTCACAAAACATTCAGATCAGACATTGGAAGATAATGAGCATCTCAGCTAAAAATAAAGGTTTGTGGGGTTTTTTTTGCTTACTTGGTGGTGTCATGTCATATTACCTTGCTTGAGTCCTGCCACATCACATCATCTTATTGTTGTTGCACCCTATGCTGATATAACACAATGCTTTAGAAGCATGCAAAGTGGTTTTGATCAGATAGTTGCTATTGAATCCTTTTTGTTTTGCCATTAGATGTAGTGGATTTCATATGAGTAACTAGTAATTGGATTGGACAAATGCTTGACACTTCTAGAATTGTAGGTAACCAATTTCCTATGCATTTGGAAGTCCCAGAAGAAGGTTTTTAATTGAAATTAAAAGTCCAGTAAGGTCCTGAAATGAAACGTTTAGCAAACAGAAGATCAGAATTTCAGTTAACTATATAAATCCGGGCATTGCAGGAATTGCTCCTCTCACTGAGATGGACTGCATTTCACCTGAGGAACTCAATTAAGCATGAGTATACTCATTAGGGCCATGGTGATTGGGAAACGTGAAAGGAACATAGCAGCCACTCTGTTTTTTCCTGTATAAAAGCCAAGAAAACTACTCAAATGGAAGGGAAATCTTAGGAAATTGTCCCTGTTCTCGCATCGCATGATTAAGGTGAGCCTAGCATCATATTCAAGTAAAGGCCACAGTGAAAGGGGACAGTGAAGCTTGGGCTTGGAATGATAGGGAAAAGAAACCTGTGTTTAATGGTATTTGTTGGCCACTTTGCTAATGTACCTAACTTCAGTGAATACAGACAGGAGTGGCCAGCACTGAGTGAGTGGTGAATACACCCAGCATGAGAGAATGGAAACTGTGAACAGAGCAGAAAGTAAGTCTGAGCCAGAAGCTTAAAACGTTGTGATTTCTGGGGATAGACAAGCCTCCAGAAATGTTGAGAAAGGAGGAGAGAAGGAGGGGCCTGTCAGCTGGGAGGGACAAGGAGGAGGAGGAGGAGTGCTGAGGTTGGCACTTCCTGTCTGCGTGCTCTACCTGCTCTGACAATGACTGGCACAAGGAGTACCTTAAACCCTTTTGCTGCTGCCACCATCATCTTCAGGCAAATAAAGCCCAGAGCTGCTGCCATCACATCCCACAGCAGCTGGGAGTTGCTAGCAAAGGGGCTGAATGAGGAGAAAACAAGGCTGAAGCAAATGGAAGCACCACATTCAGGTCATTTGTCACCTGTTTTGATTGATCGTGTTATGCACTGGTAGATGTGAAGGATGACAATAGGCTTATCTTAGCAAGAGTCTCCATCCCAGCATATTGCAAGGACCACACGAGGAACAAGTATATATTTTTTAATTCAGATATTAAAAAAGAATTCTATGTATTAATAATCTACTCCTTCTCCCAGCAGGATTAGATGGTATATCTCTATTGGAGTTGATAGAATAGCATTGCTCCTGATAGGGTATGTGCTTAGATATTACTTTATGTGCAGACTTGCCATGAGAAAGACCTTAGGAATGGACAGAGTGTTCCAACACACACAGGCAGAAATTGGGTTTTTGGTTGTAGCCGCGTTGATTTAAGGACGTAGGCAGGCAAAGTCCTTTGGGTAAATGCAATATCCTTTATTAGACCAACTGAGTAGTTGGAAAAAAGTTCTTAGCAAGCTTTCAGCACAGTCACCCTTTGCCAGGCATAGGGAGTCTCTGCTGTTCTGAGACTCCAAGGAATGAGAGAAGCTAAAAGTGTAGTAGATGTCAGTGAAAATGGAAATATGTAGAGATGAGCAAGACAAAGGGTAAGGGGAAAGGGAGGGGGGAAGAGAGCAGGGGGGGAAAATGGTCAGAGGGAGACAACAGAGATAAAATATAAGGTGGAAAAGAGGTTGTTGAGAAGAAGGGAATAGTTGGAGATCAGGGAAGCAGGAATGAGAGAAGCTAAGAGTGTGACAGGATGTCAGTGAAAATATAAAAGGGTAGAAATTAGAGAAACAAAAGGTAAAGCAGAGGGGGCAGGGGGAAGAAAATGGGACAAAAAGGAAAAACACTACACTGGTAACAATACAAGGTCAAAAAGCGGCTATCAGTAAAAAGGAAATGGAGGGGAATCAGAAAGAAAAAGGGCAGAGAAGTGGGGGAGGGGCAAAAGCAACGCAAGAGGTCATGTCAGGCAGGTACCGGGTGAATCAGATGTCAAGTAATGTGCCAGAAATCCAATGTCTATATTGAGTCCATGATTTTAGTATCCAGTAGGTTAATGAAGTGAAGTTCATAGGCACATCTATGACAGGTGTTTTGTAAGTTCTCTTTGAGGATGAGAACTGAGAGATCGGAGTGGGAGTGATTGTCTTGTGAGAAGTGTGCTGCCATGGGTGGTTGGGTATTTTGGTTTTTAATAGATTTCTGGTGTGCAGTTGTTGTTTCGTTTCTCCTCCATATCATGCATCAGGGCATTTGGAAATGCATTATATTTCCGGAGGTGCAGGTGTAGGGTCAAGGCATGGTGATGGTTCTGTTGCAGGGTGTAGTTGTTTGGGGGGGAGCGGAAATACGTTGGCAGGTTTTATATTTCTTGCCCTGGCATGGTCTGGATCCATTGGGTGTGGTTTGGGTCACAGTTAGAAACTTGTATTTCAGACTGGGCTTGCACTGGACAACCTCTACTTGTGATTCATTAGTTAAACCTTGTTAATGAGATCTACAGTCCTGTTAAAAATGATGATTTGACAAGTACAGTTCTGGCGCCTGTTCTGTTTCCCTTCCCCCGTTAGACTATTGTAATAGCTTGTTGTCTCATCTGTCAACACCTACAGTCCATTATTTAAATTTCAGCCTGTTCAATTTGTTTTCTTGTTTTTTGTTTTTCCTCCTTTCTCAAGGAGATTTTTCCAAGGAGGAAAGAACAATTAAGCACCTAACTCCCACTAAAATTCAATGGAATAGTGAACATAAATCCCCCATATGTGTTGAAAATCTCCTCTTTATGGTCCTCAATGGATTTCATTTTTTAAGATTCCCTGAAGACCTCATTCCACATGGCAACATCACCTGGTCAACCTGGTTTCTATATATTCTATCCATCTATTCGCAATCTCTAGCCAGTTTTTGGATTGACCTTAGCATGTCCTTTTTTTTCTTTATCACTGGTAAGTTTAAGGCTTTTCATGTAGGTTTTGCATAATCTTAATCAAAATTTAAAACATAATTGGCAAATTAATCTGTGATACAATTCCATCCACATTAGAGGATCTCTTTTTTCCCTCTGTATTTCTCCTCCTAATTGTTTCTCCATATCATGGCTTTGTGCAATGCCTTTGCCCTTGAAAATGGATCAAAGTCTTCCCGCCTGATGGGTATTTTAATTTTTCTGTTCTTATGGAGAGAAACAGCAACGGAAACCGGTTGCAAGTTATCCTTCTTGGTGAAACACTACATCTGTTTTGAACCGAGCAGTGACTATGGAAGCCAGAAAGTCAAATTCATCTGTGTTCTCAGGAAATAGAATGAGAAAAGAGACTTTGCCCCAGGTGCTCGAATTCAGCTTGAAGTCCAAGTTCCATTCTGGAGGAATGTTTGTTCTCCTGAACTTGCAATGTGCGGACAGCATAATGTAGCAAAATTTAAATATAAACAAAATGGTGAGGTACAGGAAGTTTTGGCTTCAGATCTGGCTTATAACTTTCTCAGAGTTTCATGTCATTCATAGCTGTGGTTTCAGTTTAGTCTCATCTTTGTTTAAAAGGGACAGCTACTAATATTTGTATTTTTAGGTGAGAACACCTCCTGATCTACGTTTTTGCATATGCACGCTTGTACATGCCACATATCAGTAATAGCCGCGCTGGATCTGAAGGTCTAGATCTAATGCTAGCATGTTATAAACTATTTTGCCATTTAAAGGGTAAATTGTTAGCACATACATCCATACATCAGTGTTTGGACCTGTGTAACATAGATGCACATTTTGTGTGCAAATGTATAAGCAAGGTATTGCTTTCTCCCCCATCTTACCTGCTGGATGTTTCATATGTTTGCTCCATTTGTCATGGCAGAGAGGTCAGAGGTATAAAAAGCATACTTTCAAACAGAAAAGGAGCTTGATTTTTATTCAGATTTTGCAATGGCTCATTGGTCTTCAACCAACCTTGAGATACACTCTTCCCTCATTTTCTTTGTTTGGAATAGCGAGTGTCCATTGACCAAGTCAGTTCTCTTCAGAACATCTTCGGCTTTAGTGGTTGCTATGATTTTTTTCTCTTGTATCTATAAAATTAATTGATTTATGCATCTGATGTTTCACTGCAATTATGAGGGTGTTTCAGAAACTAACTGCAAAATGGCTGCCCACACTGTATATCTTTGATAAAGTGGGGTACTACACAACAGTGGGAAACATTGACTGTGTAGCGAAATAACGTGGTCCGGTAACTGATCACTGACCACAAAATGGTTTTATTTTGTAATTGCCATTACTTTCTGAAACCCCCTCTACAAGAGGCCATACTTTAACCTACCTGTCCAGGGCTCTGATGATGCCTGTGGCCTTTTCTTAAGATTAATTTATACTTATCCTTAAATTTATCCTTAATTTATACAAATGTGAAAATCAGCACCAGAAATTTTCTATTTTGCCTGTGCTGTTCTTGATGGCAAAAAGCTTCTCGTTAGTGCCTTGCATATATGTATGCCTGTAAGTCCTTCAGGTCCCGGGTTGTTAAGCACTGTTTCAGTCCATTATATGTGTTTTACCACTTTGGCATGCCATACAGCATGAGCTCATGACTGAGCTGCTAGTGTAACATAGACTGTGTTGGAAATTTCCTCCTGAATTCTCCTTAGGCTACTTCTGCAAATAATCAGCATCTAAAATGTTCAAGAAAATTCTTCAACTTTGCCTGCATATTTAGCCATATTTTACATCTCCTAGGACTTATGATGAGGTTTTCACGCACACGAGTGTACCCGTGAAACTCAATAAAAGTGCAGGCAAGGAAAGCATTATTGCCCAACTGCTTTTGAAAATGCATCCCCAAGGGATACATATTCAGTGCTGCATGTGCAGATTTAATCACATGACATTCATTAATCTTATCAGGAATCATATAGCTAAATCCCTGTACAGTGCTCTGAAAATGTACCCCCTAAATTTCCAGCAGATTGAGTAATCCGTATCCGATGTTTTCTTTGGGCTTAATCCTGTAACACATGCTCCATGGAGCAATACCTACTCATGAGCACCAATTTTGTGCCTAAAGTAGCTGAATGGGTACATTTGCTTTACTTGCCAAAAGTTACTATTGCATTGTTTTTGTTTTACAGCAAAATCTAGAAAAGGGTTTGTAGCACAGTTGCATTGAAGGGGAGTATCCAGGAATGGCTATAAGGGCAAGGCTGCCTTTTAGATTGATAATTCCCAGTAGGGATTGTGCAGAATATTTGTTAGAAGGTCTTGCTGATAGATTAGAAATGATGGATAAAATCCTGAACTTCTTACAGATTCAAACCTCTAGTGGAAGTCACTGGGAACTCTGCCTGTGTGATGATGACCGCAAGATTTTCCCCTAGTGTCCAGTTAAGACTCTCTTTTCATCTACAGGAACTCAGTTACTTTCCTCCTCAAGGACAGTGATATGGCTTTAGACTTTGTCCATATTATTAATGCTTGCTAAAAAGAGGGAATTGGAGCAAAAACCTCTTCTGAGCCAACACGGCTTACTAGAAGTCTGAGCTTGATGAGTGATCTCCTGAAAATATAGAAGAGGCTGCAGGATTCAGTCAGGTTTGGTTCCACCAGTAGGCCATATCACTACTAACAGTGGGGGACCTGGCTTCAGTGTCTTTATGAAAGGCTCTTGGGCTTAAGGGACATTAGATTTTATGGAAAGAAAGCATAAAACCAGGGCTTCAAAAGCTGTTACCATGGTCTCATTGGATGAGAATGATGCTGAAAATCAATTTGCCATTAAAAAAAACAAGACTTGGGAAGCTTTGGAGGATACCTATATTAAAATTAACTAAAAAACTAAAAAAAAAGTTCTGACTGGTACAAAACTGTTTCAAAATTAAACTTTTCCATTGCTCAGGAGTGCTCTACAGCCAGAATTTGGGTTTTGAGCCATCACTAAAAGAAATAGAAACAAAATTCATTATGGGTATATCCTACAGCCTAGAAATATGACTACAGGTCATTTAGACATCCCTGAGATAGCTTGGGTACTAGTAGCAGCTTGGGCTTTGGGTACCAAGTCTTAACATTGGGTCATAGGCAGGCTTGTGCATCCTGTCCTGCTCTAGTGAAATTTCTCCCAGTATTGGAGCTAAGTAGTTTCAAACCAGCTGAGCTATGTCTTGCAGTCACACCTCTGGATTGCAGCACAGATGTGCCTTGAGTGTTTAAATTACATAGCTGTTCAGAAAGGCACATTTTTTGCTCTTTCAACTTCATCTTCTTAATAACTACGAGTTCCTCTGCAGCTCTCTCCTTTTTTTCTCTAGGCAAGGCCTCTGGAACAGGCTCATGAGAATGTCCCGGTCAGCTCTTTTCAGTTAAAAAAAAAAAAAAAAAAAGAAAAAAAAAAAAACCCCAACAAACTTGATTTCCTGTTCTGGTGAGCCATATATCACTGACGTTCCCATCTGTGCTGTTTGTCTGTGACAGAATGACAGGTGTCATTTATCATTGGAGCTTGCGGAAGCTGTGGGAAGAGGGATTGAAATTTTTTCTGGAAGCAGTCAGTGTCTACAGACTGCCAGATCATTAAAAAGGGGGCTTTCCAAAGAAAGCTGTGTGTAATGTGATTGCACTTACTGTCAATGACAGGCTGAGAGAAAGAAGAAACATAAAAAAAAAAAAAAAGACAAAAAAAAACGGGAAAGGAAAGAGAGAAAGAAAGAGATGAAGTTTCTGCCAGGGGCATTTAAAGCTGCAGTACTACATATGCAGGAATCTTTTTGGGTCTGTTTCAATATCTGCATGTTAAGTAAGCCCTTTAGAGATTTTCGCTCAGCTTGGAGTGCCAACGAGGAAACCAAAACAGGAAACTCCTTTAACAGCACTTATTCGCATCGCATATTATTTAGGGCACTGTAACAGAATTTGTACTTTGAGGGGCATGTGTTAAAGCACAATGACTTAAGAGTAGAGTACAAATGAACAGAGACAGGAAAACCTATTTGGTGTGCAGCTGAAGTTCATAATAAATCAGAGGCAGAACTAAGACCGAATTCAAGGCCCTTTTTCAAAAAGGAGACATTTACAACGTCCTGTTTGCATAAAGACATTCAGAAAATGCACCATAATATCTTTATTGTCAGCACCTTCCCTGCAGGTTCAGTTTGAGGATTTGCACTGAACCTTTTTTTCTCCTCTTGTGGTACAAGATGCTCCTTACACATGCTTATTATGACAAATTGTCCTCCTACTTGAGGTATATCAAACCAAAAATAAGATTGCCTGTCCACTGCAAAAATAGTCTCCGTAGCTCTCATGATCTACAGATAAGCAGTGCTGACCTCAGACAGCAGCGGTTGGAGGATATCAAACAAAATTTTTTTACAAAAAATAGTTTCTGTTGTTTTAACTGCTAACATACCATGGCTTATTCACGTTTATCAGATAATAAGGTGACCTGCTTAGGTTAAGCTCAGTTATGTAAGCACGGTTACTGTGCTGACAGTCTAAATGGAAGGGGAGTAAGCATGGTTACTGTCCCTGTCACTTTAAGTATACTACTTTCTACAAGGGCTAAAGTTTGGCTCGAGATATGTCTTGTACGCGCTCGTTGAAGTCAGTTGGATTGCACAGTGTATAAGTCAGCACAGAAACCAGTGCCAGAATAATGCTAGTCAGACACATTAATCAAGCACTTTAGCCTGGAAAAACTCATGTGGGCAGTCCTTACTTGTGTGAGAAATCCTGCTGAAAGTAGGAAGCCTCAGGACTAGGCCCAATGAGTTACCAAGTCAAGCCCTAGCAAATGGACAAATCCAAGTGCATCGCTAGTAGTGGTGCTCACTGTGGAGAGGAACGCTGCCCTAAGTAATGGATGGTATGGAGCCTGCTCCCCATACTCATGCAGAGGGAGCCAGTGACACACACACTGCCCTTCTTTTCCCTGCTCTCTTTGATGATTATGGGAGTAATCAAATCTATGTACACTTAAAGCAGCTACTGTGATGACCATTACCTCCTTCATGGGTCTGCAAAGCAAGGGAGAAAACTCTCTGCCCCCTTCTCTCCTGGCTGAACCTGCATGTGGAGGGCAGGAGAGGCCTCTGTTGGGAGGTCGGTTCAGTTCCCAGCTGTCCCACAGACTCTCTATGTCAGCTTGGGCAGGCCTACCAACTCTTTCATGTGAAAGTTTCCCATCTTTAAAATGATGATAACGGTACTCCATCTCCGTTTAGATTGCGGACAGCTTAAGGCTGGAACTTGCTCTGATCAGTGCATGCACGGCGTCTCTTACAGCACACCCTGATCTTAGCACGACGCTGTTGGAAAAGAGTATTGTCAAATTCTTTCTCCTTTGGAGCCACTTGAAGTGATAACAATCAAATAGTTATTTAGGGTCAGACGCATATTTTCCCATTGTTCTGTATGAGTACTTTGGGTTGAAATTCAGTGGGAGTTTTGCATGAGATCAAAATGACAGTTGGATGTAGACCTCCTGCTGGAATATAGTTATAAATAGTCACATAATTCAGTTGGATGATACAATTGTTGAATATTATCTTATATGATTTTGTTTATAACCTCCTAACAACGTGACACATGCCAACACATCTTTGCCAGCACTACCATCACCAAAGTCTAAATCATTTTTTCCTCTAGTACTTGAAATTACATGGTATTTTTTTAGTCAGCACATTTTGCACTACGTTATGATAAATTATTTTTTGTCTGACATTTCCTTTTTGAAATGCTGGACCATAGCTAGATGTGTTTCACTATGTGAAGCAGATTGGGTCAAAAATGGTTTAAATGTCATATCCCTGGTGCAAAATAGATATTCCTGTTTCTAGCAGCTACATGAAGGTTGCAGAATATAAAATCAGGCCTCAAAGTCGCGTATACGGTTCTGTTGACATTTCTTTCTGTGGGGTGACAGAAGCTGTCCCTGTCATTCTCACCAGACTACACCTGTACTGCTGCAATAGCACTCGAGTTTGTCTTTGTTTGAAAGCTTACCTGGAAAACATTTCCTGTGGGTCCATTGGAAGATAAGGAAAACTGATGACATGTCATAGACACATACCTCTCAGGGGAAACAACAGGTAGCAATAGACATCAGCTTCACATTCTAGATTCTCTGCTGTTCAGTTTGTTTCCAAGACTTCTAGTTCGTTTTTTTTTTAAAAAAGTTAAATGATTGCTGGGGAGACTTTCTGCCGTTCACAAAGAGAAGTTTTTTGTATTAGGGAAGAGTTGCCCCAATGCTTATAATAGTGAGACTCGATTAAATAGCACACCCTATGTCTGGGGTCAAATACTCTTGCCCTTAGCCAGTTCTTTAACTAGCTTCAGGGATTGCTTTGAATGTGTAAGGAATAGGTAAAGGTCAGGGTATATATAGTAAAGGCCTGCTCTGGCTAATAGGAATTATACACATGCACAAAATGTGCAATTTTATCTTTGCTGCAGAATACCAGCATGAGAAGTTGGGACAGGGATGAAGGGTGCTGGCCCCAGGCTGAGGACAGTCCTTGGAGCTGCAGCCGCTATCCCTCTATTACCCATCCTTTCAGTGGTCATCCCACAGCCTGTCTGTGGCACAGCTCCTTGCTTACTGCTGCACTAATCTACATTATCCCCTCTGGGTCTAGTGGTCCAGGGTGCTCCTGACTAAGGACAATTTCACTCTGGCTGAAAAATATCTCTGCAAATATAGTTAATCTCCCAGGAAAAACATGGAAAATTAATTTTTTTCCCCATGGTCAGACCCCCTTAAAAGTCTATCTGTGCTGCCCAAGGGATAGACTAAGATGTTTTCTTCTAGCGATTCCCTCCCTAGGGCAAGTGAGAATTGTGGCAGAGGCTGTCTACTGGCCAGAGCATCTGAGCATGTAATGAGATACTGTTTGTATAGGCCAAATCCAATGTCAGAGGTGTTTTTCTTCATCCTGATGCCTTCCAGTTCAGCTTGCAGAGTTGTGTTTCAAATCATAATTTAATCCTACATAACCTGCATTTTTTTCTTAACTGGCATGGAGGTTTATTAATCTTATATTCAGAATGGACTTTCTTTCTAATTGACATTTATTACCTACCAGTTGCCATTTATTAGAGAAGGCAACAGTTATCTTTCAACAACAGAATCCTTAAATAAAATGCATGCCCAGTATTGTCAGAAGAAACCTGAGCCTAATATTAATAAGACCTTAAAAAGGTTGGAATGCAATTCCACGAGGGAAATCTTCCATGTTCGGTTTGCACTCCATATTTTTTGTCCACGTAGTAATATGTGAAGGCAGTAGAAAATGACTGGCTTAGTTTTGGTAGTTTCTCAACTACCAAGGATTAGAAATTCTGTTATTTTTCTAATTTTTACTGGTTTGCCCATATTTATCAACAATTTTAGTAAAAAAAATATACAGGAACTATAACATCCTATTTCTTCCTCTGTTTTTAACCAAGCATGATCACTCCAATAGCATTTTCTGTCATTACTGAGGCAGTTTTTCAAAATCAGGAGGAATTCTCACAGCATCTTGTAATGCTGTAACATGCAATAGCATTTTTCTTTGGATTATTATTTTTTTTTAATTTAATTTCTTTCTACTGAATGATCCCAGGTGTGT